>NW_028145558.1:0-110000 GCF_977016875.1 Pavona decussata | reverse complement strand
TGAAATTCTCTAATTTTCCATTGGTGTTGCGCGACATAACTTTCTGGACATGCTCTGAAACTGCATTATCAACAAGTGATCCGAAATTGAACTCCCAGCGACTAGATATACCTACAATTGTAGTAACTTTCGAGTTGCATGGAGACTTCTACCTTCGGTTACTTGGTTTAGTTAGTTATCTTTGCTACATATTTTGTTAATCTGTAACTTGTGTCCCATTCCTGGAAGAGTGGGGGAAAATAAATAAAAACTGGTTTTAAATAATGCTACAGTTTTCACTATAAATTCTGAAGAAAACGACAAAACTTTCAAGTTTACCAAAAATATTTCGACAGAGACTTCTGACATCTTCAGTTAGTAGGCGTTGGAAGTGAATTTATATAAGTAGGCACAAATGCTAATTATGACGAAAGGTGACAACAAAATGAACATGAAACGTGACAATGTGAGAATTGTAAGGATAATTTTAGATTTACATGATGAAATTGTTGATTCAAGGAAGGTTGTTCTCAGAACGTTGTTCTCTTTGAATATGAAACGCTTCTTTTATCGTGAGTTGGAAAATGGTAGAAATAATGGAAACAATCTAATGAACATAAGGCACGACTATGTTCAGAATTCTGTAAGTTTTCCAACTTGTGTTTAAATCTTTAGTGTCAAGAACTACAAAGCTTTTTGTAATTGAAGGTATCATTTCACACTTCATCTCTTTAGGCTACTTATTTACATGCAAAACATGCCTTTATACCTTGATATAAAGCTTGATGTTAACCACAACGCAGAGTAAAACTGTACCATTTATTTTAATTCAAATTTCGTTTGTCTAGTTAACTTCACTTATTAAAAGAGAAAAGCTCAATGTCATATCGTCCGAAATAGGTCAATAACAAATTGTTAAACTTTAGAAATGTCCGGTACCTGTTGTTTACTTTTTTCAGGAAATTGTTTCGTCAAATTTTGCACAACTCTGTGCTTTAAAGTTGTAGAAGGAAACAATAATGGCGGTATAGAATCGATGTTTGGCTCTCAATCTTTTGTTAATACGTTACGTCCACTGATAGGCAAGCTTTCAATGTTTAACGTTTCTTGAACTCTCTACCGAGTTTGTTAACAGACCTAACGCGAAGGCGAATCCAATTTTATTTTGTCAGTCTATGCTGTTTCGTATTTTTGGTTCGGGCTCACATAAATACGTGCTTAAGATTATTATTAAGTTAACTTTGAAAACTCATTAATGGTTCACGAAGTCAAAAAAAAGGGGTATCACTACCATGATGGAGACACTACGCTCTGAACCAATAGAGCAGCGTGATAAACAGGTCCAACGAGATTAGCGGTTCTAAAGAATTGCGTGCTTTCTACAGTGGAAGAGGTTTGGAAAAGCCATATTAATTATCATAAAATTCGGTAAACATATCTCCAAGAGTTTTTAATGGTTGGAGAAGCCACGTCCAACACTCGAAAGAGTGTTTGATTCGATTTCCAAATCTTCGAAGATAATCTTCGATGAGCCTCGTTCAGTCTTCAACCCACTTCTGGGTTCAAGCTTATTAATAATTCATCAAGAGAAAACAAAGAAAATCACTACTGTGACCGTGGTTTGGATATGTGTTCGTTATAACATAGAGGGTAAAATTACTGAATGCTGATTTGTCCAAACAGGGGGCATTTCTTCTTAATTCTCCTTTCACCGAGGGCAAAATTACTCACTCCTGATCGGTCGAGCGGCGAAAATACTCATTTTCACAAGTATTATCACCGTAAACAACATTAACTGGATGAAAAATTTTCCACGATGATCGGTTGCAATTTGAGTTAAATCTTAACTACACCTGACAAATGATCTTACGGGTTAGATCCAAGATTTTAACTAAAGCATGACAAGTAGCTGGCTACATAAAACAAGTAAACCGTAAAGGCTTATTAATCGACCGCATTTTACCCCTCCCACCACGCTACGCCCCTTAGCTTTTTAGTCTTTCCCCACCCACGGTACCCGCGATGACAAAGAACAAAGAAATTAATAATTTGTTACTTTGGAGGCGGAGCGACGCCGTTGCATAGATGAATACTCGATTTGTAGACTTTGTTTAGGAAATAAACTTCGCTTACTTCAACGTGAAGTTGTTGTTGTGTCTTCTGTGTAACTTGAGTGGAATTTGTGGCCACCCACGTTTTTAAGGCGGGGTTTAGTTTCGGTGTTGTCTCCCTACAAAAGAAGAAGAAGGAATCCCCAAGCCAACCTCAGAATCGCCATGAGAAACACCATATCCCAAAACATCAATAAATTGACAATAACACTCGCTCATTAGCTCCACGTTGAACGCACTGTAATCTCATTGTGAGAAAATTCAATAATATCTAAATTCGTCGATACACCCTCGCGTTGGGCTTTTGTTATAAGATACCCGCTGTTTGGTTTCACTGCAATTCTCTTAAGGATTCCCGAAATAAAGGTGGTTCGTCAATACCTCCAAAACTCAGCGAATTACGAGTGATTTTCCAACTAAAACGAACCATGTTGACCTGTGTGAAAACGTTTTTTCGACCTTCCTTTACAAGTGGTCGAATTTGCATTTATATTGTTACGATTTTGGAAACACTTTTTAATTTGCTATTTTAAATTCATTTTTAAATTTTTAACGTTTAAAAATTGTTTGGACCTTTGATGTGCTTGGCTTTCGAAGGTAAAAATAGAAAAAACTATATAAATAAAAAATTTCATCCGCGCGGGCGGAACTCAAATGCCCCTAACTGTAAAATTAACCTTCATTTTCTTTGCTTTATTACTAGGAGCGTCATAGCATACGCGACGAACGCTTACAAAATAGGTACTAGAGGCAGTGTGGTATACGGGACGGCCGCCAAACAAATGAGTTCACTTTCGTCTTAAAAATAAAGATAACTGATAAATGCTAACTTTCAAAGGTATTTTAAATTCATTTGATCCTTTGTTAAAGCTTTAGGCCAGTTTGTTCAACTCAGCACGAAAAAAAATTCACCTGTTAAAATCACAGCAGTTCGACTTTTTCGCTAGTAGGAAACTAAGTATTTAATAATAAATTGCTACACAGTTTTCCCATTGACCTGAACGCAAATTGCCCATTCTGAGTTCTATTCCTTTCAGTCGAGAGCTGCAAAGCTTCCTTCCATGAGTAAGTAACATTTATTTACATTTATTGTTTTGAAAGTATGCCGTGCAGTTGTACATGTTACTGATAAATTATAGTAAATATATACATAAGAGTATTTTATTTCGAGCATTCCACTATTTGGCAAATTGTGACCTTGACTAGAGACGTTATTCACTACTTACATTAACACATAATATTGAATTTATTTTCATGTTCTGGTTAAATTGAATAAACAAAAAAAAAGACAAAAAAAAAAAAACAAGATTCTCCAGTTACCGTTAGTGAGTCCAGGAGACGATGTTAATGATTTAATTTACTCCGCAGTTGCGATTTTCAGAAAATATTGAAACATACGCTTATATCAGGTTGTGAAACTCATTTCCCTGATATATCTACTTTGTTTTGTACTAGTATGTCAGTTAAAACCCATAGGCAAAAAAGTAAAAATAACTATATATTTAAAAAGTAAATAACCATTAACTAGATATTCGTGATACCCGTCACTCTTCATTTTTGAACAATGCTCCGGCCAATTTTCTCAGACAATAACCAAATTTTCCTACCTTCGAATTTCTTAAGAAGGACCACTTACCATGGAAAATAATTTGTATATTTAGCTTTCAATTCTGCGTTACAAGTGCGTTTTTATGACGTTTTATATAGCTATTTCAACTGACGTTGTCGGAAAGATAACATGACAATACCTCAAGGCGGTGTGGGTTACTTATTAACAAATTTATCAAATTTAGCTATACTTTACGGCCCGTCAGAAAATAAATCACAGAAACAAATATTTATGATGTTTTCACCAATTCTATGGCATCGACAACCACGAAATCACAGCCGAATTACAAAGGATTTACAGGTACCCGGTTACCCCTGTGAGGATTTTCCCTTCTCGCCGTCGGAATAAAAAGTTTTTTTTTTGTAGGCGGAAATGTTTTAAATACTTAGCGAAGACCTTTAAAAGTCATCTACTATTTCGGACATTTTTCAAAAAGTTGTTTAAAATATCAAAATGTCAAAAAAGCAAAAATGCCAAATGCAACAATATCCACTTGTAAGTTAGACAGTGCATAATGGTCAGTAGACATGTACTCAGTAAAATAGTAGACAAATACCATTGTCCATTATCTACCGCAAACGCCGCCACGTTCTACTGGGTTTGGTTGGTTGGGTTTTTGTCGCGTTCTTTATGGCAAAAAAAAAAAAAACCCGTTTTTGGTTGGTTTAGTTACTTAACTTTTTCAACTCATAACTGGGTTGAAATCCATGGTCCGTACCCGCTGACACGTTAGGGTACAAGAAACAAAGTGGTGAGGAGGTGATAAGCTAAACATGTGAGTAGTGTAAACTAATTGTCCGTACAAATCGACGAGAACCAGACTAATAAAATATCACGCAAAGCGCCTCCATAATCTTGAAGAAGTTAGAAGACGAGTATTCATGGGCTTGATCGCCGACAATTCATTTCAGTTTTGGACGGACCACTGGCATTTTTTCAGTTTATTTATTAATAATAAAGATGTCGCGGAGTTCGTGCTGTGCTGTTCGATCCAATACCTTATTCTAAAGAAGCGTAGGCATAAAATTATGGAGCATTTTGTATACAACGGATTTCAACTGAAATGTCACGAAAACTTCTTACAAAAGCTCGTAAACAGTCACGAAGACGATTTTCGTACTCAGCTTTTCTCCTGTTAAAAAAAGAAAAATAGATGTGTAGCGAAAATGTTCAAGCACAAGGTTAAATATATTAAATTGTTTTGACTACACAGCCGTGCTGAAAACAATATTTTTCTACCAGAGAGACTTCAGTAGTGAAAAGTGTTGCATTACCCATTGCATAACAGGACGTTTGTGAAATTTTTCAATTCTCAATTGACTAACAAAGACATCACCTGAATTAAAGAATTTTTCGACACATAGCGTTTGTATTCCGGTTAGCCTGACCTATCATTTGTTGATAAGAAACAAAGCATAAATTCTGGATTATTACCATATTAGCAGTAGTCACATGATCGACCACGCCCTAATTTATGCGACATTTCAATATTCGGATTACAACCTGATAATCGACATCAAACTACTGTTCATTGTCTTCAAGTCTTCACTTTGCAGATAATTATCCTAATTTAATCGGGATTTTTTTGAAAGCTTTAAATGTTATTTAACTATTTAGTGTTTTTCTTCTTGTTCCAGTCCCTCAGCAAGCTAAAAACGTCGTCGGTCACAGAGAGTAAATAAATTTCAAACCCCAAATTAGTTCCCTAGACCCTTACATCAAAGTCCTTCATATAAGGTAACTTGGATGGGAAATCATTTTTCAAAACTGTCGTAAATTTCAATCAAAATAAATTTAAAATTGGGTGTGGTGTCACGTGGCATGAGAACACCGTTGGTGAAACCAAAAATGAAACGCTTCTTGTAGATTATTGAATCTTCCAACCTTGCAAATCATCACCTTCAATTCATTATTAAATAGGCCCACCCCTGCTAATACATCGAGACCCTTTTCCTTGATTCACCTGAGACCTCCTTAGTTAAAAGTTAAAGATATATCCCGAATATTGATTGTTGTTGTCCCAACACTAGTCTACAGTTGGCAAAAAATACTTCAGATTCACCTTAACTAGGGTTTTATGATTCAGTTCATCTGTTTGGAGGTCACGAGTCAGTTAAGTTCTATAATCAACAATTATTCCACGAGCGCGCGTTGGATATGACATGATTTATAGCCAACGAGGCGCGTAGCGCCGAGTTGGCTATAATCATCTCATATCCAACAAACGCAAGTGGAATAATTTTTTATTAAAAAATATCAAGAAATATTGCTAGATCTTACTGATTTCGCTGTGCAAGAACAACTACAAGACAATTTTAATGGTCGCCATTTCTTGGCCATGGTATAATGGCTCATATACCATGGCCGCTAAGCCAATCAAATCCCTGGAATTGCATTAAACAATGATTCAGTTTTTAATAATGATACATATCGTAGTATAATCAATATTTTCAAATAATATAATATATGAGATAATTACTGTTTAAACGGATAAATAAAGCAAGGAGAAATTGCTGAAAATCACAAGTTTTGAAGGTGTGCTATTGATACGAGCTGTGTTTATTTCCTTTTTTAGACAAGATGTTCACCTGTGCTAGATTGTTGTTGTTAATGGTATTTTTATCGGCCTCAACCACAAACCCAACAGGCGAAGCCAGTGAAGGTAAGAGTCATTCACAATTTGAACAGTTTGCCCTTCATAGAAAATGAAAAAAAGAAAAGAAAAGAAATTTTATCCATACTTGTTTACAAGTATTACCTCAAAAATTACCGCACTGGGCAGTTTTCTGTTTCCATTTTCAGCGCCATGTGTTACGGAAGATAATAGCGGAGGAAGCTTGCCGGGAAGCTATGATGTTCCATCACAGGATTGGCTCTCGACTCCTTCAATTGTGGAAATTTCAACGGGTGAGATAAAAATGTTAAGTATTTAACGCCATCCAGTCAGGGTCTTTTTCGTGTTTTGGGCGAAATCGGTGTCCTCAATAACTTAACATAAGGTTATGAGAATTAGAATCAGACAGTAGGTTCAAAGATGCTTCTTGTGAGGTAGGCAATATGACGAGGCAATTACTGTAAAATTTCAAATTGGAGACCATTCTGGATCCGCCATCTTGGATTTCCAGATTTTCACCAAAACCTAAGAAGCACGCTTATCAGGAGGTTTAGCCGTGAAACACTGACAAGAATGTACATACACAATATTTTCCATACGTCACGATAGGAAGATTATTGTAAATTAGTGTAAACAATACACGCTTAAACTAATTCTTTTAAAATGCAGGACAAACGATCGTAAATTCCATCAAAACACCCTCAAGCCTTTCTCAACTTATGCAGAGTTCACTGTGTTTGGAAAGCTAGAACAAAATCGACCCAATTGAAAATGATCGAGACAACCATTTTACAATGCCAGTGAACTGAGCTCGAGAGGATAATCTTGTTAAGTTTCTACTAAGGGAAAAGGTACATAATTTGCTGACTAGTTTTTAAAGACCCCAAAGTCATTTAGGCTCACAAGCTTTCTGCAGTAAATCCAGAAAACGTTTTATCGACACCATTTTTAATTTTCCCGTTTTCTGTCAGGCTCGTCGGTCATTTCAACTGTATATGTTGTATTGGATCATCGAAAGAATCGTTTCACTCACCAGACAGAAAGAAAATATACAATACGAAAGTTTGACATTTGACTTGGTTGGAAAAGCTGGCGAACGAAACTTCCCTAGTTCGAATGGATTTCATATCTGCATAGTGTGTCTAAAATAATATATCTTTTGCATATATCACTATGGCTTGACGCAAATATACCAATATCACATATAGCAATTTCCGGATACCTAAATAACTCCCAAACGAGGACTTCGTGAAAAAGATTAACCTGTATCTTCTATTTAAGGTCATTATCGGGCTGTTGGTCGAATAATTCATGCCAATTACTTGAAGGAGCGATTAGCGTTGAAAACATCGGCTTTTGGTGACAGTGAAACAAGTGAGAATGTGGATCTTGTTGAACAGCTGGAAATTCTTACAGATACACTTTATATACAGGTAAGATCCTTCTGCATACAGTACCTCATCTTCCTTGCACCGTGCAATTTTATGTGTTGTATATTATTTTAATTGATTGCTTGGTTCCTTGGTTCCCTTCTTCCTCCCTCCCTTCCGTTTTCCCTCCCTCCCTCCCTCCCACCCTTCTTTCCTTCATCTTTTCACTGCCTGTCTGTGTCTGTCTGTCTCGTTCTATCCTTTGTTGAAACTTATATCATATTTTTAAATCGTTGAATTTTTGTGAAAAGACTTTGTGGTTAAAGGCGTTTTGTTTTTCAACCTTTGAAAACAACAAAGGCAACCTTATCTTTCAGGTTTTATCGCGAGACCTAAACATGCATCTTATGAAATAGGAAAAATTAATCCAGATATTTAAATAATACTACAAAAAGACGTTGAAAGCTAGTTAAACACTTGCAGTTTTTCTGTGAGAGCACTGTGGGCTCACTCTTGTAATTTATTTGGTATTGTTGTCTTTCTAGCTTTAAAATAAATAAATAAATAAATAAATAAATAAATAAATAAATAAATAAATAAATAAATAAATAAATAAATAAATAAATAGGAATTTCAGTGGATTCCACGGGGTGGCTCTTCCATCCACTGTTTCCAGGTCGAATTAGAATTTGGAAATGTTGGTTTTTGTGGAGGGAGGAAAACCGGAGTACCCGGAGAAAAACCCTCGGAGCAGGGACGAGAACCAACAACTAACTCAACCCACATATGACGCCGAGACCGGGAACCGAACCGAGGTTAATATTTAATCCTGTGTAATATTACGTTCTTTTACTTTTTGAATTGGTAAACTGAATGGTATTCTTGTATATTTAATAAGCAATTAAAATTTAACAATTTATAGAACAACGTTGAAATTTACGGAGTAAGAAATGTCAAAATATACGCAAGGGAGATTGTGTCGACCCCAGGAGCCAAGCTATCTTTCACTGCTCCAGATCGACCAGAAGCTTATACAAGTGCAGCGACTACTGGAAACAACGGGAATGGTAATCCGGGCAACGATGGTGACCATGGTGTTAACGGCCCTCAGGGTAAGTCCTAGAGTAACAAACAGTACAAACAGATGCATGCATGCGCATGCATGCGCATTTCACTTTCTTATCAACTCTTTGGCCTTAAAAATCCCACTCATATGTACTTCAGTAATCACATTCTATAATTAGTCCAAGTAAAAAGACTGATGACCAAAATTTACAGAAAATGCTAGTGGATTGAACTCGTATTGTCGATTTTGAATTTAGTGTTGACCCGTAGGATTATTCCGCGGTTGATGTGTTTACAGTTATTTGCATGCGAAATAACGCAATCATATGAAAAATTTACCACCCGAGTTACCTATTCCCTTCCGAATGGTTCATAAACAACTAATTAAATTAAACAGGCTTGGGTCATAGTGAGCAAAAGCGAAAAAACTATTTCGATTCATGGACATGCGCAGAACCGTGAACCCCTCTCTTTAAGTTTACACGAAAGGCAAACGAGAATGGCCTAAGATGAACCGTAAGGAAAAACACGATGGCAGAGGACGACATTCAGCTTGCTGGAGAAACTTCATTCCGGTTGCTTACAGCGAATGTATTAAATTCCTTGCTTTTTTACATTTGAACATTAGATTTGTGGTGAAATAAAAGAGAGAAAAATAATAAAAAAAAAACCTTTGACACGTAGAACTATTTCTGCGAGCACTTGAAGTCGCGAAATTTATCTTGCTGTTAAAAGGAAAACTTAATCTTTGAAATCTAAAAATGGGGATAGAAGAGAACTTATCATCAAATTAATGAATGGGGAGGCCAAGCCGGACCCTGAAGCAAGCTAAAATACAAACAACTTGTACGTTTCGTAAGTTTCAACAAACAACTCGTAAAAAGAAAAACAAATCGTACGGCGGGGTTTTACCGTACGAATAACTTGCCCACCCCAAAACAGTTTGTTATAGTACAAGTAAAAAGCTGTGCAGATTTAGCGCCTTTTTCGTACTACCCTCACGCTCTCTTAATGGAGTAGGATAATGACTTGTTATATTAATAATTCAAAAGAAGTAAATTGGAATGATGGAAATTGAGAAGTCCATCCATCTCTTTGATCAATTTTCTTCGTTTCGGTATCACGGAACATTGTCAGAATCCTGGGAATCGTTTGGAACTTAGCATCTTTAATTTTATTTTCAGTCGAGATTTTCTGTGACGTCATCACTGGCGACTTAAAGGTAACCTCCAATGGAGGAAATGGACAAAAGGGACAAGATGGCGGCAAAGGTGGCAAGGGGCGAGACAACGGTGATGATGTAAGGGTATTCTTTGTTTTTGCGAATCAGTTGACAGTAACAAGTCAAATGTATAAGAATAATGTGTTGTTCAGTCATTGGCCATCTCACCTCTACGGGTATAAAACGAATTCATAAAATGACCAACTCCCAGTTGCCTTGATATTAACCAAATGACCGTTGAAAGAAATGCTTTGTTCATCATCATGATTATCAAGATGAGTTTCCCGCCGAGATAGTGAAGTAGGTGGCAAAAGACCTGTCGGAAAAAGACTTTAGAGTTTGTTTGTTTCGATGGTTTCTCACCAATTTTGTCCTTTCAATAGAGTGATGACAGGACAGGAGCAGACTGCACATCACAGCGTTATCATGCTTGCCGCGATGTAGCTGGAAGACGTGGAAAAAGAGGACACAGAGGAGGAAACGGGGGCAACGCCGGAAAATCAGGTAGAGGTCGAGGAAAGTCCTTTACTGAGTAATATGTTAGTGCGGTTTGATTAAAACAGAGGTAGGACCTGACAACAGCATAGATTCCAGACAACCAGAACAGAGTTATATGTATATGTTCCACACACATAACAAATGGAACGGACTAACCCTGACCAGAAGGAAAGAGAATCTTCCAACATTGACAAAGGAAGCTGGTACATTTACTCGGAGAAGGAAAAGCCACTATTTCTTAAACAATAACAACAACAACAACATGGTAACACTAATTTAACGGTAAGCAAAGTCAGAATTTGTATTTTCTCTCTCTACGATGAATAAAACAAAATGTTTTTGACGAAACCTTTCATTTTTGTGTTTCGCATGTCGGGATTTTTATGCATTTTAAAAAAGGTCAAGTAGACTGTTATTTAGAACATATAGAAATAACTTTTTCGCCATGAGTCTTTATGAACTCATGTTTTAAACCTCCCCTCAAAATTAGGAAGTAATCAGAATCCCCCTGTACCTAACCATGCCCCTCCTTCACCACAATCACAAAACACCAAATAATCTCAAACAGACAAACCATGGCAGAGTGCATGAGAATTTCAAAGTAGCAAGAACAAAAAGAGATATACCAATCTTTGTACCTAAAATGCTTGTAGGAAATGGTGGAGATGCTGGAGATGTAAATGTGCGCTACAGAACAATTAATGGGAACTTTCAATTGAAGACCTGCGCAGGAGTAGGAGCCCCAGCAACCAGAAACGGAGCGGGAGGAAGAGGTAATATGATTCATGCACGCCGTAAAAATAACATTCAGTCACAAATACATTCAATTTGACCGCTCATGTATACTCGACCAGATGATATAAGAACATGACCAAACAAAGCGTCATGAAATGTCACGGGTAAGAAAACCACGTTCTAAGCCATTTTCCATTTTGCCAACAGTCATATCTAAACATTGTCTGCTGCTGACAGTAACTCGAAGGTTTGCATCCCAGACTAGAAAACTATTTAATATCTACTTAAAATAAACCACTTATTAACAGATTTGGAGGCACACTAATTGTCTTAAGCCGCGGCCTAAGTCAGACTCTGTTTAAATAATTGGCACTACGTGTCTGTTGAAATTCTATCTATAACAACAATGTTTACCTGGTCAGGATGAGGCGAAGCGTGACTTTTTCGGAAAGCATACTGAGATCTCAATAAGAAAGGTTTTGATCAATATAGCGCATTTAAATGAGCCAAACCAGACCAAGTTTAAATGACCCAAAGGTCAACTTCTAACAAAGAGGTTTTTAAAGAAATAATCACTTCTTGAATTTAATTTTATTCAATTCATTTTGTGATACGTATCCTGTTCTGAAATTTGTTCTTCGTCTGTTTATGTTACATCGTTTGCTGCTAGCTCTACCAAACAAGTCTCCCGTTATACTGGCAGCCAGAGCACAAATCATTAAGCGAGAAAGTGACTTTTTGGAAGTCGTTTCCAACTGAATTGACGAGAGTTTGTGTTCCTTTTTAAACGTTGCTATGAATTTGTTATAACTACCAACTTTCACTTAATGAGTTGTGTGTTACTTCCCATTGCAGGCGGTGCAGGTAGTGGAGGCGGAAGAGGAAGGGAATGCTACCAGGATGGGGCAATTTGGTCACGCAAGTGCAGGGACACTAGGAGATCTACTGGAAGAGGTCCAAGAGGACCAACTGGATACAGTGGAAGCCCAGGAACAGGTAAGATAAAAATTGTTACACATAACTCCACCATGGCTCTCATTGAAGGGGTACTGCCACTTAATTTTAGTGTCACTATGAATAGCCCCAAAACATATTTGTTTCAATGGAATCTTTAAAATAACTGTTTTGTTAACAATAACGTACCTTACCAGTGCGCAGAAACTACTATTAATTGTACTTAGCTGCGGATGGCTAGGATGGAAGTGGATTGCAACTTGAAAAATCGGCCAACTTGTTCAAGTTCTTCTTGAACTTCCTGCGTATTTTAGACAAGGCATTAGAAACTGATTATAGTTCGTTTTTCCTTAATATTTTCTTTAAGATGTTGCAAAAGTAATTTTCATTTTACAAATAAACCAGGTTCAAATATTTGACGGCTTTGACCAGAATGCAGTAAAATCGTCGTGACAGTGCCCCTTTAAGCTCAGGATATACGATGAAGCATTTTTTAAGCTATTGGGCAAAAAAAAACAAAAAAAAAACAAAAAAACAAAAACGAAAAAAAACCTCCATCACTTGATGCTTATTAATGAGATTAAACTGAAAGCCCACTTTTTGTGTTTTTGTTCCAAGACTACACACCACAACCTTTTTTGTACGGCTGCTCTCATGTACCTTATTCCGGAATAATATTGATCTTAAAGAAAAGAAATATAGTCATGAACAATATTGATTTCGTCAGTTAAACCACACAGAAATTTCCTTTAACTGCGGAACCAGCTTGTTTCTTGAGTAACTAACTCTAATGGGAATGAGTAACTGTTCCCTCATCCTTCCGATTAAGGGAAATGTTTGCAACCATCAGTACTTTTGGCGCTTGGTTATATGTAACTTAGTCAGCGGCACCTGTTTATTAACATCCAGGTACTTGTTAGCCTGCATAGCAGGCGTATTTTTGGAGCGGGAGCGCTGAATAAACCTTCGTTGCTGTCATCTTGGTCGAGGAAGCGCGAGAGGGCTGGAGCGAGTCAAAAGTGACCCTAAGGGAGAGGACGACTGGCTGAGAAATAAAGGAGGGGGAGGGGGAGAGGAGGGAAAAATACGCCTGCTTTTTTTTTTTTTTGCTCTCATTTCCTGCCCCCCCCCCCCCCCTCCCCCTCAGCCTCCTTCAAATACGCGAACTAAATTTATTATTCAGCGCTCGCCCATGAAAAACGCCTGCACTGCAGGCTAGGTACTTGTGATATATAGATGATGATGATAATGATGGTGGTGGTGGCTGGAAAAAATAAATATATTTTTTATAATTTTTTAGCTCGAAATACCCAGGGAGATGATGGCGCAGTTCAGCAATCTCTCATTCAACATGGGTCCTTAGAGGAAGCAAATAAACAAAGCTTCCCATTGGAGCTGATCAAAATCATGGAAAGAAAGGCTGTAGACTTGTTGCTAACCAGCTCTGATAATAAAGGCAGGGACATCCTAACATTTATAGTCAGCTTGACGGAGGGAAGGAGTGAACTGGTGCAGTTTAAAAAAGGTTATTTTTCTGTTTACCGTTTAAGATGACAGGGGGCATATTTTGCAGACCCCTTAAGTTAAACACAAACTCGACTCAATTCAAGTCCTGCTCATTATTTCTGATATTGTAGCGTTCTTTTTAAGACCTAATGATCACTTCTTTTGACGACGCTATATCTGGTTCGATCTTTGTCATGTTGATGGAAATTGTAGGACAAAAAAGGACTTTTTAATGTGATTATATGGAAGTGGTAGTTACACAAAACTGCCTGTTTTCATCTGACGCATCTCATGCCTGAGTTTCATTTGGTTGTCCGTGAGCAAATATTCTTCTCGAACTTATTAAAAATTCATGAAGAGGAAACAAAGGAAATCATTATCGTGAAATGTGATCTTAATCATCCCAGACTTTAGTTAACTATTGCTTTAAATTTCTCCAAGAACTATTGATAATTTACGAAGCTATATATCAAAGATTTAAAAGGGTGTTTCATCAAACACCTTGAAGTTGGAAAAAAAGCTCGGTTAATCAAACGCTCTTCTTGGAAATCGAATAAAACACTCTTTCTTCTGTTTGATATATTACTTCATTTATGTTCTCAGATGCACAAAGAAGGCTTAATTATTTGGGAATGGAAGGCTACAACATATTTGGAAAGAACAAATTCTTTGCTCCTCGCGTCAGGTGGAGTACCCTTGAAACAAGAGTGCAAAGAGCTCACGATGCAGCTAAAGTTTATGAAGATGCTTTCAACAATGTTATAGAGATCGAAAATGTTGACTCAAATTTCAAACAGGTCAGTGTTCCGGATACCGATTTTGTTCTCTAGATAGACTTTCGCGGTTAGAGTACGGGCCTTTGACTGATATCTCTACATTCGGTTATTGAAGTCTGTAGTCAAGTACTCCGTTCATCGTTAGCATGGTGTCAAAGAAGGGTCATTTGGAGCAAGATCCTCAAAAGCCATACATTGAATGATTACGTGTTCAAACTATTGTTCTAAGTTACTTCAGCATACTTAGAAATCTTGTTTTGCATCTTTTCCACCACTAGGTGGACGAGTTTTACAAAATTATATCAGTCCTGAAAGTTTACAGAACGTACTCCGAGATTTAGTTTCATTGTAAACTCGTACAAAAGCCAATGCAGTGCTCCTAATACTTTGATTATTTGAGCATTTTTCTAACTGCTTATTTAATGAGAGAATGATGTATTATTCTAGAAAGTGAAACAGGCATACTAACTCGGAAAATAGAAATCCGAGTGCTCCTATCAGGAGTCGAACCTAAGACCTTCCGATTACTAGTTCGGATACTCTACCACTGAGATGCTAATTTAGTCTACACAAGAATTTCCACGTCTTTACGTAGATGCATTTGTTCATTTATAGATGGCAGTAAAAATGTCGCAAATTTCAGAGACATCCGTTGAAGGAGAACGAACGCGACTTGAAATGGCCAGAACGATTGCAGAAAGTGAGAAGAGGTTGAATATCAAGGTAACTCCTGGGCAACTGATTGATCAACGAGTCCGTGCTTCAGACAGGTTGTGCTACCGACTGTGAGAATGACTATTATAAACCTACGACATCCCTTTTGCCATAGAACCAAAGTTGAAAAAAAAAATAAGTATTGGGTTTTGTAATTCAAACCTGGAACACACAAAATTTAAGATTTTTTTACAGGGTTTTGGTTTATGGTCACCATGGTAATTGTACATTTCCAATGTCGCATTAACGGGGTACCTTTGTTATATTACGAGATCGTGAAATAAACGGGGTTTTCCGACAAGGAAATTTCTGACCGGTTGTTTCCGGACAAAACCGCAGGCGCTAGATTCTTAGTCTGTAGGTCCCCGATTCCAGGTTTGTTTGGCAATTGGCTAGGGCTGTTCTCCGTAGGCCAGTGTTCAAACCCTCGTCCACGCTTTGAGCCATTAGGCCTGCCTCCGGAAAGTTGGGATTTTTAACTTGGTATGTTTCAGTTGGATTATATGTTTCCATAATTTGAGTGTGGTGTCTTTAAAATAGCTTAGGTTTCTAAGTTCTCGTTTACTTTAAACAATGTAATCACATTGTGTCTGTCCATGCACATTCCTAGCCAAGAGTCCGATTTTTCTAATTTTATCTCCTCTCCTCACAGGCGATTAAAACACTAGAGGAAGAGATGGAAAGTATTATAAGAAGATTCCCGACCTTACTTAAGGACACGTACGAGCAAGGAAAGTTTAACAAAAATGACCTTATAGCTATGCTGCAGGGTATCACAGGATTTGCAAAAGCAATTGCATCCAGGAACCCTTTGGATTTCATTGATGCAGCTCTTGGTGTTGCCTCATCTTTCGCTGGAAAAGCATGTCTGAAGACCCTTG
This sequence comes from Pavona decussata, assembly GCF_977016875.1. NCBI lineage: Eukaryota > Metazoa > Cnidaria > Anthozoa > Scleractinia > Agariciidae > Pavona > Pavona decussata. Next base: position 93,966 of record NW_028145558.1, on the reverse strand, counting down.
ACCAATACCTAGACAGTGTCAAAACATGGCTGACGTTTGGAGAAAAGTACATAGCTCTAACTGATTCCAGTGACTTAGACTTTGATCAAGTGGCCGTGTCTTCAGTACCTGAGATCATGCAGGTAACAGGTTTTTGTATATACTTCAGCCTTGTGTGCATAATTATTTAATTCATGTCTTGTTTGTGTTTGCATCGTATAAATTAATCTTCGTTTACTCAGGTTGTTAGTGGATATACCAGTGAAGTAGTATTTCACGCACGGAAGTTAATAAGAATTTCACATTGTTTAACAGTGATAACTAGTATCGCGAACAGTTACAATTTGATTGCTGATTTTGCTAAAGGTTACTTTCTTTTAGGCGAATCTTGAGATGAACAAGGAAACGTTTGCCGCGGAATTGGTGTGTCTGCTGGAGGTGGCCTCCTTAGAGGGCGATGTTGCAGACTTAAAAGCGGAAATAGAGTCATTCTTTATCGCAGGATCGGCCCGTATCGACCTGATAGCAAAAGTTATGGACCTGGATAATGAGATTGGAGGATACAACTTTGACATTCCAGTTCTTCAAGACACCGAGAACGCAATTGCTGAGATTAGCGCATCACCAGGTACTATTGCGGTTTGTTTCGATCAGGGAAACTGATAAGCAGGGAAAGATCCCCTCGGACAGTTTTAATAATAATGTTTTAGTACATTTACCTTAATGGTTACTTGAAGAACTGGCTATCAGACACTGCCGTCTTTGAAGTTGATAATAACGGTTCTGCAATTTAAGTTGGAAGGACGGTGACCGTGCACAAACAACTCAATATCTTATTTAGAACGTTTCTGGTAGTCAGTAGCTCCAAGGCATTTCGAACTTTGTTGTGGTTTAAACAAAACCAATGCCAAAAATGATATAAAACCTACAACAAAATTTTTTTTATCTAGCTTCATAACCATTGTCTTTTACTTTTTAAACTATCTAATGGTGCGGCTTAGTTTTTGTCTCAAGAAGGTCATCTGAGAGAGATGATCTTGTTGACATTTTGCTTGTGCTGACAGAATCCTGTAGTAGCATCTTTCTAAATTTATACCTGGCATTTTTACCTTCAAGATGCCCCTATCAGCAAAAACCTCCAGCAGACCTTCACTGAAAGTCTGCTCCGCTCATACGAAGAACTGGAACGATCATATACGAAGAAAATCTACCAATTCTACAAGGCTATCGAGTTCCGTACATTGTGGGTAGGAAATAATCCACTAACGTCTTTCCGAAGAGTGGCCAGTGAGAGTGCAACGGGAACGAAGACTCTTGTTGGAGTGGTTGAACTCTCCAAAGCGCTTATAAAAGTGAATCAGTTAAAAGACAAGGCAGTGGACTGTTTCAGTAGACACATATTCACCACCAATGTACAAAAGTGGAGTTTTGATGAAGTCAAAAACAAAGGGGTATGTTTCTGTTTATTAAGGTTTGGTGTGTGTCCTCTTTCTTACATGCTGTTGCGGTTTCGCTGGTTAATCCGAAGGAACTCATCCATTTCAAAATAACTGTGAGAAGTCATCCACGGAGGCACTGCTACTTAGGCCGCACAAATAGATCACAACCGAATGATGTTCATTTACCATGTTATATCAGGGTTTGTTTTACTCACTCATTGCCCTTAGTTGTTGTACATAGTGGTCCTTCTTACAGTTCCACATGCTTTACATTTACGAAACACCCACACTCGGACGTAAATTGTATTATTGCAATTATGTCCAACTATGTCATGAGATCGCTTAATGCAGTCTGATGACTTGATAGAATTCCAACCAAACTTCAACTTATAGGTGAGTCTCGCTTAAGTTCTCAATAAAATGATACGTTGCTAACACAAAAGTCTCACTTTGTTTCTACCCTTCAGATGTTTCAGCAACTTGGTTCGAACGGGAACACAACATTCAGCATTAATATAAGCGAAAGTTGTGGAACGTGCTACAACGTGCGAATGCTAAAGGTAAGAGTTACTGAACACACCTCCATTTTTAAATATTTAGAAGACGTTGTATACAAGCCTACTGAGCCACTAGCTCTTTTTTTTAGATATACCGAGTAAATATGTACAACAAATTGTCTTGTTCTTTCTTACCGTCAAAAGTTTCAGTTCATGTCTTTTTTTTTGTCAGATATATATTGAGCTTTTTGGCCCCGATGAGCAGCCTGCCAATGTTCCCACCAGGGTTCATCTTAGACTTCGTCATCGAAACAGTTCTTATTTTCGTGCTGGTGACAATACCATCAAGAAATACGTCCAACAACTCGAACCCAGGCCGATTGAGTTTGATCGGCTCACCATCACTGATGAGGAGACGTGCCGGGAGAGGAAACGATTAGGACAAGATACAGGTGTTAATAGCTTGCTGGCATCTTATTTTGGCTAGGTCATCAAACCACACTTTCCACCTTTTGTTCTTTGTTTTGTCTTGAAGGATAATCTTTCTCACCCCATTAATCACTGCATGGACGGCTGGGAAGAGCCAGCCCTGCCCTTGCATGCAAATTATGATAGGATGAAAGATCAATCTAAATTTAACGAAACCAGCTGTTTGTTATCAAACTTTTCTCGTTTTGGTTGTCGTATAAAATGCCGAGAGCCTCTGTATTACTCTTTCCGCTGTTGCTCTGCTGCTCCTGACTATTCATTCTTGGTGATATGGACAAGATGAATAAAAATGTTCTGTTCTTGATTAGATCACCTCTTTAACTTTCCGCGTGGAAACAATGGAACACGATGATGAATCTTAGAATCAAGCACCGATCAAAAGAAAATCGATTGCTTTTCTTGCATGGCTTAGGCATATATAATAATGATAATAAAAAATAAATAAATCACTTTATCTAAGTGTCAATGTCTTTAGCGCAGAGCAATAATTGGGGACACTTTCCAAATCGAATTGGAATTTAGAAGTGTTAGTTTTGAAGAGAGGGGAAAACCGGAGTACCCGGAGAAAAACCTCTCGGAGCAAAGACGAGAACCAACAACAAACTCAACCCACATATGTCGCCGAGTCAGGGAATCGAGCCCGGGCCACATTGGTGGGAGGTGAGTGCTCTTACCACTGCGCCATCCCTGCTCCCCTGACATGAGGACAGACGACAAGAAGTACAACGACGTAAAAAACGAGTATTTATCCATGTGGCGACAGTGTCCTCCCCCCTCCAAAAGTCACAAGGAAATGAACTTTCTTCGTTCTCAACAGGACATTATTGCATGACTAGAGGGGATAATCGCTGGACATCTATGTGCAGTGATCCATTGACCAGTAGAAGTGACGATTTCTTGGGAGCAGATGAATGCATCAGTCCATTTGGTATTTATGAGCTAGAAATACCTATCAATAAAGATCTGGCGTGTGGAGGCAGCAGGATAACAACCTTCAACTGCAAAGACCTTGACGTAAGTGCAACATTGCGCTCTGCAACAAAACAAGGGCAGATGCGATTAACTTCTTTTATAAAGCGAAATTCAAATTACACGCCTAGCAAAAAACTTTCAAGTGGCTCTGGAAAGTCGGTTTAGATAGTACGGTCTTAAATTACTTCCTTGATCACTGGAATTGCCATATTATAACCGTGGGAGTAAATCACGTGATCATTAAATGCGGGGTCCTTCTTTCAGCAAAGTGTAATATAGTTGTAGCCAGTGTTTCGATATCTTTGGATACTGCTCACGTTAGCATTCGAAACAAGAGCAAGGCGGGTATATTCAATATTGTATTCATAGAAATTCTAATTTCAAAGAGGCCGAATTCTGTAATCCAGAGAATTTTAATATTTTGTTGAACTTCACCCGAACGGAAATCTGTAGTCAAGCCGTTTGTATTCTCCACTCGTTTGTCTATAGTTTCAGCGTGAGCACTACCTTGAATGATAACGTCACAAAACAAGCCTTGGACGGCGACGTCATAATATCGACAGCAAAATTGAAAAAGAATGCTTTCGTACTTGGTCCAGCCTCATCACAAATATAAAATTCTAGTCTAGTCGTTAGTTAATCCTTGAATTCAGTTACTTCATTTTCTCCACTGTTTTCGTGGAATAAGCCAAACACGTTTAATATACATTTTCCACAATGCGTTGTTTTATATCCATTTCCCCACAGTTGACAAAGTTCACAAAGATGAACGTCTGGACTTACGTCTATTTATGGTCTGGCCAGTATCCCACGGGACCAACCGACCACATGTGCAACAGACCTGTGTTAAAACTCAATCAAACAGCTATAGCCACAGAGTGAGTCCCACTGGCTCAAATGAAGAGGAACATGGATTTTTGGACGCCTTTGATTCTCCTTATTCTCGTTCGTTTGATGGTATACCATATAGCATACATGGCGTATGGTCTATATAGTCTATATGAGCTATAGTCTATACTCTACTGATTTCTATGCTCTGAAAAGCGCGGATAAAAATGCTTTACTAAGATCGTGGTAACTTAATACCACAACCTAATCTCAATCAACCAATTATCTTAATAGTTAGTATGTATGTTTGTATAACCAGCCAACATGAAAAAGAAATAAACTTCATTGAACATCACTATAGTCTTTTATTTTTTAAATGTTATTATAGACGGCCCATAAGCGCACGATAAAACCCAGGGGTAGTGAGAGGAGTTACTTCCTGTGATGGGATACATTTGGGGACTTCCCCCCAACGGGATGTCGTGTACACTCATGTAGTCGTTAAAGGCTAGGGCAAATTTTAAAATTTTCTTTTATAATGGGATACAAAAATTGACTGTGAACCGAAAGGGAAGCAATTGATTTTAAATATAAGCAAGAGAAAAAGAAACTGAGGGAAATTTTGGCAGAAAATACCACGTTGGGAAAGAAATGAAGCGCGCAAGGAGATAGGTCAATGGAGTCTATTAATTTGTTGGCCGCCCATTTTGCGCACATAAAACACAGTGAATACATACTGAATGTTTTTATACGAGAAAAATTCGAACAAAATATTCTTAGGTTTGTTTTTGCGCTCTTTTTTTTTTTACTTGAAGTGAAATATCTAACATCTCTATACTTGAACCGCGGATGATTAGTGGGAGTGCGTGATGTGGTAGTTGTGAAAATTTCACTAAGTTCCGACGGTGTCTGACAGAAATGTCGAGGTACAGCGCAGTGTCGATGTCGCAGAGGTCATGGGTTCGAACCTGTTCGAGTCTGTATTATTTTCAGCAGCTGTCTAACTTGCGAAAATAACTCTCATGGCCTCACATAGAAGTCTTTCCCTCCGGGCTGGAACACCAAGTTTGTTAAGTCTAATAGCCTGGAATCTTGTACTTTCTTTAAACAGAGTTCAACAACAATAATGATCACAACAATAAGGATAACTTACTCAACAAATAGGAGCTGCTATTTTCTGGAACTTCAGAGCAAACCCTGGATCCACTCAATGTAACCTGTTGCAACCAGTTTCAAAACACAAGTCAATCCAGTATACCTATCAAAAATTTAAACTGAGGCTTTGCCTTATCAGAGCAGATTATGCCTTGCACGAAATAGATTGTACCTCTAGTTAGGGTTTTTTTCAGGGCGGCCTTTTCCATCTTTAGTTTCTTGCATCTCATGCTTTCTTATAGTTTGCATGTAACATTTCGTCCCACTTTCCAATGCAGTCTGCTGTAAAAAGTATATACATAAGAGGCTATGTTAAAAGTGAAGATTGCCTATAATTTCCTTGCGATTTTGTAGCTATCTGAAACTAGCGGGCAAGATAAGTCAAATTCTGCGCTGCGATTGGCTACTCGAGCGGGCAAGATGGAGTTATCTCATCCGCTCGGGATTGCCGGCCGTTGCTCGTTCGCTTGGCTTCGAAAAATGCCGCAATCTTTTCTTCTATTTTTCAACAGTTGCCTAAAGAAAAGGAAAGGGACATAAAATCATCTTGGTGTATTGTAAATTTTGTTTTGGCTAAACTAAATGTGGCATTGAATCGGTGAGCTGCTCTTTAGTGTCGGATCTTACGCAGATTAATTTTGTTAACGCTTGTTATCTAAATTCGGGTACTAAAATAGTTAGTTCTCCCGATCTGCAATGAGCTATATTTGAATCCAGTGAAAGTTGCGTCAAGCGTTAGTACAGTCCAGAAACTGAGTGTTTTTTCACAAGTTCTCCCACGAAGATCACGTTCAATTTACCTGCGTCTTGCTTGTTGTAAACAACAAAATCTTCTCACTATTTCGCATAGTTTTCTAATTTACCCGCTCTAATTTTCGGCTTATGTTTGAATATGTTTTGAAATTTACTGTCTCGTTCAAGAATTTTTGATTGGAACCCGAAAACCTTGTAAAAATGTTTAACATTTACTCCACCGCACGATCGGTGGAGCGATCGCGAGTTTAACGATTAGTCAATAAGGTACATATATTTTACCTATGCCATGGTATTTCATCGTACACACTCATTCAGTAATAATAGGGACGTTACGAATGGAAGTTAAGTTGACGACGCCAACGAAAACGTCACTTGAAAATATAACTTCATTTCATCTGTGCTACTTCGCGATTATTTCAACTCGTTCAACTAACACAAACGATCGACAAACTACCTAGGAACCAAATTGGTAGAAGTGGCGTTCAAGTTAAGAAAGAGAAAGAAAAATTGACCGTCGTGTGTTCACGTTCTTGACAAAACCTTGAATTTTATCATTTCACTTTGTTGCTTCGTAGAGAATGGCAGAGAAATCGACCAAAACTTCAAACGCACGTGCACAGCGATTGTTTATTGTTCATTAAGCCTTTTGTTTTGTGGCGTTGTCGTTGCCGTTGCCGTCGCCGTCGCCGTCGTGTTTTCGTAAGGTCCCTAATAAATACAAACAAAACCTCTAGGGTGGTGTATTTACGTTCTTCGATGACAAGCACGTTCCCAGGCGTCTGCATTGTTTGCGTGTAGTAGTTTGGAATCACAAAAATTCCCTTCTTTTTTCCAATGCAGCCAACTCCCGTTATACTGACGGACACTTTTGTGACCATGAGTTTGTGTACTTTAGAGAGTCCGTAGTGACGCGAGTTATTACCGTTTTCCACGACAATTCAACTCTTGTTCTTAATTAAGACGGAAGACGATCTTAGTTACTTCATGAAGATAATTTCATGCTTTCGGTCAGTTCCTTAATTTGTTATTTACTACTTGCTGAGGATTTCCGAAAATTTTCAAGTACCATTCCAAGATTAGCCAAAATTTCATATCTGAAAAGATACTTTTACTGATCAGAAACAATGAACCCTTTGAATAATAAAAAAAAAAAAAAAAACAAATATGTTGTGACAATCTACACTTAAAATCCTAATTTGAAGGAGGCTTACCAGCTAACTATTTAGATAATGTGGGCGAGGATGTGACCGGGTTGTTTTCAAAACAATTGCACAGCTTATGTTCAAACATGATACTCAAGCAAGAGACACTTGGGATTAAAACTCAGTGCCTCTTACCAATTGACAACTTTAAAATAACTCTCTTCCACGAGGACTGGTTATAGCGAAACCTTTTCAATAGTTAACCTTTCAACGGTTAAGGCGGTGTACAGATTGTCGTTTGTCAATTATGATATCCATATGCTCTTGTTTTTATTCGACATAAGAGTATACACAGACACAATAATGCCCTGCAGTCCTTAAACGAGAGTTTAACAATTTCATTGGCAATTAAGTTATTTTTAAATTTTGAAGTTCTGAGCTTATAGCTGGCAATTGGGGGCAACTGGGTAGGAGAAATATTTGTCTTTCTCTTCAATGTTTCAGCTAGCGTTAAGTTGTCGCAAGCAAGTCACCTGCCGCAATACACATTTAACTTGTAACTTTCACTCAAATAACAAAAAGGCTGTTCGGTGGTAGCTGTTAAACTGAGTAATCAATTGTTTAACTTAAGGGCTTCGTCATAAAACTGAGCAGATTATGCTAGGTAGAGCTCGAGGATTCCATAAATTCTGCCGGTAGAAACGTTGATTAGCATTTGGCTTTGGTGAAGGACTACAAAGTTGATGGTAAGTTATATTTCTATTTCATTCAACCAAAGCACAGTCATCATTCAAACTGGTGCACTACCCGATAAGCGGCGGCACAATCCTTAAGAAATTATGATCTCATAATTTCCCTACGCGTAAAACCATCAGGCAGAAAATAATTTTCATGAAGGTCACGACTTTTTTCACTTCATCAATCTTTAGTGCAAGTAACAGAAACCACTAGTTTGTGTGATATAAATACGAGGATATTCATATTCAATGGAAAAAACCCTTACCCAATACGCAAATTTTTCAAGTCAATCTTTTAGATCAGTCGTATTACTACTGATCATCTATTTCACGTTCCGTTGCTTTGTCATCGTCACACCGCAATTAGCTATACCTTTTTCTTGTCCAAACCATTGAAGAAACTAAAAAACATAAATTAAAAGCTTCTGAAAGTAATTTTTCTTCATTTTAAAAAGTGATTTCCCCGTTTCCTGAATATAAGTAGCCTGTCAAAAATTGGTTGACATGGAAACATCAAAGTCGATGAATTCCATCCGACCAGATTAAATTTTCCCAGATAAATTTCTGAAAACATACTGAAGTTTCAGCGCGTTTGCTCAAACATAAAAAAGCTATTCAGGTTCAAAATCGCAACGGGCAGAATCGCTCTCTCCTGTCTACAGAAGGTTAAGGTTAATTCATCTTTTCAATTGTAAAACCTTTCTAATCCGATTCCCTTCGCTGTGACCTCACCCATACGTGAAGTTCAAATTTCCCTCTTTTTTAACGATTTTGCCTTGTTGTCGCTATTAGTATTTCTGATAGAGAAAATAATGGAATATTTCAACAGAACAATGAGGGCTGCGTTAATGTTATCACTTCTGACGATTTGCTCAGCAGCTAAACCTAAACCTGCTGGTAAGTAAAAAGTGTTTTCATTTAAGACGCACAAACATATACCCCATCGACATATTTTATCAACGAAGACGTACTTTAAAAGGTTTTCATTCTCTCTAGAACGTCAATAAAACACATACTCAGTCACAATAAACCAGTGGGTAGTAAATTATAAAGTGTGTAAGTATCAGTAAGTATTAATCAACCAAATAAAATGATCAAATAAAGAAAAACAATACGCAACAAGACACCACCTTGAATAATGATGACATGAAAAGAAATAATTTAAAGTGCCCCTAACCCTTAAATTTGTTTTCTTTTGGTAGATTTCCATATCTGTGAAGAACTCATTTGCGAAAAAAATGTTTTAGAAATATTGAATCCTTTTATTTACGAGCGCTAAAAGTTACTGAAATTTTTAAATTTTTGCGCGCTTTAAGCCTCACTGGACAAATTTTTGTCTCGTGGGCTTATTAGGAACGAGCCAATGAAAAGCGTCCGATATTTGACACTTTCTCAGCTGTTACGTAAAAAAAAGGACACCAGAAGGATGCAGAAGGCATCTTATGCATGCTGGTTCCTTTCTCTACATTTCGAGAGTTGCTGCATCCAAAAACCACATTTTTTTCAACCATTTTCTCTGTTTACAATTGAAGCATTACCGCGAATCTTCGGATAATTTTGCACGATGTCCTTTTCTTACGTCACGCTCCATATTTGGACACATTTGGCCGAGTGGGGAACTAATGCGAACGATAGGTGAAAATATCGACAACACTGCCTTCACTTCTAGCGCTCGTAAAAAAAGGATTTAATATTTCTCAAAATTATTTTCGAAAATGCGTTCTTAAAAGATATGGAAATCTACCAAAAGAAAACAAATTGAAGAGTTAGGGGCACTTTGACGTGAGACCATTCTTTCTTGTAAGATATTGAAATTACTTGTACGTTTCTTTCTTGTTTTTCTGTTTCTCTCTCGCTCTGTAAATAGACCTCCCACAGGGAAGGTGGCCTTCTATTCCTGTGTGGCCTATTGACCCAACATGGATACCACCCCCAACAAAGAAGAGGCCACCCGCGAGATGTGAGTGAAGACTTTGTCCTTGTTTAACTATTAACGGCCAGGATATAAGCTTAAGTTACAAATGGCAACGAATCAAATGGCACAAAACAACCTTAGTTTTGCAGGTTCTTGTTTCATCTTCCTCGAAAGAGAACCCTGGTTGCAGCTGGTAACTTTGTACTCCAGGTCTGGGTGTTTCACAGTATTTGCCATTAGGCAGAGATAGTAGATTATGAAATAGCCCGCTTTCTCAAACGGCCCGAGAAGCCGTCTACCATTTCTTCGTGGCATACGCATTTTCGACCGGTAAGAAGTTCGCCAAAAAGGAAAGTAAAACAAAAACAAACAAACAAACAAACAAAAACTGGCAAAGTTTGGTTGTGTTCGCCAAAATACATATATGTAAAAAAAAAAAAAGGTTTCGGCAAAATGAGGTTTTGATATTCACATGACGTGAGAATTACGCCATTGTTATTTGATAGCCGCCATTATGGATCCGCCATCTTGGATTTTTCAATTTCTGGAAACTTCCTAATATAGTCAACTACTCTCATAAGTTATGTATAAATAACAAAAAAATAAATAAGTAACGAAATTCAAAAATGACACAAAAAATGTATAAAAGGTTGAAATTTTTACACAAAAAGTTTAGAATTCCAAATTTCGAATAAGAACTCTACCCAAAAGCATATTGCCGTGGAAACGCACTAAAACCATATCGTTGCCCGGTAAATTTTATGAGAGACAACATATGTATTGTCTTAGCTTTCAAACGTTACCTTAAAATTTGAAATTGACTCAGAGAATTGGAAGAAATTAGTTTATTTATGTTAGAAATCGATCAAGACTATGTGGCGAAGAATCAGTTTTTTCATTAGGTTAGCTCTTGTTAGAAAGTAACAGGTTACGGAATAAGTTGACCTGTGCCATAATGATTTGAACTAAAAATCGTTTCAACTGACAACAACCACATTCTTTCAGTTTTAAATCCCGGTATTAAGCTTTAAACTGCTACTGTTATCACTGCTATTTGTTGTGCTCATTTCCAGTGCTTTTGCCTTCTCATTGTCGTGGAGTAGAAGAAAGCCAAGGTAGCGTGCCGACTAAATACGACATTTCATTACCAACCTGGCTTCTGACTCCCTCAATTGTGTCAGCCAAAACGGGTAAAGTATTCGCAATAATGTGATTTTACTCTATTTTGGTTTTTAGAATCTGCTACGATAAAATCTAGAGGGTGTGATGCAATAGACTAATTTCGATATATTAAAATTCGGACTCGACCATGAGAGGCAACAGAAATTACGAGATTCAGAGATGAAAAACTAATTCCTTTTGCTTTATTTCCCTAAACACCTCCGTTTTAGCCCCTTAGCCATGTTAGAATTTTAATACATCGAAACTGGTTTATTCCACACTCCACTGAGTAAAAGTAAGAAGAAAGTAAGGGAGTAAGGGATTGTGAAATCGCTTGGGTAGACGGATGGACATCGCGTCGGCAAATAAATTCATTTTCTGGCATCTTCTTTGGGTAGCTCTTTTTAAATCGTTTCCAGATAAGAGTATTTCCTATAAAACTGACTGCCGAGAAGTGCACTTATTCATTGGTGCAATATCGCATTTAATTCCTTCCGACTACCCACACAGTCCCATAATTCCTCACTCTTGCTAGTCTCACCGTAATTTGTGGGGTGAGGAATGGTACATGACATTTTTCAACCTCACCCCAAGGTCAACCCTTCTCTTCCCATATCATCATCATGGAACAAGAGATGACCCTTCACACAAATTTGGTATTTCCTTTGAGGCTAGGCTAGATTTGTTTCTATAATTGAAAAGAAAACCCTTTAAGTTTTTAAAATTGCGAATTAAGGAAGGTTTAAATAATCTAACAGGCAAAGGATTCCAGACAAAAAAAAGATATAAAAATAATTAAGAAAACAACGATAACTTAAATTTTGAAAGAACTAAAAGATTCTCACGATGCGTTGTCAAAGCGAAGATTTACCAATCTAATGGAAAGACTATCTTTAACTAAGTTAAGAGTGGCGTCCAATACTAACTGCGACAAATAATTACAGAAGTTCTCGGCGATCATAGCAAAGCACGGTTACTGTCAGAAAATTGTCTGTTATTAACACTTACTTCTATGATCAGAGTTTTTGCCCAGCACGAAAAGTGTTCGCAATTACGTAAATTGTCAACCTTTCCTCCTAACTCTATCTTCCCTATGTTCGCCAACAGAGCTGTCGTTGTATCTCTTTTTGTATCTTTTCGTGTTCTGTTTCAGGTTATTATCGAGCTATCGGTCGAACCATCCATGTCGATTACTTAAAGGAGAGATTGGAGGAGGAAACGGATGCGTTTTCTTCAACCAAAACGAAGGAAGGTCTTGCTCTCGTAAAGGAACTGGAAATCCTTGCAGACACACTTTACATTAAGGTAAAGTAACAGAAAACCAAAGTGTTTTCTTATCTCCACCAAGATCGGGCTTTTTTCGTCTTCTGTTGGTGAGTCGATAGGGAGTGGGGTGGGTGGTACGGGTGAATTCCTCTCCTGTCATTAACCCCGACAGTAATAACCGCGGGCTGGGGGGATTCTACTCGCTGCGATTTTAAACCTGAATTACTTCTACAATATTTAAGTAACTGACATGAAACTTCACGAATTTTTCCGCAATTTATCTGGGAACTATTTGATGTGGTCAATAAGTGTTATTTGACTTGATGTTACCATAGCAACCAAATTTCGACCGGCAGTTTTCTCAAGAATGCGGATAATGCGTAACATGAATAAGATATCCACATGCCGAGGATTCATTAATAAATAAAGCTTGACCCTTTGCAAACCTGTATGTGTGTATGTATTTGTAAATACGTATGTTTTGTAAACCTGGAGGGTAAATAGTACCCCCACCCCCTTCCCACTCACTCCACCCCACCAAGGCTGAAAAGGGTTAATACAGGATTTAAAAAACTAAAGAAAAACCAAGGGTACTCGTGATTAACTGATGAAAATCTTGAATATATTTCTCCAGGGTTCCATTACTCTCTATGGAATAGACACCGTCAAGATATACGCAAGAGAGATTGTTGCGCACCCAGAAAGCTCGATCAATTTCACTGCACCACACCGGCATTCTTTTGAAGATGCAGCGGGTACTGGAAGTAACGGCTTAAACGGAGACAAGGGTGTTAAAGGATCCACTAGTAAGTCAATTTTCCTTAGAAAGAAAGATATTGCTGATATCAAATAAGGGTTAAAAATACTAGGATAAATGAGTGCGTAAACTGTAACGGGAAAGTAAAATGCTATTCCAACGATAAATTTTAAGCTAGAAATTACAATCTGGAAGCTCATTTATTTAGTACGAAGAAAACTTGAGGTAATGAAGGCTACCAAGAAATCAAGAATCTCCGAATTTATTCTGAAATTAACAAGTAAAATAAGGGCAGCACTGCTTTCAAATATTACAACATTTTTTTATATTCCAATAAAAGTTCCCTAAAATATCTTGGTCAACAGTTAAATATGACCATACCATATAAATATAAAAATTAATCTTTGCCCTTGATGAAGGTCAAGATCGAGCTCATATAGAAATAAACATTATGTTTAACAAAACCAAGTTCTAAGCCATTTTTAATCTTGCAATTAGTTCTATGTAAATAATTACTGTCTACTGCTGGCGGTAACAAGAAGGCTTGCATCCCAGCCTAGAAAACTATTAATCTATTTAAAATAAACCGCTTACAAACAGATTTGGAGGCTCACTGATTGTCTTAAGCCGCGGCCTAAGTTACACTCTGTTTAAATAACTGGTCCTATGTCAAACATTTCTCTCCTGGTAAGAAATTGAACAGATCACGATCACCGTATATGTACAAAAATATTTACGAATAAGAAAATATTTACACTTGTAAACCACTCATGTGGTTTACAAGTATATCCTGTTTTATGGACAAGCATATTTACCAACCAATAATTTTTTTACCTTCTCTTATGGGGTAAAATTGCCAATTTCTTGACTCTGTCACCTTGAAATATTGTCAGAGTCCCAATTAATTTCAACTGCTTTTCTTTGGTTGACGTCCACCAAAACGCAACTTTATCCTACTCTTTTAACGGCGGATATTGCAAACCGCTGTAAGGGTATTGACTTTTACCACGGCCAAAAACCTCTCATTTTTAAACGATACACGTTTTCTCCGTCGAGACAATGTGTTTAAACGTCTTCCATCACCTTTTCCTAAGAAAAACTTGATTTCTCGTCTACCAATAACATTTGACTACTAAATATGCAATTAATTAATTAATTAATTGGAGTTGAAATATAAGAAATTCATACATTAACAGTACCCATTGCTGTAAACTAGAGGTTTCTCTTTCTTCTTCATTTTCAGTCCAAATTTTCTGTGACGTCATTACTGGCTCCTTAAATGTATGGTCTAACGGAGGAAATGGGAAAAACGGACAGGATGCCGGCGACGGTGATAGAGGATCGGACAATACTGAGAACGTAAGAAGCGTTTTATCTTTTTACATATATATATTTCATCATCGCTTTTTTAAACAACTACGCATTAGCTATGATAAGTACAAACAAACAAACCAAAAAAAAAATAATAAAATAAAGAAACAAAAACATGTGCCTATTTGTGACTAATTTAGTAAGATTTATAACCAAATCTTTGATATACAGAACCTCTGAACAGCATTCAACCGGACCCGTCGACACAAATTTAAAAAAATAACGATAACAACCTCTTGAAGACTGGAGCTCTATCACAACGTAATCTCTATGGAGAGTTTGAACACTTTTATCGGATAACGCGACTCAATAAAACGATGGAATATTTTATACGATCATAGTACATTCAAAGTCACGTAATATACACATTTCGTGTCACGTTACGTGATAGAATCACAATCAATGATGGTGATGACGATAACAATGATGATAATGATCAACTTTAGCTATTAATAAGTGTCACGGTATTTAGAATTTTTGCTAATTGTCGACAAGATAACTAATAGTTATCAGTAAAAAAAAAAAAAAATGAAAAAGGTGCGCACTGCAGCGCAAGACAGGAATCGATGGAAAGCACATGTGGAGGCCCTATGCGCCATCTTGGCACCAGGGGACAAGTAAAGTAAAGTAAAAAAAAAAAAAAAATGAAGAATGCTTGGTTAAAAGAAATACAGACTAGCGACAGTCCATGATCAATTCATTGTATATGACGTTTCCCACTTAACTTCCTGTTTTAAGAATGCTGGATGTCATCAATGAAGAAACCAATAAAAGAGGGTTTAGCTTGCCAAGAAATCTCACTATGCTTGGGAAAATTTTGCTACTTTCTACCAGACGATTTTTTATGCTGTTAAATTTATCTAAAAAGAGGCGGTTGGAAATTGATTGAATAGTTTGCTGTGTAGTTTATAACACAAAGAACAATAAGGAAATTGAGTGAGAAAAAAAAATACAAACTCAGGAACGGTAGGACAAAAACTTCAAAAACCTAAAAGAAATGTTCTTATATTCAGTATTCGATAAACTGGTGCTATGCGCTGGAAAATTAAAAAAAAAAAAAAAAAAAAAGAGAAGGTAAGCTTGCCAAATCGCTTGGCGAATTACACAGGAAGACAGCCTACCCGTCTTTTACAGGGCAACGCTTTTCTCAAAACTAGCCACAGCCATTTAACGTAATGCAATTGGCTCTACTGTAGAAGTTTATCCTTTTGTGGTTTTTCGTTCGCTTTAAAATAAAGTCGAAAGTATATATCATTCTATTGAAAGGCTGATGATAGGAAAGACACAGATTGCACAACTCAGTGGCCCGCTGCATGCACAAGTGTTGGTGGAAGACAAGGAAAGAAGGGACATCCAGGCAAAAAAGGAGGAAACGGAGGAAAACCGGGTAGGATTATGAGGGAAGGGGGAATTTCATACAATAAATCTTGCCTTGTAGCATTCCTTTCGGATTATGTCGTAGGCTTTTTGGGATAAAATATAATTTCAGGTTAATGTAACGCGCTTTTAATCTAAAAAAAAAAAAATGACTTGAGCATGCGATGCGTTTTCCTGGCAGAATCTCACCAAAAATTTGATTGTGCCAGCGAGTATAAGTCGTAAGTGTGTTCCTTCTTAGAGCTTGATTGGATGACTGTTTCAGCTCTGTTATAAGGCATAAACGAAGAAAACTAACCAGTGTAAAGCCCGATCTGAAATGACCTCTCCAATGGAGCTAATATGCTGCTTCGGAGTTTAAACAGTTACTGTCAGTTTGCCATACCTACAGAAACAGAAAATGGTTATGTAAAGTCACATAGAGTGCATTGGAATACGTTTTATTGTATAATGGCATTGTATTGTATAATGGCATAAAGCCAACGACCATTTGTACCAAACACGAGGAAGAGTATTTTATCCAATTTCGGAGAAGTGGGTTGAAAAAACGAGGTGAAGCCGAGATCGTTCCCGCACTCAGAACCCTACTCTGATGTCAAGGCCTTCTCACTGCAGAACTACTACTTCTTAGGCCTCGTTTTTCAACGGAACTGTAAAACCCTGGAATACTATCTGCAATCTTGCCTCTCCTGACAAATTCTCCAGTCTAAGTATTTTTAAGAATTTTCTACGTGCTACCTATTTGACCTTATTAGATACAGCCTTTGACGTTTATTTATTTATTTATTTATTTATTTACTTATTTATTTATTTATTTATTCACCACGACATACAATCATAGAAAGTGTCAGTGAATTATAGACTAGGATCTTACATAAGTTTAGAGTAAATAATAATAGTAAAAGAAGAAGTAAGAAGTGGCGAGGAGACCTCAAGAAGCCCCCGGGCTTATACTGAGAGGTCTCCTCGGAGATATGTTAGGACTGTAAGACTAGGAAGGACTAAAAAGGGCGAGGGCAGCAAACGTTGGTGATAGGAAAACATAAACTTTGCAATATAAAGGGAATTCGCTTTAAAAATATCTGGGATATTCAATTGTGCAAATAAAGGTGCATAAGGTGCAAGGTGATTAGAATTTGTCATAGCTCGCACAGCTCGTTTTTGAAGACGAAAAATGCGATTTAAGTTTGTTACTTAAGTAGAAGACCAAACTGTAGTACAATAAGTTAAATAGGGGTAAATTAAGGTATAATACAAAGCTTTTTAGTGTTTGATGACAAAAAGAAACGAAATCTGTACATTGTACCGACGGACTTATAGATTTTCTTGCAAATATAGCAGATATGCGATTTCCAGGTAAGACCTGGTTCCTCTCCCGTGACTGCCCGTGCCACCGTTCGTAATCTTCGTGTTTTTGTTTTATTAGTGTTCCCATTTGTAATTTTACTTGATTTTTCTTAGGTTGGGGTTGCGCCTAGCATGGGTATCATGTCCCGTTCGCGCTAACCCTTTTGGTCTTTCTTTCCAAATTTCTTTCTTTCATATTTATAGTTTGTTGTTAATTAATTAATTAATTAATTAATTAATTAATTAATTGACCAATAAAGCTGAAAGAAACCTTAACCAACTTTGAGGTTTTGGGAAATAACAGAAGACACCCTTACGATTGTTTGATATAGCTTCTCCAACCATTAATAATTCTTTAAGAAAATCAAAGCAAAAGTTCTCCAAATTTTACGATAATTAAGGCCACATTTCCAAACATCCTTCACGAAGGTGATTTCCTTTGATTTCTCTTCATGGATTATTTATTAGTTTGAGAATATCTAGGAAGAATCCATCTTATCGTTTCAACTTACAATCATTTTGAATTCAAATGTTCTATTCTGACTTCGCGTTATTGGCCTGGCTCCGGTTGTTTAAAGAGGGGATAAAGTTATCCGCTCTTTGAACAACTGGGGCCTTGTCATAAAGGTTTCATTTATTTAGAAGCCATCTTTTGTACTCCAAACTTTTCAAGGAAACGGTGGAGACGCTGGAAGCTTAACCATCCGCTACAAAACATTACAAGGAAAATTTCAACTGAAATCTTGCGCGGGATTTGGAGCCAAACCAGGAAAGAATGGAAAAGGAGGAAAGGGTAATATATTTCTCATATGTCTTATAACACTCGAACATAGCAGCAATATTCTGTAAGTAGAGTCCAATTTGGCCCATTTGAATTGAGTAAAATTCCCTGAACATGGCCCACTAGATTAACCAGCTGGAAACACGTACAGCAAGTAAGATACATTTCCACCTGGAGGGGGCTATGTCAGCTGGGGCACATGCGCAGTAGAGTCCGGTTGAGACTAATGCATATAACTCATCACGATATTTTTGCTTTTCCGACATTGCAAAAGCGTTAAAAAAAGGAACACAACAAACAGCTTCTGTAATTACTAAAGAACGTATGTAAATAAAAAATTCTCCTAATGGAAGCAACTTTCTGAACTCTACGACAGTATTTCAAACAGTTGGGCCAACAATTTTAAAGTGCTACACATCAACGCGTGCATGCACCTGGGGTGACACTTTTTTGGCCCAGGTCATTTCATTAAGCAAATATGAACTGGAAAATGAAATAAGATGTACCAGACTGAAACAGGGTCAAAGTTATAGGTCTCTGCTTCTATTATCATTCCTATCTGTTAAGCCGATCAGATCTGCAATTGATCCAATGTATACCAGCAGGATTATCGCCCACGGTTGTTTGCTTAGACATAACTACTTATAAACCATAGCCTCAATATGAAGTCGAGGCTAAGTGCGTAATATTAAATAATTATGAAATTTACTTTTCATTTGTTAGCAAACAAAACTAGTATTCACATGAAAAGTTTTGCACTAAGCCTCGCGCTTTTAAAACGATATTCAAAACAACTCAAAAATGGCCTATCGATTACATTCATTGTTCTTCATTTTTCCAAGAACGTCTCCACCCCCGTTAACATAAATTTGGGTACCTTTGTGACATTTCAGGCGGTGCGGGTAGCGCAGGTGGACATGGAAGAAAATGCAAAAAGAAAAGAACTCCTTTTGGGACAACTTTTAACCCAAACTTTTGCGAGGACGATGGCCCTAGCGGCAGAGGCCCAGATGGCCCAGAAGGACCTAATGGGGTTCCAGGAACAAGTGAGATCTTTTGATAAAGTAAACGCTTATTTAGTTTTGCAGGACGTAGTTAAAATAACAATATTTGGACATAATAAGAAATATGATACACAGACGACAGATTTGCTTGAGTGACATAGGCCAGATCGTCTCAGACGTTGTCTGTTGGAGACTACCATTTCCAAACAAAGGAGAAAGACCCACTAATTATATGGATACTATTTCAAGGGACACAACAGATAATTGAGGACCTACTAAAATGAGCAACAAAACTTCCTGGCGCAGTGTGGCGAGTTTTACTTGGTTACGGCTAAAGAAAGATGATGATGATGATGATGACACTAAAACAGTTTCAGTGGCTTTTTTTCTACATTCACAAAAACGCAGGAAATCAGGACACTCCACGTAGGCCACAACACGTACTAGTAGAAAAAAATTACAAGTATACGTATTTTTATTCTTTTATATCACGAATTGGTAACCTTGTCTCTAATTGCTTCCCTGTTCATCCAAGATGGCAACGTTTACCTTGACATGCATTCTTATGAAAACCGAAAACATTTTCAGGACCTAATCGTTCGCAGAAATCAGGAGTTTTCTCTTTGATTATGATAAACTACTGGTATGTCAATGGTCAAATAACCGAAAAAAATTAAAATACCAACTCGCACCGTGGCTCTGGTCGGAAATTCCTAAAACTTAACTTTGTAGCTTTGTAAGGAGTTTCTATAAAAGGGCAAGCCCTTCCTTTATTTCACACCTTTACGGGCGTGAAATGCAAATTTAGACGCTGTTTAGTCGTGGCAAGTTGTTGACTCAAGCGTCCTCTTAAACATGTGCCTCAAAATTTTGTAATATCACCACAGCAATATAAGATATCAAGTTCTAATTTGTTTAACAAGGGTTATTCTGAAAACTAAGCCAATTTTATCAGTAAAAGCCAATGAAAAAGGCACATGTTGTTTGTCAGTTGTTTACGCTCTGATGGTTGATTGACAACTGAAGGTGAGAATGGCCTGGCCACGCCCTTTTTATACCGGAACTTCCTGTTTAAGTGATTGCTCCCACCTCACAGTGACAGCCACTCTTTATTACGAGGTCTCGAAAGCAATTCATTTCTCATTAAAACTACTTCATAGTAGAAGTACTAGATCTAAAGAAAATGTCATTGCTACAAGCAGTATTTGAAATTAAGCAAGATTATGCATTGCCTAAATATTTGAGACTTTATCGAATTGCTATACAGAGATTTTTGAGTAATAGGGTTATAAGTTTCTTATTTAAATATTTTTTTAAAAATATTTCATGGCCTAAATAATGACAGTGAGGAAGGAAAGGAAGCTTAGATCATGCAAATCAAATGCGCTGACTGTGTTTGTGTTGTTGGTGTCTTTTTTTTAAACTGAATTGGAGTTATTGAATTTACAAACAATTGGTTGTTGATGGGTCTACAAATTAGTATACTTTCTTTTCTGTTGTTCAGCTCCTAATACTCCTGGGAAAACGGGCTCAATTCAGCAGTCTTATATCCAACACGGGACATTAGACGCGGCAAGTTTACAAAACTTTCCACTCGAACTTATCAAAATCATGAGAAGAAACGCTGAAGACCTGTTGCTAAGCAACAAGCGTGATCACAAGGCCACCGACACGTTACGGTTTATTCTCAGTTTGAGGAAAGGAAGAACCGATGTGCAAGGGATAAAGAAAGGTACGTTTATGAGAAAGCTCAAGTTATAACTTTAAACTAGAGAATAGCTTTGCTTCCTTAGAAGTACATAGTGTATGATATCTGAAGAGGAAGAAACTCACTGGGAATGAACGTCCACTCTAATCACTTCCTCATAGCTTTGAGAGTAAAATGAAGACGTCCAGTAAAACATAATCACAGAGCTTCACTTGTCGCGGTTTTGATATATGGTTCCTTTGCAGTACCTCCTGTTTAGGTTGCACGGCTGCTACGCAAATGTAATTTTGACGTTGAAAGGTTCCACAAAGGAGAACTTCGCGAAGTTAAAGCAGACTTCAACTTCAAGTTGGGTTTGTTATTGTAATGATGTACATCAAACTGTTTCAGTTGATATTCGTACTTGGTTAGCCAAAAAGCGTTTTGTTTTTAAGGGATTTTTTTTTTTTGTTATTTCAACCTAAAGGAAGAAATTGCTGTGCAAAAGTTGAACTGAACTACCTCACTCAAGAATTTTCGATAAAATACAGTATAATCCCGTTCTTAATTTAAAACTAACAGACATTGTTAGTTTCTTGACAGAATTGCATTTTTTATTTCAGACATTAATAGAACGCTTGGATTCTTGGGAAAACCAGGCTTCGACATTTTTGGGAAGAATGAACTCTTTGCACCTCGCCTTAGATGGGATATTCTGGAAAGAAGGGTCGAACGCATCAAAAAAGCAGCTAAGGACTATGAAGAAGCTTTCAACCGTGTAATCGCCATCGAAAATAGCCAAACCAACTTCAATGAGGTCAGCTCATCTTTGAATAACGAACTAAACATATTTTCATTGAAATAATGGTTCAATTTTGTTAAAAACTATCTTACTACGGCACAGAAACTAGTACCAATAATCTATGATTGCAGATGGCTTGGATGCAAATGGATTACAACTTTTTTCAAGTCCCTCCTGAGAAACGGCTAAAAACTGGTAATAGTTTATTCTTCCGCGAAGAAATCATATTTTTCTCCCGGTGCTCTAAGAACGATTTTAAGTTAAAGAAGAGGTTTTTTGTTAAATATTTGGGCTGTTTTTGCCAACAAACAGAAAAAATATCCGTAACAGTTCCCCCTTAAGCTGTAGACCCCGTCCGTTATTTTTGTTGCATACTTTTGGAAACGTGCACTAAACTAAAAATTGAGAAAATGTGAATTTTATCTGATGATAACTAAACAGTTCGGGCAAGGAGCACAAGGCAGAGAAAGATGTTTCAAGCCATCAAGCCAAAACAAAGCAAATCACTATCGTGAAGGAGGTTTAGAAATGTGATCTTAATTATCATAAAATTTTGTGAACTTTTGCTTCGAATTTCTCCAAGAATTATCAATATTTTGAGAAACTATATCAAACACTCGAAAGAGTGTTTCCTCCTATTTCCAAACACCTCGAACTTGGTTAAAAAAAACTCGGCTGCGCCTCGTTTTTTCAACCTACTTCTCGGTGTTTGGAAATCGGAGGAAACACTCTAAATTCCTCGTGTTTGATATATTACGTCAAAGTCTGCTGTTCTGAATTTAAAGTGAATCTCCACCATGACAACAACTTGACGTTAAAATGTTGGAAGTAATGTCTCAATCCATAACTTTCTTTTGGAAAGTGGAAAGACCATTCAAGTCTGCTAGAAATTGGATATGATTATCGCCTATTTTCGCTTTTAAATTTCCCGGGGACCACCATTTTGGATTTTATGGCATGATACGGTTGTCGCTATTTTCAGAAAGCAGGCATTGTTTTGTGTGAAACAACTGGGAAAGCGTATGACGTTACAGAATCCAACACGGTGCCTACCGTTAAATTCAAAAGCAGGTGTAATGAAATTCCGTTTTGTCCAAAACGGAAACAGGATTGCCATGTTTGTCAACGAACTTTGAACTTACATTGTACTTTCATCGATTTGACGTTATTTCATTTCAAGAGTGACAGTTTTCTTTAAGGGTTTCACTGATATGTATTTTCAAGGTTTACTGCTAATGCTGTTATACGTTTATAATTATCTCCTCGTGGAACATGACGACACAAGTATACATGATTATTTTTAATTGATTGATTATTGATTGATTAATTGACTGACTGATTGACTTACTGACTTACTGGTTGACTGCTTAATCGAGTAATTGATTGATCTCAGCTATTTTGAAAATATGTTACTCACCATTTTTGCTGTGTAGACGAAGACATGTCATGTTTACTTTTTTTTTATCTATTAATTGATCTCAGCTATTTTGCAAGGATGACAATCACCATTTTGCTGTACACATGACATCTTTGAATTTTTTTTTTATTCTTTTCTGAAGATGGCTGGTAAATTGTCAACGATATCATCTACATCTCTGGAGGCAGAAAGAGTACGACTTGAGGACGCCAAAGGGTCAAAGGAGAAGGAAAAGAAGATAAATGTTTTGGTAACTCTTAAACAGATTATGAATTCAAGGAGCCTTTACGCATTACGCACCAAACGTTATACAAAGATGTTTTTAAAATTGCATTAGTCTCATTCGATAGATATATTAAGTAATATATCAAACACGAGAAGGCATGTTCCATCAGATATCCAAACAATGAGAAGTAGGTTAAAAAAACAAGGCGCAGCTCAGTTTTTTTTAAACGACTTTGAGGTGTTTGGATATCTGATGAAACACACTTTCTAATGTACGGTATTTGGCTTCTAAAATGATCAATAATTCTTGGAGAAATTCAAGGCTAAAGTTGGCAAAATTTTATGGTAATTAGGAAGACATATCCAAACCACAGTCACAGAAGTGGTTCAATGTTTTTCTTAGTTTTCTCCTGATAAATTATTAATGAGTTTGAGAGCATTGCATATTACATCTATTCACAGTTTTGGTAACTCTTACACAGCTTAATAATCCAAGGAGCCTTTATGCATTACTCCTTCCGCACCAAAAGTTATATACCGATGTTTAATTGAATTATTCTCATTAGATCGATATGTTAACATTACATATTACATCTGGTTACAAAAAAAAAAAGAAGTTATAAACAGGTTAAATAAACCATAAATGTCTGGTTCAGTACAAACGTACATAGGTAGCGAGATACGAGAGTGGTGCTCAACTTACCTAGTTATCAACCCAGTTGAAAGAACAAAATATACGCTTCCACTCCCCCAATCAAAGCAGCATCATAGCCTTGTTCAGAAACTAACCGCCTTATATACGTATTCACTTTCTTTTCAACGTGTGGTTGAGGCAGAGACAGCATCGATCTTCTGCCATGGCACATTCCTTAGTACTTCACCATTCTCTTAAATTTGAAATTTGCAGGCAGCCAACTTCTCAGCTGTTTTTTGTAATAGGCAATGCTTTACAGGGCAGTGCCTCGGAATATAAAGTTAGCCTTCATATATCACATGTCAAGAGCAAATTATATTTGACAGTGAGGGTATCAGCAAACCCCCCAGGTCATTACAGCGTTTTGTTTCTGGCGGGCGGTCGTTGCAAGGCCTTAGACCAGGTTACATTTACAGGACAAAGGGACTAAATAATAAGGGTGAGGTGTTTTTATCATGTATGCACATCCAACGATCTTGACGCAGTCATCGCCAAGCCCTATAACAAATCCCCGGATGTTCTTAGCAAGGTGCTCTTGGGACAAGTCCCAGCGCTGAAACTCATTTCTTATGTGCTGCCCTGGTTTGAACATTTTTCCTTTCTTCAGATGCTTTCGAAAGGAGACCTCATAAAACAAGATTAAAAGAAACCAATATGAAAAGATTAATTACCATTCCTTTTGTTTTTCCTGAGTTGAGGAATTTTTATTCTCTCTTTCCTTAGGCTATCAAGAGGCTAGAGAAACAGATGACGGATATCCTGAAAAGTATCTTAACATTGCTACCAGGCGTGGTCCCAAAAGATAAATACACCTTTGTGACTCTCCTTCAGAGTCTTACAGGATATAGTCAAGAACTAGTAAATTATGACCCTTTCGATTACATCAACGGGGCTGTCAATCTTATCTCGTCAAACGATGGCGAATCCTGCCTCAAGACACTTAAATCGTATCTAGCGAGTGCTAGGAAATGGTTAACATTTGGAGATAAATACAAATCTCTGGATGATTCCAGTAATTTGGACTTTGATCAGCTTGACATCGCTGCACTCCCCGAGATAATGAAGGTACGATTGTTGAACATTTGAAACTAAAGATCCAAACGTTTACACAATTCAAGGAGAAATATAGTATACCCTGGCGTCTGTTTCAGGGAACAATCCAGTGTTTCTGCCGAAGGGCTGTCGGCTCCCAGATAAATGGTCCGCTAAAGTCTTATGTTCTTAAAACCGCTTTCCCACTTTTCAGAACATAAATTTGTCTGATACTGCCGCTATCCGAAGTTCGGCAGAAATATTACCCGCTTACCGATTTTTGTAGTGAACCTCAAAGTAAACGTCTTTAGACATACTGTTGATCTTCTAAGTGTCATTGTCAACGGTCAGAATCTCTTTTCCCGCGGTCCCAGAAGACGACGAAAACCCGGTCTAGATAGGTTTGCTGCAGTGCAGGAATAAATAGGTTTTCTTTCAGAGGAGTGTCAGACAAGTATTGGACAAAGCGTCTCTCCGCGGATGAAAACTGCCACTTAACTTGATTAAATTCACATAATCAGACTTGGAGAACATTTAGTGAACTATGACTTGCTGTAGTATGAATAAATGAATTTTCGCCATTTTACAGGAAAAACGACAAATACGTTTTTGAAGCTCTGGGCAGGAAAATATAAATAAATGCATAACACTCGCTCACCCTTGTAAACTATTTTCTTTGAAAGGCCAACCTTGAGATGAACAAAGAAACGTTTGCCAAGGAACTAGTTTGCCTTCTGGTTGTGTCTGATACTAGAGATTTGGAACTACTGATAGAGAAATACTTCATCACGGGAACAGCTCGTATTGACCTTATAGCAAAAGTTATGGACCTCGATAATGATATTGGAGGACTCAAGTTTGATATCACAATCCTGAATGACGCTGAAAATGCAATTAAAGCCGCCAGTACATCAGGTATAACAACGATAGTGTGATAAATTAATTCTCGATATCTAACCGAAAATACGGAGGTTAACTGGGGTTTTACTGGCCTCCCACGCAGACGTTCTTAGTGGTTCTTTGCGGGGCAGGAACGCGTGACGAACCCCTAAGAACGTCTGCGTGGGAGGCTAGGGTTTTACCATAATGGGAACAAACACGATAAAATGCATAATTGGTAGTTTCTTTACCCTCGAACATTTTGGAGAAAAGGCTTGGGCTAGAACATTAACTAGTGAAGTAGTCCTCCATAAAAGCATTATTTAATAAAATAAATGACAACAAATCTAGTTTTTTTCCAAATTCAGGCATCAGGTAATGACGTGACAACCGATCATACTTTGTCATAATTTTAGAATAGGAGAGATATTGGATTTCTAGATTTCTCTTAAATGTCCCTGAACAATTACGCGTTATTTCCAAGTAAAATTTCTCCACCTCGTTAAAATAACACGAAGCAAATGTTATTCAAAAGCCAGACAGAATCGCAGAGAACTTTCAACCTGATTTTGTAGTCCTCTAAATTGAAGGAACGTGATTTAAACATTAAAACTAGTAATCTCTTGAAAATAGCGGCCACACTGCCTTTTTCTGCAGGGAAATGTAGTGCAATAATTCTTTTGGAGTTTAGTATTAAGGTTTAAGCAACAAAACGTACATTGATCACCTCTGGGGTAAAAATTATCTCCACTCGTGTCAAAGTCTATGGCGATCTTTCCTGAGTAAATCTCATAGTGGAGAACTTTGAGTTATTTGGTTCCAAAATGGACTTGGTAAAGTCAGTCCAACTGCCTTACAGAAAGATTACCGTGCACATTGAATCCCGAGACATCATTAGACCCGTTCCATCACGCATTCAATCCGACAAGCTTCTAACCAAGTTAGAGGTGATGGAAACGTTCATTTGCGTTTATAGTTCTCGAAGCTAAGGATGAACAAGAAAGTCGTTGCTGTTACCCTATGCTAGAGATTACTTACAGGAAATACTTGATTCATACGCTGAGCGATCCTGTGCCGGTCCTTTGTGTTGCTGGATACACATCTTTCTTGCCACAAGTAAACATTATTTTCCTGGCCGGGAATAACAACCTCCGAACATATAGCCGGGAGGAACACTTCCGTGACCTAATAGACTTGTCCCGGTAATTCGGCAAGGAACTACCTGATGCAGGGAGTTAACGCTCTTTTATTATTAGATTCATTAAAGCTATCATCAGTTAGGCGCAGTACATTAAACGGAATTGGAGGAGCAAAAACGAAAACAAATTCCTTCCAACGATAAGGTTTGGATTTACGGAAATGTTGAAGGGGTCGTTGTTATCGGTGCGGACTTAGCGAGAGATCCAGAGTGACTAGGGAAGAAGAAGAACACTATACATATGTGAACAAGATTCTACTAGACCGGGCTTGCAGCCCAGGCAATTCAATGAGCGGACAGACCTGTCCCTTCTTTGCCTGTGATAAACTACATCAAGATCAGAGAGTCATTCATGCGCTGTGAACGATGTGTAACCTTCGCTACAGTTTCGCTTAAACAACAATTTTGTTTACGATTTGACCGTTTACGCTAGCAATGAATCCACATAGTGAGAGATCCAGAGTGCTAGGGAAGACTAGCTACCAGCAACTTTGGCTAGGGAAGTTAACAAACTGTATGCTTCGGCCAAGTCACCGAAGACAATAGCTTCGCCTAATAAAGTGTCCCCTCAGAGCAGATAGCTAAGTTTGAGGTGCAAATATATTTGAGACTCGTGATGGAAAGTGTATCATTATGAATCTGTTTCATGTGCATGTAAGTTTTTGTTAAATGTCCACGACTCTGTTCTTTAAGAAAGTGGAGCTGTAGTGTTTGCTAGGACCGGACGGCGGGCATCTAAAGTCGGTGATAACGGATGCCTGCTGTTGCCTTTGTCCATGAAACCCGGTGTACTCTGCTACTCAAATTTGTGTAAGGAATCTACATCCACCCACAGGCTAAATGTTGCAAAAAGGTTCTTTGTAGCGACGATAGCGTTGTAGTCAATCAAATTGCTTGATTTCAGTTTGTTATTATCTTTCCATTGTAAAATGAACAAACTCAATTTACAATTCAGGTGTCCAGATGAGCATTGAGCTGCAGCAGACCTTTGCAGACGATCTTCTCAGTGCGTACGAAGGACTAGAACGACTATTCGTGAGGAAACTCTATCAATTCCACAAAGCGATCGAGTTCCGAACACTGTGGTCATTAAACATCCCGATAGCCTCGTTCCAACGAGTGGCCAGTGAGGGTGCTCTGGGGGCTAAGACACTTGTTGGAGTGGTTGAACTGACAAAGAGGCTCAACCAAGTCCAAGATATAAAAGACAGAGCTGCGGATTGCTTCAGCACTAACATTTACAAAAGCGACTTCCAGAAATGGAG
This sequence comes from Pavona decussata, assembly GCF_977016875.1. Lineage (NCBI taxonomy): Eukaryota > Metazoa > Cnidaria > Anthozoa > Scleractinia > Agariciidae > Pavona > Pavona decussata. The sequence goes on along the minus strand of NW_028145558.1, from coordinate 65,794 downwards.
TTTTTGTAGCGCTACACACAAAAAGGTGAGCATTGCCTTTTTGTTTAAATTTGTTTTTTTGCCATTCGTGTTTCGCTTTCCAATATTTGTTTAAAGTGTATGCACGGATATGACGTGGAAAAAAACCCTTAAGCATTGGTGGTTTCAATAAATAACTTGTACAAAACATTCACAATTAAGTTCATTGTCAAAACAATTGAAACGAAAAGTTGCGCTTGTCTCCCAGCTTTGCACACCATTTTCTTATGTTTGTCCTTATAATGTTAATTGCTGTGGAGATTAGTACCTAAAATTTAATACTGATAGCCAATTGGCACTTTAATTGTTCCTTCTCATCAACAAATATGACAAAGAAAAATCAGTTATATCAACCAACGCAGAAAGAATATGTATGGAAGCAGTCGCAAATACCTAAAAAAGCTTTAAATAACCGTAAGACATAAAGAAAAGGAGAAATTTAATCCGTCTAAGTTTTTAATCTGCCGCCGTCCACAAACCTGGACGAATAAATTAAAAATTCTGGTCTCTAACCGGCTGTCAACAAGCAGCTTGTAAGCACTTTGTCCGACGGTTTGGAATTTAAATGATAAAAGTTGCTGTGCAGCGCTGACATCAATCAATACCTGACTGCGTGAATTCGTTTGTGACTTTTGTGAGCGTTTTGGGTGAGAATTTCTTTGAAACTTTCGAGGCGAGTTGCTGACGTGACGTACTAAAATACAGGAAGTGATGATTCACATGACGTATTATAGCGTATGTCACGCATGCACGACAGTGAATGGACAGATGTGTCAAAAGATTCTGCAAGGACTTCTCCTTCAGCGTTGGAGATATCAGCTCGCGTTTAATTCCCTTCAGCTCTTTTTCAAAATAAAAAAGAAATAACATAGATTCGCCTTCTTTCAGATGTTCGAAGAGCTTGCCATGAACGGAAAAACGACATTTAGTATCGACATTGATCAGAGTTGTAGTACTTGCTACAACGTGCGTTTGGTGAAGGTAAGCCCATCCAAAATGTCCATTTTTGTAACTCCGATTTAGATTTGTTAAAAGTGATTTGTGCCAATTTCTTTTCCATTCCTTTTCCAGATATATATTGAGCTTTTCGGCGTCAATAAGCAGCCTGACAATGTCCCCACCAAGGTTCACATTAATGTCCGACATCGGAACAGCTCTTACTTTCGTGCAGGCGATAACACGATCAAGCTATTCGTTCAAAATCTTGGATCCAAGTCAATCGAGTTTAACCGATTCACCATCACTGATGAGAAACAGTGCCAAGAGAAGCTCAAGCAAGGAGAAGACCCCAGTAAATGTAAGCCATCATTGAGGCTTTATTTAAGGGGAGGCGACCTAACCGAGTGATAAGAGGCGCGGACTCGTAATCTGGAGGCCTCAGGTTCTAGCCCCCCCTGACCACGAGCGTTGCTTCGGGGTAGTCCCCTGTTCAAATCCTTGGCCACACTTTGTAAATAGCCAACTGGTAAGCGCCCCTGCCAGTTGGAATTCTAAAGGAGTTTCTATTCGTTTGATTTCACGGCCCCACAAGCTTCTAGCTTTAAATCTAACCACGTTTAAATTAAAATAAATTTGCTTTACTCTACTTTACTTTTCGCTGTAGAGTGGTGTAATCATGTTAGTTTCAGTTTTGAAGTTTAAAAATGGCTAATAAGTTGTCTTCCGAAAAGGCAATCATTAGAAACGATCGTAAACACAGATCAGAATTAGGTGAATGTCCCAAACAGTTTTAATCGATCCTTTTCAAAAGGGATGAAACTACATTGCTTTACATATCCTCTTCGTCGACACCCGCCAAACAATAACGGAAGTGGTCAAAACTAGATAGCAGTTCCTCTGCCTGAACCCCCTTCCTCAACCTCAAAAGATGGTGTCTTTATTGCATAGCCACCCCTCTAACCAGCGGTAAAAATGACGGTGGGATTCAACCCTCACTTTTCTTGTTTATCTAGCAATCCCGACCTTGCTAGCTGTGTCAAAGGCGATCAAATGTTGTTGGTAATGTTCATGAGATAGGCGTTGTCTTCAGTAACCCCGCTACCCCAGACAAGGTGGGTCATCTCCGAACAAGGGTTATGGCCAGTTCCCTAAGGCTTTGTTTTTGTTGTTTTATTTTATTTTATTATTATTTTTTTTTTATCGCCAGGGACGTATTGTATAAATAAAGATGATTCGCGTTGGGAGTCCATGTGCAGTGACCCAACGAAGGCCAAAGCGGATGAGCTGCTGGGAGCAGATGAATGCGTCAGTCCGTTTGGTGTTTACGACTTAGAAATACCAGTGGATGAAGATCTGGTGTGTGGAAGCTCCGGAGTAACTGACAAAAACTGCAAAGATCTTGACGTAAGTTGAACGTTTCCCTTCTTTGAAACTAAAGGGATTCTGTCATGTGAACATTGGAGCATCCTGGTAACATGACGTTTGGGTCATCTTACCTTGTCATTTAAATTCTTTATCATAAAGGAGGACACTGCCTAGACATGGTTAAAGACTGACTATTTTCTTGTTTTTACTGTGTCAATGCCAGTGTTAATTACTGTATTTCTTTGTGCCAGTCGACATTCTTGTAATGCTCACCTAACTGCATATGATGGATCAGACAATTAACTCTGCAGTGTATGTTAACCCTATTAGGGTTAACATACACTGCAGGCTATCTATACTGGGAAGGGGAGCAAGGGGGTTATTCTGCCTGCGTTGACCTCAAGCCTGAATAACTCTTTTATATTTGCGCAAACACCATGAAACTTCAGGACTTTTTCGGACATGTATCTGAGAAAAATTTAACGTGGTCGTTAAGTGTTCATTGACTTTGCTGTTACCATGGCGACCACTTTTTGACAGACGGTTTTTTCTAGAAAATGGACAGTCTCTTTTGAAAACCCAGAAATCCAAGATGGTCGCCATTTGTCAATCATGACGTAATTTCAACGCCAAACAACGGCAATAATTGCCATTGCCATTGTGGACTTCAGCGGAAACATCTCTGGACTTGCTATCCTCTTGCTATCCTCTAAGCCTCATCATCATAGACAAAAAAAACCCGATCTAGATAAGGTTAAAGTCCTAATGAAATTTCTGTTGAGTGTAAGCCCTAGTAAGGAAAGGGGAGACCGCACAAGACAACAACAAAAAAACATTCAATCTCGTCGGGGATCGAACACACGACCTCCAGATTTGATCGTCCGTTGTTCTACCGACTAAGCTACGAGGCCAGGCGAGAGCAAGTCGTAGTGGTAATTGCGGCAATTTGAATGTGAATTTGCCTTTAATGCTAACGGCACAACATTCACTTCGCTACAGTCTGACTGTTGTCTTTATTTAGGCCGCAAAATAATATGTATGTGTATTCCACTGTCTTTTGTTATTGATGTCCATTCTAATCAAGTTTATCATAATTTTAATTTCCTTCTTTTCTCTGTCTTTTCTTGCAGCTGGCGAAGTTCACCAGTATGAACGTTTGGACGTATATCTACTATTGGCCTGGGCAATACCCTACAGGACCAAATGACCCTATATGCCCCACACGACGGCGCAAATTAGATCAAACAGCTATCAACACAGAGTGACCCCATCCCAGATGAACAATACCGTGAATTATCTGCCGCCTTTGCAGATTTAGCTTTTATTTATTCGCTTGATGTAATGCCGTGTATATAGCATAGAATATTTGAGGGATCTAATTTTTTGCGTATTTCCTCGGTAAAAACGATCCAGAATCACCATCCGTTTACAGTGACTCTAATGAGCTCGTTTGAAATAGCACATGTTTTTAATGCCATGCGTTGTGTTTGTTAAAAAGCTGAAAACTTGGACACGAAAACTGCTTTTCGTTAAAGTGCCCCTAACCCTTCAATTTGTTTTCTTTTGGTAGATTTCCATATCTTTCAAGAACTCATTTTCGAAAAAAATTTTGAGAAATATTGAATCCTTTTTGTTTTCACGAGCGCTAGAAGTGAAGGCATTCTTGTCGATATTTTCACTTATCGTTCGCATTAGTCCCCCACTCGGCCAAATATGGAGCGTGACGTAAGAAAAGGACATCGTGCAAAAATATCCGAAGATTTGCGATGATGCTTCAGTTGTAAACAGAGAAAATGGTTGAAAAATGTGTGGTTTTTGGTTGCAGCAACTCTCGAAATGTAGAGAAAGGAATCAGCATGCATAAGATTCCTTCTGAATCCTTCTGGTGTCGTTTTCTTACGTCACAGCTAAGAAAGTGTCAAATATCGGACGCTTCTCATTGGCTCGTTCCTAATGAGCCCACGAGACAAAAATTTGTCCAGCGGGACTTAAAGCGCGCAAAAATTTAAAAATTTCAGTAACTTTTACCGTTCGTAAAATAAAAAGGATTCAATATTTCCAAAAAAATTTTTCGAAAATGAGTTCTTCACAGGTATGGAAATCTACCAAAAGAAAACATATTGAAGGGTTGGGGGCACTTTAATTCCAGGGTTGGTAAATTGACACCTCACCGTAATGCGCTCTCTGACAGACAAACAACGGTCATAGTAACATTCCATTATCTGCCAACATCTCCAGAAAATTTAAGGACAATGGACTTTGGAAATTCAGATGTGTGAAGGTTTACCACAGAAATTTGGCTAATGAATTTATTTATGGCAGGGGTCATGTGCAACATTAGATGGCAGTCCACAGCAAAAATGATACCCACAAATGGGACAAGCTCATTAATTATTTTCTGAAACAACAGCGGGATCGATGCGCAGTTGTGTTTTAAAAGTAATTGTCATAAAATACTTAACTGTCGTGAAAATTTAATGTAGCACGGTTCTGTAATCAACCATCTTGCGAAAGAAATAAAATTTAGGTGAGCATTATTGAATTCGTTGGTTTTATTAACGGTGCCTACTTTTGTTACTGCGCATACGTTCTGCGCATCTCGAGATACTCGGATTTCCTATGGGTGGTGCCTACTAATACAGGGAATTTTTTTGTACGGTTTAAAACTATGCGGAGAAAGCATAACTTAGCAAGAGCTCTCGGGCTTTAAAAAAAATGGGGGTAGCCATGCATTTTTCAGAGATAATAAAGCTTCAATTAAAAAAAATAAAAAAGCCATACATTGCTTTGTATTTTAGCACTTTTTAGAATAATTGTTGCTTAATTATCTCTAAAAAATGCGTGGTTACCCCCAATTTTCTCTTTGGATTCCAATAGCCCTTGCTAAGATCTGCTTTTCCCGCATAGTAATAAACTGCACAAAAATACCTCTGTGTTACCAGGCACCGTCCTTAACATGTGGGGGTTATGTGAAATATTTATTTCTCCTCCCCAACTAAACGATAAAGAATAAAGGAAGAGAACAGGAATAATTTTGGTTTCGACGGACGATTTCAAGTACCCATAGAGTTTGAATTACTCCATTAAGTCCACGGTTATATCTTTATACCATTGGACCTATAGACCTCTTTCATAATGGAGGGCATAATTAGTATTCTTTTATGTGCATGCAAATAAGCTTTCTTGACCTCGCTTTTGAGTGAAAATACTTTTGTTTTTACACATGCTAGCGAGGCCAGGAAGGCTAATTTAAATGCATACAAAAGAATAACAATTAAGCCCTCCATTTATGAAAGAGGTCTATTTTTAGTGTCACTGTGAACAGACAAAAGACATATTTGCATGGATGTAAACGTTACAATAATGCTTCAGTTTTGTTAACAACAACCCTACTAGCGCACAGTAGGGTAACTAGTATCATTCATCAATGGATGCGGATGGCTAGGATGGAAATGGATTGCAACTTGAAAAAATTAGCCAACTTTTTCAAGTTTTTTTTTTTTTTACAACAACAACAATTTATTTACAAATTCAGATGATATAAGGGGCCTTCCGAGTTCATTGTGAGTATTTTGAAAGAATTGCAAAAAACTGTTTACAGTTGATTCTTCCTTAGAGACTCATGTAACATTTTCCTCCCGGTGCTCCAAGAGTAATCTCACGTCAGAAAAGAGGTTCTTAGTCAAATATTTAAGCAGTTTAAACCAACATACAGCACAATCTCCGTGGCAGTGCCCCTTTAAAGATTTCAGACCGTCTAGCGTACGTTGGCACTTGCACACCCTGTTTCGTCCAAACTGGGGCAACTTACGTCTAATTCACGCTGAGTTTTAAGTCTGACGTTAGGGTTTAGATGGTACTTGAGATCCCGATGACAGGCTAGTGTGATAGGAACAACTGTTGTTTACATCTGAGTCAGCGAACTGACATTCAGGAGTTTCAGGCAGTTTAAGAATATCTGCAACAAAAGCCAGTGCTTAGAATCTTAGCCAGTTTGAAAGGGACATGACCTTTTTCTCATGTTTTCTCTACGCTCTCAGCTAGATAAACAAGGAGAGGTATTTTAGAACTCGCGTAAGATTTAAACACGAAGGGAACATCATCATGATCACGATCTTAATCATCATTACCATTATCACAATCACGTCATTACTGTTATTATCACAACATTTATGACATCATCATCACCATCGTCGTCGTCATTATCATCATCATCATCATCGTCACTATCATCACTTTACTATTATTATCACAACATTTAAGTCATTAACATCGCATCATCATCATCATCATCATCATCATCATCATCATCATCATCATCATCATCAACACTGTCATTTTTTAAATTTAGATTTCTGTTGGAAGACAGACTGTAAATTGGAATCATTTCAAATTCGTAAGAGGTCAACACCTGAAGCCACTCATGTATCAATGTCACGCCGTTAGCTTGCGTAAACGGCGGTCCCTTATCGCTGGGAACGGTGAAAGGCAGCAGTATTCGCAGACTTAGCCACGATAACAAAATCTTGCCAAACGCAAGATTGCTTCCACAGTTTGTAGATTATTTTTTAGTATTTATTCTTTTCAAGCGTGTTTCCAAGGGTTTTCTGTTATCGTTTATTTACAAAGTTGTTGTTGCTGTTGCTGTTGTTAGTTTTGAAGATTGGGTTGAGGCAAAAATTTTATTTGAAGCGAAACCAAAACTGTCGACCTGCACCCTTAAAAAGCTCTATTTTGACTCAACTTTGATAACCTGCAGCTGCATTGTTTTTTTTTTTTTTTTAGGGTCGGGAGTTTTGCTCTATCGTCCGTTCCTTTGCCCTCCCGACCATGTAAGACGTAGCTAATGGTGCAAGTCGTCCCAACCAAAAGAAGAACCAACATTTTGACAAAATATGGATCTGCATAATGAGTCAAGAAATACATACTGCTGACCTGTTGAACAGCTTTCATTAAATAAAGCCTGGCGAACATAGCGGGGAAAAGATGATGTCTTGACTCCTGAAAACACATGTAAATAATAATAAAAAAATCGTAAAAATTACCAAGCAAAGCTATAGCGCTTTCAGAGGGGCCAACGGCACCCAACACGAACAAAAATAATGTTTTATTGCACAACAAGCTCTTAATCTGCTGTCTAAATGGTAATTTGTGCTGACACGCTTTTCCATAGGTTCAGTGTTTTTTCTCAATTCAATGCACAAATCCAAGCAACTGAAAAAACTCTCCTCCGATGCTATTTGTTATACTACACAATGCATTTATCCCTTACAACTCTAAAAGAATATGAATATATAAAACATATATTTGAACTGCGGGTGACAGATTAAATACAAGAAAAACCACAGACGTTCGAGTCTGTGACTCACCCCAAGAATGTGCACTCGTCCGTAATATGAGCTGAACTTATGGCTCAGCGTAAACAGGAAGGTACAGATCTGTGAAAAAAACAATCGTTACCTTTGAGTCAGACCTTCGTTAACTGACAACAGTTTAAAGGACTGAACAACACGTATGACTTGATGGCAAGGTCAATTGTAAGCTGACAAACGCCCCGCCACCACCCCCAAGGCATGTGGTCAATCCACAATCGGGTATTTGCTTGACATAAGTGAAGGTCTGCCCTGGGAGAGGCGTTAGTCCATTGCTCAACAATAAAGAATTAAAATGAGTACCATTTGAGTATTAGTTCGTAACAGTAGACCCTGTATAACCCTAACATTAAATACAAGTACATGCATATCTTTATATTTGTCAACAATTCTGCTTTGACTGTTAGTACTTGAAAGAAAGTGATATTTTTATGTTATTCCATGTGGCGCACTTACACTCTTGCCTAAGCTCTACCATGGGGATTTCGTATACAACAGTTGACTCCAAAATGTGCCATTTTACAATGGCCTAAAAAAAAGGGAAAGGGGAAGGATAGAGGAGATAGTCAGGTTGTAAATACGTGGCACAATAAGTATGCACTTTACTTTCTGAGTGTAACTAAAATATATGCGTAAGGTAACGTTTGTGTCTGAGTCAATGGATTAGATGAGTCGACAGTGTGATGGTCATTCAAACACGGTTATTAAAACCCCACCGGCACCATAACTTTAGCTCACTGCCTCCTGTTAAGATGTGGAAAATTTTCCAGGACGAATCAATGGGTAATAGCTAAAAACGGAGATGGTACACCGGGACTAGTTTGCAACTGCGATCAAAATCGCAGTGAAATCAGGTAACAATGTCCTCTACAGCAGTGTAGATACCTCCCAAAATTCTTCAAGGTTACACCGAAACGTCTACCAAGTTTTTTTTTTACTACACGGTTTTTATACCTGTATAAATCAACTTTTTGCTGACCTTATTTGTGTGGATGGTAACGTATTGCGACTTGGTAGCAGTTGTTGGGGTTGCTTCCTTTATAACAGATGGAAAGGCCACTATGAAGTTCAATACCAATTCCCATTCAGCCTATGGAAAACATACAGGAAAAAAAAACATTAAAGAGTGATAAACCATTCCCACATGTGCTTAAATAAGCAGAAAGGCTAGGAAGGCAGGACAGAAGGATGGAGAGAAAAGTGAAGGAGGGAGGCGTGGGTGCAGGGAGGGAGGAAGGAGAGAGGGAGGAGGAGAGTGGAAGTATAGCGATATACGGAAGATAGGACAGAGGGCAGGAGGGAACGAAAGGATGTATAATGAGGGAGGGAGGGAGAGGCAGCAGAAGGAAAGGAGGAAACGGAATGAAAGAGGGAATGGGGCAGGATGTAGAGGGATGAAGGGAAGGAGGAAGGAGATCAAGGGCAGGTGGTAAGGAAGGAGGCGAGGATGGACAGAGAGAGGGACAGAGGGAGGAAGGAAGGGACAAAGGGTGCTGGAAAAGAAGGAAGGAAGGAAGGAAGGAAGGAAGAAAGGAAGGAAGAAAGGGAGGGAAGGAGGGAGGGAGGGTGGCAGGCGGGGGAGGAAGGGAAAGGGGGAAAGATGGATGGTGAAGGCGGTAGAGAGGGAGGGAGTGACAGATTGAAGGTGAAACACAGATATGGACGTATGTTGTAAAAGTATGCTATCATAAAGGTGTGTAGTTTTATTTGTAACAAAAAAGTTAAAGGAGAGAAAACAAAAATTAGGAACAGTCTGCAAACAGAGAGAGCTCTCAAAAACAGGCACGATTGTTACACTGAGTTGGCAACTCTTCACACATTGTGCGGGTCCTCTTTTCCTTTAGTGCCCCCTCGACCTCCTCATACATAGGGGTATTTAGGTCTGCCTATGTGCAAACTAGACCACATTTAACAACGAAGTCCACAGTTCTAAAATTTTCACGAAGAGTAACTTACCTGGTCTCGGAGAAGATTAAAATCCACATCTTTCACTGGTGGTAGTGCTGGATATACGCCTACATAAACATATACCGTAAATAAGTAGTGTATGTGTACAGCAAAAATTTACGCCAGGGGCCAATTCAATGAAACTTTTACACTTGTAGCTAAGAAGCTTGTTATTACATGCGCGTGCAGAAAACAAGTTCAGTTAACATTGTTAGAAGGCCTTAAAAAATGATTAGTGAACTTGGCTACGGACGCTTTATTTACTTCTCTGTTGCGAGCACATGTATAAGCAAGGACCCACCTTGAAACCTACGGGCGTGAAAATTGAAATTGGACTAGCCCCAGGTTGAATCTTAAACAAAGATACATTTGGCTTAAAAATACACGGAATCTCCTCCTCTTTAAATAGCATTGAGGGAAAGCAAGTTCTGGTAGTGAAGGCGAAAAGCAACGGAGGTGAGGCGATAGTAGAACAAAAGTGAATGACATTCGACGCTTTTGAAAGTAGCTTTAAATGTCTTCTAACAGTAATTTCTCACGTTGCTGTTTTTCCAGGGGTTTGCATGATGTAATTTGGACAAAACAACTTACGTTGTCCTCACCTTTCTGAACATTTTCTTCATAATTTTGGAAAAGTTTGGCGAGCCTGGCACAATTGTACAGAACGAAGGTAGCTTGTCTGAATTCCCGTGAAGATTCACATAAGTTTATTTTTAACTGAAAAAAAAAAAAAGAAAGAAAAGAAACTTGGCTTTAACACTATTCAGATTAGGGAGTGTGGAATAAAATTGAAAATACTATGAAGAAAATCTAAGATGGCAGAAGATCCAAGATGGCGACGAATTAACTATTGACGACGCAAGGCCAGGTCTTCGTCACCAGTTCAATAATATGGACCTTGAAGGAAACATTGTTGGACGTAAGTTTACAAAGTATTTACCCTCCAAGTTTAATTCTCATGGAGTGAGTTTCCACCAGCGCCAGGAGAAATAGGATTAACTACTATAAACTGCCACAATAATTAAGATAGACTACAGCGTGTACTACCAGTTGGGAATCTTTTCACCATTTTGGAAAAATGGGTAACTGAGGAACACAGAGGAATGTTAATACAGCGTTTGGATCTTGAGGGTAGCAGAAAAGTTTTACTTAAGCAATAGACCGCACTTTCCAGAAGTTTACCAGCGTAATAAAACCACGCGGGATGTTGGGAGAACACGAGAAAGCTTGTAAATCACGAGCCGCAGGCGAGTGATTTACAAGCTTTTCGAGTGTACTCCCAACATCCCAAGTGGTTTTATTACGCTGGTAAACTTCTGGAAAGTGCGGTCTATTGCTTTTATGAAATAACTACTTAGACAAAAACACTTAGAAATCGGCGCTTTTTATTTTGTAACTTGATCAAGTTGTTTATTCTCGTCAAATTCATCAGTAAGGCGGGAGAACCAATCACAAATCGGGATCTATTTTGAGCATAAACCTGTTGAATCGCCGAAGGACGCATCGCAGTTTGAGCGAATGAATGAAAGTGTTTTTTAAGTTAAATTACTGTCTAACTCTCACAAAAATGTGGCTAAAAAAGCTTAATGCCTTGGCGAAAGAATGCTTTTTATCAGCAGATAGCAGTTACTGATGAAAAGCGGACAACGGCTTGGTGAGTGAAAAAAACTTCACTTGTTTTGAGCTTGGCCAGGTCTTCTTTTTCTATTGCTGGTTTGTGCATGGTGTTTTGCATGCCTTCTTGCTTAAGCTGTTTAATTTTGGCGTGAAGCATTTGGTTTGAGAGGACAAAACGTGGGTCGTGAGTGAACCTTATTTCTAAACTGTGTGGTGGTGTGTTTAGATATCTCTCAATGCCATTTCTTATTGACAGAAGAGTCGCACGGCTGTAATTTTCGCCTTCTTTATTTCTTGCTTCGGCGTAGAATTGCCTCAGATTCCTGTCCAGCTCTTCGACCGCCATTTCCGCCAGACTTACGCCAATAACCTCTTGTTTACTCCACTCTAGGTGAACAGAGAAAGAGGAATTATGATTTGAGCAGTTAATATCAAATACCTTGTACTCGGGTTGAAGTCGGTTTTATATTGTTTTAAACGCTTCAAGTTATTTGTAAACAACTTGACTTTGGCATACATAACCTTCAATAAATTACAAATTTTGTACTGTTTATCAATACTGTTTGAGCCGTTTATTTTATAAAATAACAGTTTCAGTGAAAAGCCAGGCTAAAAGATTATTCATGTAATTAAAACCAACCTGTGAATACGGAAACTGCCCACTGTGTTGCCTGCTTGGTTTTTTTGGCTTGTGCATTTTCGACGATCGAGTCAAGTTCTTCGTTTTCCACATCGGCAAATCTTCTCTTTTTGCTCGACCTTTCTTCTTCTGCCTCAGTATTTAAGCTCTCCTTTTTAGAATTTGGCTCCGAATTTTTATTGTGCGGCAAAAGCACATCAAAGCCTGACAATATGTCGAAGTTCGGAAAGTTTTCGTCGCGCTCGTCGGCCATTATCGAGAAATCTCCAGCGGGAGAGCAGCGGGAGTTTACCGGTACAATAGTACATAGGTTTGGCAACTCTATTGACCAATCAGAACGCGCGTAGTATGTTAGTTATTTTATAAAGAGCAATATTTGGAACATTGCAAGATACATCCAAAAAGAAACATTTTATTAATATCATTTTCTTTAATATGCGTCGTCACCAGTTGTAGAAAATGGCAACAAAAAAAGTTGGCATCAGTTGACATTTTAATTATTTAAGGAAACATTGACACCCGTTGAAACTTCAATTATTTAAAGGAAAAAACTTAACACCAGTTGATTCTTCAATTTTTCAAGGAAAAAATTGACACCAGTTGACACTACGGGTGTAGTTTGTGCTATTAAGAATTGATCTCAACCCTCAACTGATCATTATTAAGGTCGCTATTTTAATGGTATTTTAATTAATTATGGATAGTTGCCGATTAACGGATATTTTCTAAGTTATAAGTTCGATGTATACATTTATTTAAATTTTTAAAGTATGATTCTTCATTTTTATTTTCTCAAGTTTTTAGTATATATTATACTACTTAATGTGAAGCGCTTAGAATATTTTAATAATTTAAGCGCTTTAAAAGTGATTTTATTATTATTATTATTATTATTATTATTATTATTATTATTATTAATGTTGGAGAAGCGGACTTTGAATTAGATAGATGCCTACCCAAAATCTAGGTCCTATGATTTTTATACGTACTTTTTCTTGTTTCTTTTTTTATGATATAGTTTGATGGGTTTTTTTTAGGTAAAAATCAATGAACGAATAATATTGTTGTAACCTGATGAGATTTTTTTCCCTTTTCTTCCAAAAAATTGTGCTTAAAAATAGTCTTTTTTTCGAAAAGAATTGTAAATAAGTTTTAATAGCTACTTTTAACCTGTAAATAACATTTTACTTGGAATATTTTAATAAAGAGATTATTATTATTATTATTATTATTATTATTATTATTATTATTATTATTATTATTATTATTATTATTATTATTCACCCTAATTGACACCTCAATTATTTACGGGAAACTTACTGAACTTACTTCGCTATTTGGGGATACTGATAGAATTTCCAGCTTCACGGCAGCTACTGCCATTTGTCTGATTGACGATTCCCAGCCTTGCCCTAACAACACAAGAAAAAAAAAATTGAACATTGTCCACCAGAGTCAGAAAAAATTGTAAGTCGCTACGCTACTACAACGAGGTGTCAGTTTACCCCAAACTTGCAGATAGTATGCAGCTCTTAAGAACTTTGTCTGAACTTGATAGCACACAGCTCTATTGTTTCAGGGGTCTCCGCTAGTGGTGATGGTGTTGTTTATTAGCCAATCCTGTGATCCGTTCTAAGAACTGCGTGACGCCCTAACAATTGATCTAAGATTAATATCAGGTGAATGATCAAACATTCCTCAGTGCCTCACGTATGGGAGATGCGCTTTCTTGCCGTTATACTCTCTTTATTTCCAAAACAGCAGTTAAAAACCGCGTGAGGCGGGATCAATCTTCCGTCTAACCTGGAGGTTTTAAAAAGTTTCTTGGGCGAGTACAATTAAAATTTGTTATGTAAACGGCTCATTGGAAGAGCATTTTTAATGAAGTGATACCTTTAATAAAGCTTACCCATTGACAGCACCATTGTCGTTTCAAACGTTTGCCAAGTCGCGCGGACCGTCTCCCAATGGGAGAAAAAGTTTTAACTCAAATTCTACGGCACAGCCAAGTTTTTCTTCCCCTAAATGTTGGTCCAGACAGGATTTCATTGTTGCGAGTCACTATCATCAACATTGGGGGAAGGCGAAGAGAGAAATGTTCAGTCTTTCAAGTCTAGCGCAAAACCATCTTTAAGGGTATCTTTAGAGACCGTTATGTCTGCTCAAAAAAATCATTTTTCTTTGTTTTTGAATGTTTATTTCAAATATTGCGTTATTCGTGACTGACGTATGAAGCTCATTTTAGGGAAGTGGTTAAAACTGCTATACTCGAACAGGACCCACCAAGCTTCAAAAAAGATCGTGGTCTCTGCCTGCATCCCCTTTCCTCAACCTCAAAAGATGGTGTCTTTATTGCATAGCCACCGCTCCATCCAGCAGCAAAAAAAAGACAGTGAGATTCAAACCACACTTTTCTTGTTTTATCTAGCAATACTGCCTCTTGCTAGCTGAATATATTTTTTGTCTGTGTCAACTCAAATTTTAAAGCCAAAAACATTTGTCGGTAAAAGGGTAATGTTCATGAGATAGGTGGTGTCTTCGATAACCAACCTACCCCAGACAAGGTGGGTCCTCTTTGAACAAACTTGTTATAACCAGTTCCCTTATATTGTCTTTCTAGTTTCAAAGCATGTCAATGAACTGTAACGCAAAACTATTTGCGATTTGTATCGGCCTTTAGCATCCAAGTCGCAGCACTTTGGTTGACATAGCTATGATTCAAGCAATCACCGACAGAGAGAACTTTCTCAGTCAAGAAATATCAATTTAAAATCATTTACCTTCAACTTTGTCGCCGTATTTCAGAACATAAGATTCCCTTAGCTGCTTTTCACGTACTCTAAGGCAAGATATTCAGATTTGAGTATAGTAATAGAACCTTCTCCAAAATGGAAGCAACAGATTTGAATAAGTTAAAATTGAACTGAATGAAAAACTGATACCAGCACTGGAAAGAGCACCTTTACTTTAGTAACCTTGCAAAGTTTCAGCATATTAGGTGATATATCAGCTTAGGAAATGTAAGACGAAATTTGACAAATTTACAGACGTTTGTATGACTGGGGGTATACGTCATACATCCAGTCTTACAAACGTCTGTAAATTTTTCATTTTCTCAGCTGATATGCTGAAACTTTGCAGGGTTACTAAAGTAAAAGTGCTTTTTCTAGTGCTGGCATGCATTTTTAATTTGGACTTATTTGAATTTTCGGCCGCCATTTTGGAGAAGGGTCTGTCAAACAAGAAATAAATAAATAAATACATAAATAAATAAATAAATAAATAAATAAATAAATAAATAAATAAATAAATAAATAATTAGTTTTCTGAGTTCATGGATTTTCCTTGTAAACTGATCGTTTTACTGTAAGATTTTTGACTAAGCGTGAAGCTTAAATTAGTCACCATTTACGATTTTATTTTTTTGCGAAAAGCATCCAGGATAGTTCACAGGTCACCTACAATTTCCCAGCTAGCACTCGAGATGTCAGCTCTCCAATCTCTTTACGGTGGCCAAATTACCTTATCAACACTGTTGATAAAAGCAAATATTCATGATAAAGATAGCATCAAATTCCACTACACCTTAGAAGATTCATAGCATCAACGTGATCTTGGATTTTTTCTCCATCATTGTTCACTGTCACCAGTCCATGAGTCAGGTAAAACTGTATAATGAAAATTGTTAAAAACTGGATAATTTTATAATACAGTTCCAGAGATTTGATTGGCTTACCGGCCATAGTATATGAGCCATTATACCATGCCCCCCGAGAAATGGCGACCATTTAGCAATATTTCTTGATTGTTTTTAATATAACAATTATTCCACTCACGCTCATTGGATATGAGATGATTTTCAAAAACTCATTAATAATTTATAAGCCCATTGACCTATCAAACGGTCGATAAAACATCACGTGCAGTAGTTTTCAAAACCCGATAAAACCTCCCCCTTACTAGTAAGAGGTGTTTAATGTTTTTATCGTATACTAATTTCCAACGTTCACAAAAGCATCATTGTTCTGAACTCTCTTGACACACGCTTTTCCAGGAATGTTTTTGAAGCCGTTCAAAAAACTCGCAGCACGTGTTTTATCGGGTCTAAAACCACTCGACTGCGCCTTGTGGTTTTAAATCCCGATAAAACACTGCTGTTCGTTTTTTAAACATTACATAGCCAACTCGGCGTTACGCTCCTCGTTGGCTATCTATCATCTTACATGTATATCCAACGCGCGCTCGTGACGTGGAATAATTGTTAATTACAATATACTAAACAAAGGATTTTGCAGATTTAAGCAATATTGTTGGTTCCGTAATAAAGATATACATAATACATGTAACAATATTCCCTGAGTGCGTGTTGGAAGCGAGATACTTGATAACCAACGAGGCGCGAAGTGCTATAATCACACCCATTATTAATCGACAAGTGTGTGTGGGATAATTGTTTTATTAATTCGTGAGATCTTCATTATTTCATTTTGCAAAAAAAAGACCATTTCTCGCACACGGTATAATGAATGATTCAGAAGAATGGTAGGTAATGTATAGCAAATTACATTCACTTCGTTGAGGCAGTCAGAGCAATTTTCAATTTATTTAGTAAAACCAAGTAGCCAAGTAATTACTCTGATCGATCACAGCAGCCGTAAATAGCGGAATGACCCAATTAGAATTAATAGCAAAATCAAGTCATGTAACCGGCTCCAAGTACGGGAAAACGCGATCGATAAAGTCAAGTGGTTTTGGGGTTTACTTCTCGTTGTTTGTGAAATTGGCACAAGTTTTGTTAGGCAATCACAGAGCGCAGTAAAGCAAATACTAATAAGAAGCAAATGTTCCGACACTCATTGAAAACGGCTTTATGTTAGATAGTTTTGCAAGAGTTTAATCCTGATAAGTCATCATTTCAAATCGCACACGTGTTTGTCATGCATGTGGTTTCATGCTTTGGCTGTCTAATTAAGGACGGTGCCTACTTTTGTTACTGCGCATACGTTCTGCGGATTTCGAGCTACTCAGGTTCCTATGGGTGGCACCTACTAAATAAATACAGGGATATTTTTGCGCGGTTTAAAACTATGCGGAGAAAGCAGAACTAAGCAAGTGCTCTTGGTACCCAAAAGGAAAATTTGGGGTAAGCATGCATTTTTCAAAGGTAACAAAGCTTCAATTTAGAAAAAAAAAAAAACGTCATATACATGTACCCTTGCTAAGATCTGCTTTCCCTGCATAGTCATAAGCCACACAGAAACACTTCTTCATCAGTAGGCACCATTCTTAAGAGGCTTCATTTTAACTGGGTATACAATTTTTTGAATGTTTCTGTCTCAATCCACCCACACCCTAAAAAGAGTTTGACAATATATCACCTGCTTATTTGCCAAAAGACTTTTAGAAGCCATCTGCCACAAAGTACTAACTTGCTGCTGCATAAACGTTCTCCTACAACTTGTCACGTGAAGCAACATGTCTGTGCTTACTTCCTGAATATGCAAACAAACGCAGCAAAGTTACTTTAAGTCCCCGGCTTAATGACATGAAAGAACATTGCTCATTCCAGAGATGGGATTTAACCAGGGAGGAGGGGGTAATGTCCTCTTTTAAGCTATAATGCAGGTACGTGTCAATGCGGTGTTTAGGCTACGATTTTTGTGGCCTGAAAGTCCAAAAACGGGTTCTATGGATTCTAGAAACCAAGGTCTCAAAAGAGTTCGGGAAAATTACTTTTTTTGGTCTGATATAGGATCAGGGCTAGAAAAACCAAGCCACTCCACCCTACCCCACCCTATACAATAACCAAGGCAGTCGTGAAAGGGATATTAGGGGCTTTAAGAAACCACGACGGCAACGGCAACGAAAACGTCGTTGAAAATAAAGTTCGCGTTACTTGTACTACTTTAAGATTATTCCAATTCGTTCAACATGTACAATGTGCGCGAACTATCCAGTAACAGAATGGGTGAGAACGGGGTTCACGTTTAAGACAGAGAATGAAAAATTGACCGTCTTGTGCTCACGTTCTCTAAAAAACCTTGAATTTGGTAATTTCACGTTGCTGTTTGGCCGACCACGGTGAAGGAATGTACCAAAATTTAAACGCACGTGCAGGACCTTTGTTTTTCTCACTAAATCCTATTGTTTTGACACGTTGTCGTCACCGTCAACGTAGTAGCTTCACAAACTCCCTATTCATGATGAAAGTACTGTAGCTAACTGCGAGCAGTGCCTATCTTCTCTTTCTATGTGTTTAAATCTTTTAATAAACTTGAAGCTTTAAACTGGTACGGCATCTTTGAATAAACAAGGCGTATACAATGTAAGACACCTCCCAGTTGTACAATTCCACATGTCTGGCGGGGGAGAAGCGGGGGGGGGGGGGGGGGTCCCTCTGCTCTGATAAATCAGTGATTGCAGGAGCAAATTCCTCTGATTCTATAACACAGATTGTAGATCACTGAATTATATGGGCCTTGATTATGATTTGTGTTTCGTTTCCTTTGGCTTTCTCAGCAACTGAAAAGAAGACTTTTCTCTTTAGGAATGTTACTTTACTAATAAAAATGACAATTTTGGTGATCAGTGGAATAATATCGAAAATTGTTTTAATGTAAACATATTAGTATTGTCTAATCATAGCCTAACAATGAATTACAATGAACTTACACTTTTTCCAGCAAGTTCCAATTTTGCTACATCTTTGAGAAGAGAACATGACATGGCAACTGCTTGATAAAATGGGGGTAGTGACAAATTTCATTACATACATGTACATCTTAAAAACTGAAGTGAAGAGAACATGTTGTATCTACATTAAGTTGCTAAATAAAATTGAGTTATTAAAGGGGATTTTTCATGGGGATCTTGTCCTATTTCGATGAAAATGGTACAACCATACACTTACCCTTTAGTTCCAAAAAAAAAAAAATGCTGAAACGCCGAGAACAAGAAATGAACTGAATGTTTGAATGGAATAACTTGTGATCTGCTCAAGAGAATTTTGGAGTCAAAGTTGGCCTAACTTTTTTCCTGTTGCAATCAATTCTGACCAAGTCCATTTGTGGCCAGTGACACTCATCGACAGTTTTAGGAAACTGAAGTGGCAATTTATAATAAAAAAGGATGGTTATTATTAGGTTTCTGTGATAGAAAAAAATGTCGTTTTGGTTTTGGAAATGAAATCAAACTCATTTGAGATTTCCCTTTGATCTTAATACATGACTGCAAACTGCCCTTGTCACTTGCATGAGGATGGTGTTAACAATGAAGATTAAAAATTAAAAAAAAAAAATCAGTTACCTTTGGGTTTATTGCACAAATCTGTGGCACAAAAGAAATAGTACAAATATTAAATTGAAAAGAAAATTTTTGTACTTGTATTAACAAGATTCCCATGCTTGAGAGAAGGGGATTAATTAATGATCCCTATAAGGAAATCCCATATAAGTTTTACAGGGGTGCCTGCTTGTTAAATTTGCATTTTCTTTCATTTGCATGTATTTTTCTGGTTAATAGCTGAAAACTTCGAAACTTACTAAGGTTTCCAAAGTGTACCACATTTAACCCTAATGGGTTTAACAAGCATTGGTAAATATACTCAATGGCCAATTAAACTACAGCTGTAGATGCACTTTTTTCAGGAGTGAAAATAAAATCATTAACCATGCTTAAAATTGTGGTTATGCTATCCATTGGGTTACACTTCTTACTCTGATACATGTCAAGTAATTTTCTCACTGGCACACTTGTCACATGAATGTTGCAGACCCCCACCCCCCCCCCCCCTAAAAAAAAATCTGGAATCTGCAATCAGGAAAAGGGTTGGGGCTTAGGGAGGGGGGGGGGGGAGCAGCATATGTAGGATCATACAATAATTTAAAGATCAATTTATTAGGATAATTAATTTTTGTGGGTGTCATGATTCCTGGTTTAAGTAACAAGTATTAGCCTGGTAATCTATTTACAATTCTTGATAGGATGTAGCCTCCCACGCAGACGTTCTTAGGGGTTCGTCACGTGTTCCTGCCCCACTAACGTCTGCTGAAACGAACAGCCACTTCCGTTCGTCGGCAAATTGCCTTTGTCTGAATAGACCAATCAGCATTGACTCATTATGACAAGTAAAGCCAATCACATACTGCGAAACAACGGAAATCATCACCTGTGGAGATATTTTCGCTTCCGGACGTGCGATTGAAATTTTTCCTTCCACAACACCCTGCATTTTCTTCAGTGATTTCACTGAGAGAAGCGGCAAGAATTCCAAGATTTGCCAATTTGTCTACCTGGTCTTTCATAAGATTTACAAGCGGCGAAACCACAACAAAACAATCAGTGACCAGCAGCTTCAAGAATTGAATTGTAAACAAACAATAGAGCTTGATAAATAAGTGACTTTCCATAACCAGTTGGAAGGTTTACGAACACATCAGTTTTCTTCAGCGCAAATTGCACTATGACTTCTCTTTGATACGCATTCAACTCCCTTATACCAAACGTTTAGCACACATGACCAAAAACCACATTAAGTCCGCCATCCTGTCTAGGGTAATTTTTTTTAATATCAAACACGAGTTTACCCAAAGTTGGGAAACGGCTCCTGATTGGTCCGCATTCGACGAACGGAAGTGGCCGTTCGTTTCAGCAGATGTTCGTGGGGCAGGAACGCGTGACAAACCTCTAAGAACGTCTGCGTGGGAGGCTAGATAGAATGGTGATGGCTCATGAAAAAATCCTATACAATCCTTTCATCACTCCTACCAATATCATAGGTGACATTTTAAATAATTAATAAACACCTTACAATAATGTCAAATCTGACCTTGTGAAATCTGATTGCTTTCATTGAAATACTCTCCCACATCAACAACAAAGTTTCCACAGAAGCATTCTCCTTCACAAACACAATCAACACCCTGCACACTGTTTGTCGTCTGGTTGTCATAAGAGGGTTTAGATGCAGCCAATTCAGCTTGATCAATCTGCTTAGCATATCTACAGCTTTTTAGGATACTGCCCAGTTCTTTAGCTGTTCTCACAAGATCTTTTTCTGTCCATGGATTTGTGTTACTTGAGGTATTTGATAGAGTAAAGAGTTGGCACATTTCTTGCCTTACTGGAATTTTTCCGACTTCAGTTCGTATCGTTTGGAAGTCATACGGCACAGCTGTCACAGAAACGCTGTAACATTAAAGTTGGATATAAAGGATTAAACGTGAGTAAAAAACCTTTAAAATGCATGAGTGTTATGGGGGGTGGGTGTTATAACAGTACAATAAAAAAAAAAGATACCTTGTTTCCATGACTATTAATAAAAACTAACTCGTGTGCACTATTAAATCTGAGGAAATTAAATATTTCATGACTCACCCATTGGCTTGCAAAAGTTCTTGAGCATGCTCACAAACAAGGAGTGTTCTCAACTGATCAAGATTTAAATTCTCCTGATCTCTGCCATATGACCTCCAAAACAATGCAGGATTCAAGAAAACAGATTGAGAGTTCTCTTCAGTTGATTTTCCAAACTGATCCCCTTTTTTCACTACATCGTTAACTACAGCGCTAGTGACAAGGACCTTGTTTAGTGTCAACAAGAGATGTCCACCACTGGTTAGCTGACAATCTTTTATAAACTGAATTTTTAATATTCTGTTAATGACCTCTTCAGTGAGCCTTTGATAGATCACCTAGAAAAAGTACAGTTAAACAGTCAAATTAAAAACATATTTTTTTTATTATAAATAAAAGCCAGATTTTAAGGAAATTGTAGTATGCATATCATCAGCACAAAAAAAAAAAAAAAAACGAGGCTGCAAGACAATGAAGTTTGGTTTAAAGTTTACCCCTTATAGGGGTATGACCATCAAGTTATTCTTGCACGCTTAATAAAAATATATAACGCGGCATTAACTCCGATTCTGTGAATGGGATGCTATAATTTGATCTTAAAAATAAAAGATACTGAGCAGACTGCTTTTCAGTGGTACTTTTTAAGCTTACTGTTATATGCAAGGTGATTCTACATTAAAATTCTAAGCTTACGTATACAGTAATAGGCCATTTTACAGTTGCTTACTCAGTGACCGGGCCTATTAATGGTAGCGAGGCTGCCGGTGACCTTGTATTTATACAGACCTCACTGTTTTTATCATGTAAATTGTGTTGTTGTGATGCAAACTAGCCTGCATTTGCATAAGAAAAGTAAAGAGATTTGTATCAAAACAAGGTCACCGGCAACCTCGCTTCCAGCCATAAGCCAGGTAACACAACAACAACTGTAAAATGGTCTATTCCCTTTCGGTTCGCTAAGAAACCCCTAGATGTGTTCATACAAATTAAAGTACCATCATTTCCAACTGGATCTGTTCTTTTTTTTTCATTCGAAAATGATAACAATTCATTGCCCTTTTCAGGAGTTAAATGAAAAAGAACTGATAAGCTCAAACTCACATCTTCCTCGCTGCCAGATAGATCGCCAAAACACGTGCGAATGAAGGCAGGGATGATTAAATCTCCAATTGAAAGCTTCTTGTTGAATTTCAAAGAGCATAAACCTATTCTGCTTTGATCCAGTCCTTCAACATTTTTCAGTGAATCGCAAATTAAAAGTTTTAAATGCGGCAGAAGATCACTAACACAACATTGCTGAAGATTTTCGGCAGCACTCGTGCCCGCCATGTTGTTGAAAGCGCAGCCTCCCCTGCTAGCTTCCAGTCTCTTTCATCTACTTTGAAAGAAAATTAGGAACCCTGGACATGTATGAACTATGGAATGAAAACAAGATAAAAGCTTGGGAAAAGCCGGTTTGTAAACAAAATTATGCAGATTACGCTTGTAGTAAAATTTAACAAATAAAATTCAACACATTGTAACACTACCGCCAAAAATCGCCGTGGTGCAAACAATTTTCATCGTCCGTAGTGAACACAAAGCTTACCGGAGCGATCATTTCGCTGCATTACTGTTTGGTGGATTCGCTACATTTTAAAATTGACATATCAGTTCTACATTTGAGCTCAGTTTACTCCTCAAGCAAATAGTGTGAATCGCAGAAACAGGTAAAATAATTATCCCCAAAGTAACTGAGATCGAGAAATAATCACATTTTGATACTTAGCGGTGAAGCGAAACGACCGTGTAGCCAAAAGGACTTTGTAGCGAAATGACCGGACATCAAAACATATCCTGCGATATTTATAAAAATTAAAAAAAAAATAAAGATCCTCTCCAGCTTTTCTGCAATACTACTATGCTTTTGTTATAGATGTGTTGAAAAATAAAACAAAAATAAAATTGGTGATACAGTAAACACGAGCATAAAAGAACAAGTGGAATTATTAACCTCCAGGCTGAAATTCGTCATTTTATATAAGACACCTGTTGAGAACCTTACAATAACCTATGAAGACTTATTCAGGCTGACCTTAAAAAAAAAGTTTCTAAAATGTGGGTGTTAACTGTATTACACGCGATTTTGCAGGATCATTTAATTTTCATGTCGCAGGAGATTTGTTGTGTAGAGAAAACGAGTATGGAGTCGGCACCATGGCAATATTTGGGCAGCGTTACAATGTGTTGATCATGAATAGTAAAATCAAATAAATGCTGTTTCTATGGACTCCCATTGTTCTTGTCAGTCAGTTTTGCGCAATCCAAGACACACTGTACGTCAGTGAGAAGTTCTATGTTCTATGTTGCTAAAGCGAAAAACACAACTAGGTCGGCCTCTTGAACCTGTAGGATGGTACAAGCACCTAACATTTTACTCTACAGTGTAAATCGCTGGGTTACGGGAAAGGTTAGAATGAGGGACAAAATAAATTAGATTGGTTGGCCGCCCCCTACTGTTAACAATGCCCAAACAGCCTTCTTTGCTCTGCATAATGTAACCAGGCTGAGATTTGTGAAAAATGCTAAAGAACGTATTCTCCTTCTCTCAAGACAAATGGTACAAATTAAGCAAACACTTTATTGCACTGCATACATGTGCACGATAGAGGAGTCGTATCAACAACTCGTACTTCGTGTTTCATCCGAACTCCTCGATACAATAGCGCCAGGCCGGCGGCCTCATCAGTTTCGAACCTCTAATTAAACACTCACATGTACACTCATTGTTCAGAGTACTACTTAAAAGTAACTATGTTATCAAATATCCATACTGGGATTCGCTGTTGATTTCCACGGCATTTCTGTGAGTGCGAGTGCTGTAGACAGAAAAGCTCTTCACGGAGCTAAACAGTGGAAATATCTCCCGATTAATTTGTGAGGTAAGTGTAGTTTTTTATCCGCGGTAAGTAAATAGTTCAGATTAATTAGGCTTGTTCTGGGCGCAAATTTATCAATAATAAAACAGATAAATGGGCGAGAACAGACAGTAGAAATCATTTGGCATTTTTGCAGCGAAGTTTAAGCCACTGAAGACTTCTTAGTTTAAAAACCAACAACAACAACAACAAAAAAAGAAAAAAAAAAAAAGGAAAAACAACAATTGCTCAGCAGTTATCTTATTTATGAAAAAAAATTGCATAACAACGTCCGGCTTGTCGGTTTCAAATAAAGTATGTTTCTATTATATTAAATGGACATTTTTATATTAACATATGAAATTAATAAAACATCCTGGGTTCACTGGGCAACTGTTGGTTATTTTCGCCAATTTTCTAGTTTCTTTTCCGTGAAGGGAGTGTCAGTGAACGGTACTGAGCGACTACATGTCCAGGTAAGAGAAATCTTTTTGCAAGTTCAGCACACTATAATGAGAACGACAGATATAAAAAAGGTTTTCTCTTGGCCTTCACAGCCAGTGCGGTCGATTTTCGCCCTCTTCAATTATAAGTCCTGGGATTAAATAAGTTGCTATAAAGACAACGAGATGGGTTTTCAGGTCATTTAGATAAAAAAGAGAGTTCGGTGAAGTAGGTAACGTGTCGAATCAAATTAGGAGAGTTTCGTTGAGGCCACTTGTTTGAGAACAAGGTAAAGATGCTGAACCGCTCTATATTACCTAAGATCAAGGGGGAAATCGT
This sequence comes from Pavona decussata, assembly GCF_977016875.1. NCBI lineage: Eukaryota > Metazoa > Cnidaria > Anthozoa > Scleractinia > Agariciidae > Pavona > Pavona decussata. The sequence continues at coordinate 40,862 of NW_028145558.1, read as the reverse complement.
TTGATTCGTTACGTATTTTTTATTTATTTTATTTTATTTTATTTTGTTTTATTTTTTTTAGTTAAAGAGGCGAGCAAAATTGAAAAAGCTCAAACCTCATAGAGTACACCCACTTGAACTGCTTGAGTGTCTCGTTTTTTACTTGCTTACAGTTTCTTTCGAGTGTTTCCGTTTAGGTGTTAAAAAGCCTTCAAACAATAGGAACTAATCTTTTACAATGATAGTTACAATATAGTAATAATAGTTATTTCTTATGTCTTCTGTTTCTCCCGCCAGGTTACATACATCATTTGTAACATTTTGTGGCCTTTATTTTCTTGTTCGTGGAAGTATCTCTCACGGCAAGACCAGGTATATTTTTCTTTCTTTCCGTCTTGTTCCTCTCATCAAGATCAGCCAGATATAGTAACTGTCCAATTTTTATTGACACTTAAATGGTTCTACAAAAATAGCCAGATCTTCAAGATTAATTCAGAATGTAATTACTTTCAGAATGTAGGCAGGATTAAATGTTGCACACCCATACTTTAACTGAAAATTGCATTGAAACTCGTCACTGCTGTCAGCTGAGGCAGCGAAGTTCAATCTTGGCAGCTTTTCTGCGCATTTTAGGTAAAACTGATCATTTGATATAAAATTAGTCGTGGAGTGTATAAAGCTACTAATTAACATGTATCATTAAAGACCAATGACGACGAGGACAAACTAGTTACCATATTATATTGAATATTTCATATAGTTTTCTGGTGTAAACTTCCCAGTAAATAAAAGAAATAGTCTTTCGTTCGTTCAGTTATTCGTTTATTCTTTCGTTCGTTCGTTTGTTCGTTCGTTCATTCATTCATTCGTTCATTCGTTCGCTCGTTCGTTCGTTTGTTCGTTCGTTCATTCGTTCATTCGTTCATTCGTTCATTCGTTCATTCGTTCATTCGTTCATTCGTTCATTCGTTCATTCGTTCATTCATTCATTCATTCATTCATTCATTCATTCATTCATTCATTCATTCATTCATTCATTCATTCATTCACTCATTCATTCATTCATTCATTCATTCGTTCGTTCGTTCGTTCGTTCGTTCGTTCATTCATTCTTTCGTTCGTTCGTTCGTTCGTTCGTTCGTGCGTGCGTTCGTTCGTTCGTTCGTTCATTCATTCATCCGTTCGTTTATTCGTTCATTCGTTCGTTCGTTCGTTCGTTCATTCCTTCTATCGTTCATTCGCTCGTTTGTTCGTTCATTCATTCATTTATTCATTCATTTATTTTTCATTCATTCATTCATTCATTCGTTCGTTCGTTCGTTCGTTCGTTCGTTCGTTCGTTCGTTCGTTCGTTCGTTCGTTCGTTCGTTCGTTCGTTCGTTCGTTCATTCATTCATTCGTTCGTTCGTTCGTCCGTTCGTTTTTATTCATTTATTTATTTACTTTTTTATTTTATCATAGATTACACAAGCGCACGATGAAATCCAGTGGGAGGGGAATGGGGTGGTCCATGAAAAGGGCTACACATTGGGATGCCGTTTTCACCCACCATGTATTTTAAGGGTGAGGCAATTTAAAACTGGTTATTTAAAAGCATTTTAAGCACCGGTGTTGTAGAAGTCATGGGTTCGATCCTGTTCATGCCTGTGTTTTTTCAGACGTTCTTCCCAGTCCAATGCTGTGATACTAGCCTGAATGCATATGACGTTACACAAATCACATCTACTCGATATCTGCAAATTTTGCATAAGTCTAGCCTTTGGCTGAGAAAGCAAACACAACATGCAGAACGGGTACCATTGAATAAAAATCGGCATGGAATTCTATTGATGATTACAAATCTCGACATCGTCAATTTTGTTACCTTAATATTTGTTTCTACCGCAAGTTATCTTTGTCATAGATAATATACCATAATATTAGAGCAGGGATAAAATGTGTAAAGCGACAATAGACGGTTTTTACGGCGGTCTTGTTGGAGGTACAGGATAATTACAAATATTTGCATAAAACTGTATTTTATTTCCCAAAGAAAATTATATACTTTTTTATTATTATTACTATTCCAATATGGTTTCCATAAAAAAACCCTCTATACTCAAGAATAAGAACAGAGAGCTTATACAGACCTATTATTTGGAAATATTATTTATACTATCTATCATCTCATATCTAACGCGCGCTCGTGGAATAATTGTTAATTACATCAAGGGAATGACAATAAGGAGAATCAAAGGCGTTGAATACTGCATGTTTACTCTTCATCACTCTGTGGCTATAGCTGTTTGATTGAGCCTTAACACAGGTCTGTTGCACATGTGGTCGGTTGGTCCCGTGGGATACTGGCCAGACCATAAATAGACATACGTCCAGACGTTCATCTTTGTGAACTTTGTCAGCTGTGGGGAAATTGATATAAAACAACACATTCAGTGGAGAAAATGAAGTAACTGTATTCAGGGATTAACTAACGACTAGACTAGACTTTCATATTTATGATGAGGTTGGGTCAAGTGAGATGGCATTCTTTTTCAAAATCAATTTTGCTGTCGATATTATGAAGTCGTCTTCCAGAGCTTGTTTTGTGACGTTATTATTCAAGGTAGTGCTCACGTTTAAACTATAGACAAACGAGTGGAGAACACAAACGGCTTGACTACAGATTTCCGTACGAGTGAAGTTCAACAAAATAGTGACATTCTTTGGATTACAAAATTCGGCTTCTTTGAAATAAAAATTTCTTTTAATACAGTATTGAATATACTCGCCTTACTCTTGTTTCAAGTGCTAACGTGAATAGTATCCAAAGATATCGAAACTGAACCAGCTACAACTATATTATATTTAGCTGAAAGAAAGACCTCGCATTTAATGATCACTTGATTTACCGTCGCACGTTAATCATGTGGCAATTCCAGTCATTGAGGAAGTAATCTAAGACCGTAGTATCTAAACCGACTTTTGAGAGCCACTTGAAAGTTTTTTTTTAGGCGTGTAATTTGAATTTCGCTTTTTAAAAGAAGTTAATCGCATCTGCCCTTGTTTTGTTGTAGAGCGCAATGTTGCACTTACGTCAAGGTCTTTGCAGTTGAAGGTTGTTATCCTGCTGCCTCCACACGCCAGACCTTTATTAATAGGTATTTCTAGCTCATAAATACCAAACGGACTGATGCATTCATCTGCTCCCAAGAAATCGTCACTTCTACTGGCCAGTGGATCACTGCACATAGACGTCCAGCGATTATCCCCTCTAGTCATGCAATAATGTCCTGTAGAGAACGGAGAAAATTCATTTCCTTATAACTTTTGGATGGGGAAAGACACTGTCGCCATATGGATAAATACTCGGTTTTGGCGTCGTTGAAATTATGAAGTTCGGTTATTCTTCTCGTCGTCTGTCCTCATGTCTAAGCCATACATGAATAGCAGTAAATTTTACTTTGTTCGGTGCTTGATTCTAAGATTCGTCATCGTGTTCCATTGTTTCGACGCAGAAAGTTAAAGAGGTGATCTAATTTAGCAAATTTCCATTCATCTTGTCCATACCACCAAGAATGAATAGTCAGAAGCAGCAGGGCAACAGCGGAAAGAGTAATACAGAGGCTCTCGGTATTTTATACGACAACCAAAACGTGAAAAGTTTGATAACAAACAGCTGGTTTCGTTAAGTTTAGATTGATCTTTCATCATATCGTAATTTACATGCAAGTGCAGGAAATTTCCAAATCAAATTATAGAAGGTTGGCTCTTCTCAGCCGTCCATGCAGCGATTTCTAGGGTGAGAAAGATTATCCCTCAAAGCAAAATAAAGAACAAAAGGTGGAAAGTGTGGTTTGATGACTTGGCCAAAATAAGATGACAGCAAGCTATTAATACCTGTATCTTGTCCTAGTCGTTTCCTCTCCCGGCACGTCTTCTCGTCAGTGATGGTGAGCCGATCAAACTCAATCGACCTGGGTTCGAGTTCTTGAACGTATTTCTTGATGGTATTGTCACCAGCACGAAAATAAGAACTGTTTCGATGACGAAGTCTAAGATGAACCCTGGTGGGAACATTGGCAGGTTGCTCATCGGGACCAAAAAGCTCAATATATAGCTGACAAAAAAAAATATGAATGAATTGAAACTTTTGACGGTAAGAAAAAACAAGACAATTTGTTCCACATTTTTACTTGGTACATCTAACAAAGAGCTAGTGGCTCAGTAGTCTTGTGCAGAAAGTCTGCTAAATAGCAAAAAATGGAGATGTGTTCAGTTCACCTCTTACCTTTAGCATTCGCACGTTGTAGCACGTTCCACAACTTTCGCTTATATTAATGCTGAATGTTGTTTTTCCGTTCAAACCAAGTTGCTGAAACATCTAAAGGGTAGAAACAAACCGAGACTTTTGTGTTAGCAACATATCATTTTATTGAGACCTTAAGCACCTGTAAGTTGAAGTTTGATTGGAATTCTATCAAGTTATCAGACTGCTTTAGCGATTCCATGACATCATAGTTGGACACAATTGCAATAATACTATTTACGTCCGAGTGTGGGTGTTTCGTAAATGTAAGGTATATGGCACTGTAGGAAGGAACACTATGTACAACAACTAAGGACATGAGTGGGCAATTACTAAAGCAAACCCTGATATAACATGGTAAACGAACATCGTTCGTTTGTGATCTCTTTGTGCAGCCTAGGTAGCGGTGCCTTCGTGGATGACTTCTCGCAGTTATTTAGAAATGGATGAGGAGCTTTAACCAGCGAAACCGCAACGGCATGTAAGAAAGAGGACACACTAAAGCTTAATAAACAGAAACATACCCCTTTGTTTTTTACTTCATCAAAACTCCACTTTTGTACATTGGTGGTGAATATGTGTCTACTGAAACAATCCACTGCCTTGTCTTTTAACTGGTTCACTTTTGTAAGCGCTTTGGTGAGTTCAACCACTCCAACAAGAGTCTTCGTTCCCGTTGCACTCTCACTGGCCACTCTTCGGAAAGACGTTAGTGGATTATTTCCTACCCACAATGTACGGAACTCGATAGCCTTGTAGAATTGGTAGATTTTCTTCATAAATGATCGTTCCAGTTCTTCGTATGAGCGGAGAAGATTTTCAGTGAAGGTCTGCTGGAGATTTTTGCTGATAGGGGCACCTTGAAGGTAAAAATGCCAGGTATAAATTTAGAAAGATGCTACTACAGAATTCTGTCGGCACAAACAAAATATCAACAAGATCATGTCTCTCAAATGACCTTCTTGAGACAAAAACTAGGCGACACCATTAGATAATTAAGGTAAAAGACAATGGTTATGGAGCTAGACAAGGTTATTTGTTATATGTTTTTTATATCATTTACGGCATTGGCTGTGTATAAACCACAACAGAGTTCGAAATGCCTCGGAGCTACTGACCACCAGAAACGTTCCTGATAAGATATTGAGATGTTTGTGCACGGTCGTAGTACTTCCAACGTAAATTGCAGAACCGAAATCAACCAACTTCAAAGACGGCTGTGTCTGATAGCCAGTTCTTCAATTAACCATTAGGGTATATGTACTAGAACATTACTATTAAAACTGACCGAAGTGAATTTAATCACTTTCCCTGATCGAAACAAACCGCAATAGTACCTGGTGATTTTCCAATCTTAGCAATTGCGTTCTCGGTGTCTTGAAGGACTGGAATGTCAAAGTTGTATCCTCCAATGTCATTATCCAGGTCCATAACTTTTGCTATAAGGTCAATACGGGCTGATCCTGCAATAAAAAATGACTCTATTTCCGCTTTTAAGTCTGCAACATCGCTCTCTAAGGAGGCCACATCTAGCAGACACACCAATTCCGCGGCAAACTTTTCCTTGTTCATCTCCAGATTCGCCTAAAAGAAAGTAACGGTTAGCAAAATCAGCGATCAAATTGTAACTGTTCGCGATACTAGTTATCACTGTCAAACAATGTGAAATTCTTTTTAATTTTCGTGCATGAAATACTACGTCACTGTAACTTCACTGGTTGACCCGCTAGCAACCTGAGTAAACGAAGATTATTTAATACAATGCAAACACAAACAAGGCACGAGTTAAACAAATAATTATGCACAGACAGCAACGTGACACCAGGCTAAAGTAAATACTGACAACAACCTGTTACCTGCATGATCTCGGGTACTGAAGACACGGCCACTTGATCAAAGTCTAAGTCACTGGAATCAGTTAGAGCTATGTACTTTTGTCCAAACGTCAGCCATTTCCTGACACTGCCTAGGTATTTGTCAAGGGTCTTCAGACATGCTTTTCCAGCGAAAGATGAGGCAACACCAAGAGCTGCATCAATGAAATCCATAGGGTTCCTGGATGCAATTGCTTTTGCAAATCCTGTGATACCCTGCAGCATAGCTATAAGGTCATTTTTGTTGAACTTTCCTTTCTTGTACGTGTCCTTTAGTAAGGTCGGGAATCGTTTTATAATACTTTCCATCTGTTCCTCTAGTGTTTTAATCGCCTGTGAGCAGAAGAGATAAAATTAGAAAAATCGGACTCTTGGCTAGGAATGTGCATGGACAGACACAATGAGCTCACATTGTTTAAAGTAAACGAGAACTTAGAAACCTAAGCTATTTTAGAGACACCACAATCCAATTATGGAAACATATAATCCAACTGAAACATACCAAGTTAAAAATCCCAACTTTTCGGAGGCAGGCCAAATGGCTCAAACCGTGGACGAGGATTTGAACACTGGCCTACGGAGAACAGCCCTAGCCAATTGCCGAACAAAACTAAAATCTGGGACCTACGGACTATGAATCTGGCTCCTGCAACTTTGTTTGGAAACAACTGGTCAGAAATTTCCTCGTCCGAAAAACCCCCTTCATTTCACAATCTCGTAATATAACAAAGGTACCCTTTTAATGCGACATTGGAAATGTACAATTACCTTGGTGACCAACTGCATAAAACAAAAAACCTCTAAATAGATCTTAAATTTTCTGTGTTCCGGATTTGAATTACAAAACCCAATACTTAAATTTTCAACTATGTTTCTATGCCAAACGGGATGCCGTAGGTTCTAAACAATCATTCTCACAGTCGGTAGCACAACCTCTCTGAAGCACGGACTCGTTGATCAATCAGTTGCCCAGGAGTTACCTTGATTTTCAACCTCTTCTCACTTTGAGCAATTGTTCTGGCCATCTCAAGTCGCGTTCTTTCTCCTTTAACGGATGTCTTTGTGATTCGCGACATTGCTACCGCCATCTATAAATAAACAAATACATTTACGTAAAGACATCGAAATTCATGTGTTTATCAAATGAATATCTCAGTGGTAGAGCATACGAACTAGTAATCGGCAGGTCTTAGGTTTGACTCCTGATAGCATCACTCGGACTTCTTTTTTCCGAGTATGCCAGTGTCACTTTCTAGAATAATATGTCATTGTCATTAAATATGCAGTTAGAAAAATGTCAAATAATCAAAGTATTAGGTGCACTTTATTGACTTTTGTACGAGCATCTAAAGAACCTAAAGCTTTGACTACTCTGTAAACTTTCAGGAGTGATATAATTTTGTAAAAGTCGTCCACGTAAGGGTGGAAAAGATGCAAGACAAGATATCTTAGTATGCTGAGGTAACTTAGAACAACAGGTTAAACTGTGGATAAGTCAGGGTATGGTTTTTGAAGATGTTACTCCAGATTACACTTTTTTGACTCCATGCTAATAATGAACGGAATAGTTGACTGCAGACTGCAGTTACGGAATGTAGAGAAATCAGTCGAAGGCTTGTACTGTAACTGCGACAGTCTATCTAGAGAACAAAATAAGTATCCGGAACACTGACCCGGTTGAAGTTTGAGTCAACATTTTTGATCTGTATAACATTGTTGAAAGCATCTTCATAATCTTTAGCTGCATTGTGAGCTCTTCGCACTCTTGTTTCAAGGGTACTCCACCTGACGCGAGGAGCAAAGAATTTGTTCTTTCCAAATATGTTGTAGCCTCCCTTTCCTAAATAATTAAGCCTTCTCTGTGCATCTGAAAATTAAATGAAGTAATATATCAAACAGGAGAAAGAGTGTTTCATTTGATTTCCTTTGTTTCCTCTTCATGAATTTTTAATAAGTTCTAGAAGAAACTAAAACTTAGGCAAAGATGCGTCTGATAAGAACAGGCAGTTTTGTGTAACTACCACTTCCATTTAATCACATTAAAAAATCCTTTTTTGTCTTACAATTTTCATCAGCATGACTGAGATGGAACCAGATATAGCATCGTCAAACGAAGAGATCATTAGGTCTTCAAAAAGGATTTTACAATATCAGAAATAATGAGCAGGACTTGAATTAACTCCAGTTTGTATTTAAGTTAAGGTGTCTGCAAAATATGCCGCCTATCATCTTAAACGGTACACAAAAAGCTAACCTTTTTTAAACCGCACCAGTTCACTCCTTCCCTCCGTCAAGCTGACTATAAATGATAAGATGTCCCTGCCTTTATTATCAGAGCTGGTTAGCAACAAGTCTACGGCCTTTCTCTCCATGATTCTGATCAGCTCCAATGGGAAGCTTTGTTTATTTGCTTTCTCCAATGACCCATGTTGAATGAGAGATTGCTGAACTGCGCCATTATCTCCCTGGGTATTTCGAGCTAAATACATAATAGATACCTCGATGTTAATAAACGGTTGCCGCTCACTAAGTTCCATGCATACAACTAAGCGCCAAAAGTACTGATGGTTGCAAACATTTCCCTTAATCGGAAGGCTGAGGGAACAGTTACTCATTCCCATTAGAGTTAGTTACTAAAGAAACAAGCTGGTTCCGCAGTTAAAGGAAATTTCTGTGTGGTTTAACTGACGAAAACAATATTGTCTATGACTATATTTCTTTTCTTTAAGATCAATATTATTACGGGATAAGGTAAACGAGAGCAGCCGTACAAATGCAGGTGTGGTATGTAGTCTTAGAAAAGAAAAAAAAAATATTAAAAGTGGGCAGTCAGTTTAATCTCATTAATAAGTATCAAGTGATGGAGTTGGGTTTTTTTTTGCCCATTGCATAAAAAAAATGCTTGATCGTATATCCTGGGCTTAAAGGGGCACTGTCTAGGCGATTTACTGCATTCTGGTCAAAACCGTTAAATATTTGAACCTGGTTTATTTGTAAAACGAAAATTACTTTTGCAACATCGGAAAGAAAATTTTAAGGTTTTTCTCCAAGGAAAAACGAACTATAATCAGTTTCTAATGCCTTGTCTAAAATACGCAGAAAATTCAAGAAAAACTGGTACAAGTTGGCCAATTTTTCAAGTTGCAATGAACTTCCATCCTAGCCATCCGCAGCTAAGTACAATTAATAGTTGTTTCTGCGCACTGGTAAGGTTATTGTTAACAAAACTCAACAATTTTTTTTAAAGATTCCATTGAAACAAATATGTTTTGGGGCTATTCTTAGTGACACTAAAACTAAGTGGCAGTACCCCTTCAATGAGAACCATGGTGGAGTTATGTGTAACAATTTTTTGTCTTACCTTCTCCTGGGCTTCCACTGTATCCAGTTGGTCCTCTTGGACCTCTTCGAGTATATTCCCCAGTGGGCTTGCATTTGCGTGACCAAACCGCCCCATCCTGGTAGCATTCCCTTCCTCTTCCGCCTCCACTACCTGCACCGCCTGCAATGGGAAGTAACACACAACTCATTAAGTGAAAGTTGGTAGTTATAGCAAATTCATAGCTACGTTTAAAAAAGAACACAAACTCTCGTCAATTCAGTTGGAAACGACTTCCAAACAGTCACTTTCTTGCATATTGATTTGCGTTCTGGCTGCCAGTATAACGGGAGACTTGTTTGGTAGAGCTAGCAGCAAACGATGTAACATAAACAGACGAAGAGAAAATTTCAGAACAAGATACTTATCACAAAATGAACTGAATAAAATTAAATTCAAGAAGTGATTATTTCTTTAAAAACCTCTTTGTTAGCAGATGACTTTTGGGCCATTTAAATTTGGTCTGGTTTGGCTCATTTAATTGCGCTATATTGACCAAAACCTTTCTTGTTGAGATCTCAGTATGCTTTCCGAAAAGGTTACGCGTAGCCTCACCCTGACGAGGTAAACATTGTTGTCTTTTGTGTTATAGATAGAATTTCAACAGATACGTGGGGCCAATTATTTAAACGGAGTCAGTGAATAACTGGTTTATTTTAAGTAGATAAATAGTTTTCTAGTCTGGGAAGCAAGCCTTTTTCTTACTGTCAGCGGGAGACAATGTTTAGATATGACTGTTGGCAAAACTGAAAATGGCTTAGAACGCGGTTTTCTTAAACACTGTCTAAACTGTCTTTTAATAACTGACCCGCGTCATTTCATGACACTTTGTTTGGTCATGTCCTTATATCATCAGATCGAGTACACATGAGCGGTCAAATTGAATGTATTTGTTACTGAATATTATTCTTACGGGGTGCATAAATCATATTACCTCTCCCTCCTGCTCCGTTTCTGGTTGCTGGGGCTCCTACTCCTGCGCAGGTCTTCAATTGAAAGTTCCCATTAATTGTTCTGTAGCGCACATTTACAGCCCCAGCATCTCCACCATTTCCTACAAGCATTTTAGGTACAAACATTGGTATATCTCTTTTAGTTCTTGCTACTTAGAAATTCTTATGCACTCTGCCATGGAAGGTCTCACAACTGTTTGAGATTATTTGGTGCTTTATGATTGTGGTGAAGGACGGGCATGTTAGGGGCAGGGGATCCTGATTGCTTCCTAATTCTGAGGGGAAATTCAAAACAAGAATTGGCAAAGATGCGTGGTGAAAAAGTTATTTTTATATCTTCTAAATAACAGTCTACTTGAGTTTTTTAAAATGCATAAAAATCCCGACATGCGAGATACAAAAATGAAATGTGTCGTCAAATACATTTTGTTCTATTCATCGTAGAGAGAGGAAAAAAAATTCTGACTTTGCTTCCCGTCAAATTAGCTTTACCATATTGTTGCTGTTGTTGTTGTTTTTATTGTTAACAAAGAGTGGCCTTTCCTTCTCCGAGTGAATATACCAGCCTCCTTTGTCAATGTTGGAAGATTCTCTTTCCTTCTGGTCAGGGTTACTCCGTTAAATTTGTTATGCGTGTGGAACATTTACTTGAAACTGTCCTCTGGTTGTCTGGAATCTATGCTGTTGTCTGGTCCTACCTCTGTTTTAATCAAAGCGCACTAATATATTACTTAGTAGAGGACTTTCTTCGACCTCTACCTGATTGTCCGGCGTTGCCCCCGTTTCCTCCCCTATGCCCCCTTTTTCCAGCTCTTCCAGCTACATCGCGGCAATAATGATAACGCTGTGAAGTGCAGTCTGCTCCAGTCCTGTCATCACTCTATTGAAAGGACGAAATTGGTGAGAAACCATCGAAACAAACAAACTCTAAAGTCTGTTTCTCACAGGTCTTTTGCCATCTACTTCACCATCTCGGCGGGAAACTCATCTTGATAATGATGATGATGATGGACAAAGCATTTCTTTCAGCGGTCATTTGGTTACTTTTAAGGTAACTGGGAGTTGGTCATTTTGTGAATTCGTTTTATACCCTTAGAGTTGAGATGGCCAATGACTGAACAACACATTATTCTTATACATTTGACTTGTAACTGTCAAATGATTCGAAAAAACAAAGAATACCCTTACATCATCCCCGTTGTCTCGCCCCTTGCCACCTTTGCCGCCATCTTGTCCCTTTTGTCCATTTCCTCCATTGGAGGTTACCTTTAAATTGCCAGTGATGACGTCACAGAAAATCGCGACTGAAAATTAAAATTAAAGATGCTAAGTTCCAAACAATTCCCAGGATTCTGACAATGTTCCGTGATACCAAAACGAAGGAAATCGATCAAAGAGATGGAGTGAGTTCTCAATTTCCATCATTCCAATTTACCTCTTTTGAATTATTAATGTAAAAGTCATTATCCTACTCCATTAATAGAGCATGAAGGTAGTACAAAAATGGCGCTATAAGTGCACAGATAGTTACTTGTACTGTAACAAAATGTTTTGGGGTGGGCAAGTTATTCGTATGGTAAAGCCCCGGCCGTGCGATTTGTTTTTCTTTTTTATGTACGAGTTGTTTGTATTTTAGCTTGCTTCAGGGTCCGGCTTGGCCTCACCAGTCATCTCCGAACCCAATTCATCAATCTGAAAATTGAAGTCGTGTCATTGTTATGGAAAAGAAACCGTAAATAAGTTCTCTTTCATCTACATTTTTACATTTCAAAGATTAAGTTTTCCTTTTTACAGCAAGATAAATTTCGCGACTTCAAGTGCTCGCAGAAATATTTCTACGCGTCAAAGGTTTTTTTTTTTTTATTTTTCTCTATTTTATTTCACCACAAATCTAATGTTCAAATGTAAAAAAGCAAGGAATTTAATACATCCGCTGTAAGCCAGCGGAATGAAGATTTTCCAGCAAGCCGAATGTCGTGCTCTGCCATTGTTTTTCCTTACGGTTCATCTTAGGCCCTTCTCGCTTACCTTTCGTGACAACTTAAAGGGAGGGGTTCACGGTTCTGTGCATGCCCATGAATCGAAATACTTTTTTCGCCTTTGTTCGGTATGACCCAAGCCTATTTAATTTAATTCGCTGTTTATGAACCATTCGGAAGGGAATAGGTAACTCGGGTGGTTATTTATTTATTTTTTTTTTCATATGATTGCGTTATTTCGCACGCAAATAACTGTAAACACATCAACCGTGAGTACAATCTGAGTACAATCCAGTAGCATTTTCTTTGAATTTTGGTCAACAGTCATTTTGCTTGGACTAATTATAGAACGTGATTACTGAAGTACATATGAGTGGGATTTTTAAGGCTAAAGAGTTGATAAGAAAGTAAAATGCACATGCGCTGAAATGTGAACTCCTTCCTTTAACGCCGTGATCAATATCACCTCATTGCATCCTTGCTGTCATCTATTCTAGCACTCGAGTTTTTTGGACCATCCCGGAATACGCAGAGTGTACAACCATTTATAAAAGGAGGCTTAGTATTTTTGTACTGTCTGTCACTCGAAAACTTACCCTTAGGGCCGTTAACACCATGATCACCATCTTTGCCCGGATTACCATTCCCGTTGTTTCCAGTAGTCGCTGGACTTGTATAAGCTTCTGGTCGATCTGGAGCAGTGAAAGATAGCTTGGCTCCTGGGGTGGACACAATCTCCCTTGCGTATATTTTGACATTTTTTACTCCATAAATTTCAACGTTTTTCTATAAATTGTTAAAATTTTAATTGTTATTAAATATTCAAGAATACTATTGTTACAAATACAAAAGGAAAAAGAACGTAATATTACACGAATTAAGGCTTGAAAGACAACAATACCAAATAAATTACAAGAAAGAGCACACAGTGCTCTCACAGAAAAACTGTTAGTGTGTAAGTAGCTTTCAACGTCTTTTTATAGTATTTAAATATCTGGGTTAATTTTTCCTATTTATAAGATGCATGTATAGTCCTCGCGATAAAACCGGAAAAAAGGTTGCTTTTGTTGTTTTAAAAGGTTGAAAAAAAAAAAGACACTTTTAACCACTAAGTCTTTTCATAAAAAATTCAAGGATTGAAAATTTGATATAAGTTTCAACAAAGGATAGAACTACACAGATAGACACAGACAGGCAGTAAAAAGATGGAGGAAGGAAGAGTGGGAGGGAGGGAGGGAAGGCGGAAGGGAAGGAAGGTGCACGTGGGAGGGAGGGAGGAACCAACGAACCAAGGAACCAAGCCATCAATTAAAGAAATAGACAACACATAAAATTGCACGGTGCAAGGAAGATGAGGTACTGTATGCAGAAGGATCTTACCTGTATATAAAGTGTATCTGTAAGAATTTCCAGCTGTTCAACAAGATTCACATTCTTACTAGTTTTACTGTCACCAAAAGCCGATGTTTTCAACGCTAATCGCTCCTTCAAGTAATTGGCATGAATTAGAGTAGAACAGAATAGAATGGAATAGATACTTTATTCAGACGTTGCAGCCATAGGCTGAATTACATCTTGACTAACAATCATAAAAGTGAATAAAATAGAATCAAGGTTAAAAACTTAACTAAAATGTTCATAAACTGTATGCTAAGCTTCTAACGAAACCCTTTTTACAACAAACGGTCTTGCAAAGGGGACGAACGAACTTCCTCGAGTTCCTGAGCGAGTAATCGCAATTGTTTCTAGCTAGGAGAAGCTTTTGGAGCCTATGCTTTAGATTTGTAGTAATCTCATCAAAAAGTGTACAGAGACCAGATTGGCCTAAGGCATCGCTGTATGACAGACCGAGATAGATGAACCTAAGCTCCCGTTTTTGCAATCTCTCTAAGTCATCACTTAATTATTCCGGTAGAGCACGATGGTAAACTTGGCAGGCGTTATGATTGTTTGATTTGTATGTTTAAACATACATTTAATATTCGGGAGATATCTTTCTTTCTTTCATTCATTCATTCATTCATTCATTCATTCATTCATTCATTCATTCATTCATTCATTCGTTCGTTCGTTCGTTCGTTCGTTCGTTCGTTCGTTCGTTCGTTCGTTCGTTCGTTCGTTCGTTCATTCATTCATCCATGCATTCGTTCGTTCGTTCGTTCGTTCATTCATTCGTTCATTCATTTTTCCATTAACCAGAAATACAACAACATAAATACATTAAAGATGATATACAATATTCCTACTACTACAATATCCCTACTAAATCATTTACAGGATCAAATGTGGTAAAGGCGAGGAAGCCTATATAGAAGCCGGGGGATTATATTAAACTATAGGCTTCTTGGAACTATAGGATGAACTATACAAGTTAATTTTTTAATTCCAGTTAATTTTTTTTAAGAAAAAGAAAAGGTTTGTAGCTTAACAAAGAGTCAATTTAACTAAGAAAGAAGGAATTTTTTTACGTCTTTTGCCAAACAAACTGATACTTTCACTGTTTTGAATTTCACGACTAAGCGAGTTGAAAAACGAAGGACCTTGAAACCGAATTGAGCATTTTCGAAGATTAACTAAGGTAGTCGACGTGAATCAAGGAAAAGGTTCTTGATGTATATGCAGGTGTGGGTCTATTTAATAATGAATTGACGGCAATGATTTGCAAGGCTGGAAGATTCAAGAATCTACAAGAAGCGTTTCATTTTTGGTTTCACTGACGGTGTTCTTATGTCACGTGACACACAACGCCCAATTTTAAATTTATTTTCATTGAAATTTACAAAATTTTAGAAAAATAAATTTCCCATCCAAGTTACCTTCTATGAATGACTTTGATGTAAGGGTCTAGGGAACTAATTTGGGGTTTGAAAATTATTTACTCTCTGTGACCGACGACGTTTTTAGCTTACTGAGGGACTGGAACGAGAACAAAAACATTAAATAGTTACTTAACTTTTAAAACTTTCAAACAAATCCCGACTAAATTATGATAATTCTCTGCAACGTGAAGACTTGAAGACAATGAACAGCAGTTTGATTCTGATTATCAGGTTGTAATCCGAATATTGTCGCATAAATTAGGGCGTGGTCGATCATGTGACCACTGCTAATATGGTAATAATCCAAAAAATATGCTTTGTTTCTTATCACCAAATGATAGGCCAGGCTAACCAAAATGCAAACGCTATGTGTCAAAAAAAATTCTTTAATTCAGGTGATGTCTTTGCTAGTCAATTAAAAATTGCAAAAAAAAAAAAAAAAAATTCAAAAACGTGCTGATATGCAAAAGGTAATGTAACATTTTTCACTACTGAAGTCTCTCTAATAGAAAAAAAATATGTTTTTCGGCACGGCTGTATAGTCAAAACACTTTTAATATATTGAACCTTATGCTTGAACATTTTCGCTACCCATCTATTTTTTGTTTTTTTAACAAGAGAAGTGCTGAGCAAGAAAATCGTCCTCGTGACTGTCTGGGAGCTTTTGTGAGAAGTTTTCGTGACATTTCAGTTGAAATCTGTTGCATACAAAATGCTCCATAATTTTTTAACTACACTTCTTTAGGATAAGGTATTGGATCGAACAGCACAGCACGAACTCAGCGACAACTTTATTGTTATCTTAATAATTAATAAACTGAGAAAGTGCCGTCCAAAACTGATATGAATTGTCGGCGATCGAGCCCATAAACACTCGTTTTCTAACTTCTTCTTTAAAATTCTGGAGGCGCTTTGCGTGATTTTTTATCAGCCTGTTGTTGTCGATTTGTAGCGACAATTAGGGTACACTACTTACATGTTTAGCTTATCGCCTCCTCACCATTTCTTTTCTTGTCAGTGGGTGCTAACCATGGATTTCAACCGAGTATTGAGTTGAAAACGTTAAGTAACGAAACCAACCAAAACGGTTTTTATCATAAAGAACAGGAAAAAACCCAACCAACCAAAACTTAGTAGAACGTGGCCTAAACAACACCGTGGTAGATAATGGACAATGGCATTTGTTTACTATTTTACTGAGTACATGTCTACGGACCATTTCACACCTTCCAAATTTTAAGTAGATATTGTTACATGTGGCATTTTTGATATTTGATATTTTAAACAACCTTTAAGGAAATGTCCAAAATAGTAGTTAACTTTTAAAGGTCTTCGCTAAGTATTTGAAAAATTTCCACCTACGGAAAAGAAACGTTTTAGTCCGACGGCGAAAAAAGGAAAATCCTCACAGAATAAGTTAATGCAGCCGGGTACCTGTAAATCTTTTGTAATTTAACTGCGATTTCGCGGTTCCCGATGCCATAGCATGGGTGGAAACACCACAAGTAAGTTTTCTCTGAAATATTTTTTTAAAGGCCGTAAGGCATATAGCTAGATTTGATAAATTTGTTAAGAAATAACCCACACCGCCTTGAGGTATTGTCTTGTGGGCTTTCCTACAACGTCAGTTGAAATAGCTACACAAAACGTCATGAAAACGCACTCGTAACGCAAAATATAAAGCCAAATATACAAATTACTTTCCATAGTAAATGATCCTTATTACGAAATTTGAAGGTAAGCAAATTGGGTTATTGGCCGGAACATTTTTCAAACATGGCGAGTGGCAGGTGTCGCGAATATTTAGTCAATAGTTATTTACTTTTTAAATAGAAAGTTAATTTTACTTTTATGCCTGACATACTAGTACAAAACAGAGTAGTCATATCACTAAAATGAGGCTCAAAACCTGATAAAAGCGTATGTTTCAATATTTCCTAAGAAACGCAGATGAGTAAATTAAATCATTGACATCGTCTCCTAGACTAGTACGCACTGAAGGTTAGGGTTAAAAATAGGGTTAGGGTAAGAAAAAATAATCTTGGCTACTCACTCATGGAATGAAGCCTTGCAGTTGTC
This sequence comes from Pavona decussata, assembly GCF_977016875.1. NCBI lineage: Eukaryota > Metazoa > Cnidaria > Anthozoa > Scleractinia > Agariciidae > Pavona > Pavona decussata. The sequence goes on along the minus strand of NW_028145558.1, from coordinate 23,515 downwards.
GAGTGAAAAGGATGGCACTCTGAATGAGCAATTTCCCACAAGAAGCGGTCAGGTCAATGGGGAAATTGTGGTGTAATCTATTATTAAATACCCAGTTTCTTACTAGAGAAAAAGTCGAACTGCTCTGAATTTAACAGGTGAATTTTTTTCGTGCTGAGTTGAACAAACTGACTTATAGCTTTAACAAATGATCAAATGAATTTAAAATACCTCTGAAAGTTAGAATTTATCAGTTGTCTTTATTTTTAAGACCAAACTGAACTCATTTTTTTAAGCGGCCGTCGCGTATACCACATTGCCTCCTTTAACCAAGTTTTTAAACGTTTGTCGCATATGCAATGACGCTTCTTGTAATAAAGGAAAAAAGGTCAAGGCTAATTTTACAGTTAGGTGCATTTGAGTTCCGGCCTGGTGGATGCAATTTGTTTTTCTATTTTTCACCTTCAAAAGCCAAACACATTAAAGGTCCAAACAGTTTTTAAACGTTTAAAATTTAAAAAATAAATTTAAAATAACAAATTCAAGAGGGTGTTTCCAAAATCTTTTCAATATAACTGCAAATTCCACCACTTGTAAAAAAAGGTCCTTAAAAGGGTGTCACACAGCCAAAGTCAACATGGTTCGTTTAAGTTGGAAAATCACTCGTAATTCTCTGAGTTTTGGAGGTATTGACGAGCCTCCTTTATTTCGAGATTCCGCAAGGGAATTGCAGTGAAACCAAACAGCGGGTACTTCAGACGAAAAGCCCAACGCGTGGGAGTATCGACGAATTTAGATATTATTAAATTTTCTCACAATACGAATACAGTGCCTTCAACGTGGAGCTAATTAACAAGTGTTATTGTCGAATTATGGATGTTTAGGGATATGAAACATCAAACAAATCAACAAACAACACTTTATTAAAAACAGATAGTTACAAGCTGGTTATATACCTACCCGCAAATAGCTGAAGCCAGTAGAGGCGGATAGGTATGTCTGTACTAAACTAAATAGAAATAAATTTGGTGTTTACAAATTGACTTAAATAAAAGCTAAATAAGTGGTAAACGATATAGTGTTTCTCATGGCGATTCTAAGGTTGGCTTGGGGATTCCTTCCTCTTCTTTTGTAGGGGGGCAACATCAAAACTAAACCCCGCCTTAAAAACTCTGGTGGCCACAAATTCCACTCAAGTTACACAGAAGATGCAACAACAACCACACCTTAAAGTAAGCGAAGTTTATTTCTCAAACTCGTTAATAATTTATCAATAGAAAACAAAGAAAATCACTACCGTGACCATGGTTTGGATATGTGATCCTAATTACCATAAAATTTTGCTAACTTTAGCCTTGAATTTCTCCAAGAATTATTGATCATTTGCGAAGCCATATCAAACACTCCAATATGTGTATCATCAGACATCGAAACACCTCGAAGTCGTTTAAAAAAAAAACTCGGTTTTTACCATAAAGAACAGATAAAAAACCAACCAACCATGTCTACGGACCATTTTACACCTTCTAACTTTCAAGTGGATATTGTTACGTGTGGCATTTTTGATGTTTTGATATTTTAAACAACCTTTTGGAAGATGTCCGAAATAGTAGATTACTTTTAAAGGTCTTCGTTTAGTATTTGAAATATTTCCGCTCACGGAAAAGAAACTTTTTAGTCCGACGGCGAAAAAAGGAAAATCCTCATAGAACAAGTTAATGTAGCCGGGTACCTGTAAATCTTTTGTAGTTCGACTGTGATTTCGCGGTTCCCTATGCCATAACATGGGTGGAAAAACCACAAATAATTTTTCTCTGAAATATTTTTTAAGGGCCGTAAGGCATAGCAAGATTTGATAAATTTGTTAATAAATAACCCATACCGCCTTGAGGTATTGTCGTGTAGGCTTTCCGACAACGTCAGTTGAAATAGCTACACAAAACGTCATGAAAACACACTGGTAACGCAAAATATAAAGCCAAATATACAAATTACTTCCCATAGTAATTGGTCCTTGAAGAGAAATTTAAAGGTAAGCAAATTGGGTTATTGGCCGGAGCATTTTTCAAAAATGGCGAGTGACAGGTGTCGCGAATATTTAGTCAATGGTTATTTTTTTTTAAATAGAAAGTTAATTGTACTTTTTTGCCTGTGAGTTTAACTGACATACTAATACAAAACAGGGTATTCATATCACTGGAATGAGGCTCAACACCTGATAAATGCGTATGTTTTAATATTTCCTGAAAAACGCAACTGAGTCAATTAAATCATTGCCATCGTCTCCTAGACAAGCTAGTACTCACTGAAGGTTAGGGTTAAAAGTAGGGTTAGGGTAAGAAAAAATAATCTTGGCTACTCACTCATGGAATGAAGCCTTGCGGCTCTCGGCTGTTAAGGATGGCACTCTAAATGAGCAATTTCACAGAAGATGCGTTCAGGTCAATGGGGAAATTGTGATGTAATTTATTATTAAATACCTAGTTTCTTACAACAAAAAAAGTCCAACTGCTCTGAATTTAACAGGTGAAATTTTTTTGTGCTGAGTTGAACAAACTAGCCTATAGCTTTAACAAATGATCAAATGAATTAAAAATACTTTTGATAGTGAGGACTTATCAGTGTTCTTTATTTTAAAGACGAAACTGAACTTATTTGTCAAGCGGCCGTCGTGTATACCACACTGCCTCCATTAACCAATTTTTTAAACGTCCGTAGCATACGTAATGACGCTTCTTGTAATAAAGGAAAAAAGGTCAAGGCTAATTTTACAGTTAAGAGCATTTGAGTTCCGGCCTGGCGGATGGAATTTTTTTTTCTATTTTTCACCTTCAAAAGCCAAGCACATCAAAGGTCCAAACAGTTTTTAGACGATTAAAATTTAAAAATGAATCTAAAATAGCAAATTCAAAAGGGTGGTTTCAACATCTTTACAATATAAATGCAAATTCGACCATTTGTAAAGGAAGGTCAAAACAAGGGTTTCACACAGCGAAAGGCAACATGGTTCGTTTAAGTTGGAAAATCACTCTTAATTCGCTGAGTTTTGCAGGTATTGACGAGCCTTCTTTATTTCGAGAATCCGCAAGGGAATTGCAGTGAAACCAAACAGCGGGTACTTCAGACGAAAAGCCCAACGCGAGGGAGTTTCGACGAATTTAGATATTATTGAATTTTCTCACAATAAGATTACAGTGCTTTCAACGTGGAGCTAATTAACAAGTGTTATTGTCAATTTATGGATGTTTAGGGATATGAAACAACGAACAAAACAACAAACAACAAACGCTACTTTATTAAAAACAGATAGTTACAAGCTGGTTATATATCTACCTGCAAATAGCTTAAGCTAGTCGAGGCGGGTAGGTATGTCTGTACTAAACTAAATACAAATCAATTTGGTGTTTACAAATTGACTAAATTAAAAGTTAAATGAGTAGTAAACGATATGGTGTTTCTCATGGCGATTCTAAGGTTGGCTTGGGGATTCCTTCTTCTTCTTTTGTAGGGGGACAACACCGAAACTAAACCCCGCCTTAAAAACGTCGGTAGCCACAAATTCCACTCAAGTTACACAGAAGATGCAATAACAACCACACGTTGAAGTAAACGAAGTTTATTTCTCAAACTCATTAATAATTCATCAAGAGAAAACAAAGAAAATCACTACCATGACCGTGGCTTGGAGATGTGATCCTAATTACCATAAAATTTTGCCAACTTAAGCGTTGAATTTCTCCAAGAATTATTGATCATTTGCGAAGCCATATCAAACACTCGAAAGTGTGTAGCATCAGACATCGAAACACCTCGAAGTCGTTTAAAAAAACTCGGTTTTTACCATAAAGAACAGATAAAAAACCTACCAGCCATGTCTACGGACCATTTTACACCTTCTAACTTTCAAGTGGATATTGTTATATGTGGCATTTGTGATGTTTTGATATTTTAAACAACCTTTAAGAAAATGTCCGAAATAATAGTTGACTTTTAAAGGTCTTCGCTTAGTATTTAAAATATTTCCGCCTACGGAAAAGAAACGTTTTAGTCCGAGGGCGAAAAACGGAAGATCCTCACAGAATAAGTTAATGCAGCCGGGTACCTGTACATCTTTTGTAATACGACTGTGATTTCGCGGTTCCCGATGCCATAGCATGGGTGGATAATTGGGTTATTGTCTGGGATTTTAGGTTATTGTATGGGAATTACAGCGAAACCAAACAGCGGGTGCTTAAGACGAAAAGCCCAACGCGTGGGAGTATCGACGATTTTACATATTTTTAAACTTTCTCACAATAAGATTACAGTGCGTTCAATGTGGAGCTAATGAGCGAGCGTTATTGTTAATTTATGGATGTTTACGGATTTGGTGTGTCTGATGGCAATTCTGAGGTTGGCTTGGGGATCGGCTAGAGCGAGTTTTGGGACAACAGGATGTCGAGTCCTCGACCTTTCTTGTTCTTCTTCCTCTTCTTCTTCTTCTTCTTCTTCTTCTTCTTCTTCTTCTTCTTCTTCTTCTTCTTCTTCTTCTTCTTCTTCTTCTTCTTCTTCTTCTTCTTCTTCTTCTTCTTCTTCTTCTTCTTCTTCTTCTTCTTTTGTAGGGAGACAACGCGGAAACTAAACCCCGCGTTTAAAACGTCGGTCACCACAAATTCCACCCAATTTCAAGGAAGACACAACAAGAACCTAACGTTGAAGTAAGCAAAGTTTATTTTCTATACAAAGTCTACAAATCGAGCATTCATCAATGCAACGGCGTCGCTCCGCCTCCAAAGTAACAAATTATTAATTTTCCTTGTTCTTGCCATCGCGGGTACCGTGGGTGGGGGAAGACCAAAAAGCTAAGTGGGGTAGGGTCGTGGGAGGGGTTAAAATGGGATGTATTAATAAGCCTTTACGGCTAACTTGTTTTATGTAGTCAACCACTTGTAATGCGTTAGTTAAAATCTTAGATCTCGATCAGGTAGCCTGTAAGATCATTTGTCGGGTGAAGTTCACTGAAATGGCAACCGGTTATGGTGAAAAGTTTTTCATCCTGTTAATGTTGTTTACAATGTTGTTTACAGTGACAATACTTGTAAAATTGAGTATTTTCGTCGCTCGATTTATCGGGAGTGAGTAATTTTGCACTCGGTGAAAAGGAAAATTAAGAAAAAAAATGATCTCTGATTCGACAAATCAGCACTCAGTAATTTTACCCTCTATGTTATAAGGGACACATATCCAAACCACGGTCACAGTAGTGATTTTCTTTGTTTTCTCTTGACGAATTATTAATAAGCTTGAACCCAGAAGGGAGTTAAAGAAAACGAGGCTCGTCTAATTATCATCTTTGAAGATTTGGAAATCGGATCAAACACTCTTTCGAGTGTTTGACGTGGCTTCTCCAACCATTAAAAACTCTTGGACAAATATTCACCAAAAGTTTATGATAATAAAAATGGTTTTTCCAAACCTCTTCCACTGCAGAAAGCACGCAATTCTTTAGAACCACTAATCTCGTTGGACCTGTTCATCACGCTGCTCTATTGGTTCAGAGCGTAGTGTCTCCATCATGGTAGTGAATTGCCTTGTTTTGACTTTGTGAACCATTATTGATTTTTCAAAGTTAACTTAATAATAATCTTAAGCACGTATTAAAGTAAGCTCGATAAACCAAAAATACGAAACAGCATAGACTGATAAAAATGGATTCGCCTTCTCGTTAGGTCTGTTTTACTCGTCAGGGGCACAGTGAACAAACTTGGTAGAGAGTTCAAGAAACGCTTTGCCTATCAGTGGACGTAACGTATTAAGAGTAAATGTCTGTAAAAACCAAAGAAATCCCGGACACAGCTCAAAATTCGAATTCGCTCATACTTTGTAGATTGATAGGCCCTAGTGCCACACTTATGAAAAGGACATCCATTTAACCAAATAACCACTCGTTAACGAGAAACGAATTTTAAATTATCAACGGCATTTTTGGTCAACAAAGCCTCAAATAATGTCAACATTCATTAAGCTACCGAATCAAGCAATCGTAACTTTTGAATCTCTTACACGCAAATCCTATTCATTAAATGCTTTTTTAGTTCTCTGACTTGTAACATAGCCAGGCAACTCTTCTTATAAATATTTTACGATTTTTTTTTTAAGGAATGCCAACGGCTTCTCTTAAAGGCTTTGTTAGGACCTCCAACAAACTAGCCATAACTACCTGTGGTACTCAAAAAATCTCACCGAAAAACCTTCTGGGGGTACAATTTATGATAGTTTTCAGTTTCTATCGCTTCAATTTCTTGGGATCTTTCGTACGTTAAGAAAAAAACATTTCTAAACTGAGCATATTTTCACTATCCGCCATTTTGAAATGAACAACAAACACACTTGAATTGTTTATAAAACTTACATTGTTTTATTCAAATACGCCGCTTCAAACATCTATTTGTACGAAGTATCAACTGCTGTAAATCCCTTTTATGTTCTTTTTTGTGAATTGAAATCATAACCTAAAGTGTAGCAAGTTAACATAACAAAATCGCGTCTGGCAATGGTTTTGCATAATTTCTACATTTTTGCCGTGACTCACCTCATTCCCGTCACTGACCTTCAACAAACTTGATTTCTTTGCCGTTATTTTCTTAGTTCTCGGTTTAATCTTACGTTCCCTACTATACAAGCCAAGCTACAAACCATTGTGAATCTTTCACCGCGAGCTCAGCCGTTCCAACCAGAAATTTGTGCAGTATTTTCGTCTATTTCGAATACAGTTTTACAGAAATTCACGTGATCAACACGAAACGTCACTTTGTGTTACTTTGCGTCACGCTGACGCAACTTCCAATACCCCTTCTTTGGCAAAACTCGCTTACGCGAACCTTGAGACTGGAAAAGGTCAAAACTGGCAAACATATTTTATAACTTAAGCTAAGCGAAAAAAGACAATAAACTTCTTGTCGCTATTTGTCTAGGAAGACGTGAATTAACTCAACGGGAACTCCAACCAATAAACCGGCAAATGGGTGGCTTACTGCAGTACACATTTGTTTTACGAACTTAAAAAAGATTGAATAAAAGTCAAGGCTTTTCAAAGCACTTTCAGGCTAAGGTTGACGAAAAATAGAAAATGAATAAATGTTTTTAAGTTGACTGTGATCAGCTTGTACCATATAACTGGGTGTTCATATACCTTATGCAAAAATGACTGACATTTTAACATTCCCGTTTGTTGCATTCACTAGCCTCGTTCAAGGTAAAATGCTCTTTTGATTTTTAAACTCTATAACGAAGCTAGTGAGGCTAATTTGAATGCAAACAAAAGGATATTAAAATGTCAGTCATTTTTGCATAGGGTCTATGCCCCCACCCTCCCACCCATTTTCTTTAAAATGAAACTCACGGTCGCGCGCGACAAGACAGTTACCGTTTCGCAGGACTTTCGCGCGCGGGGCAAACTCACGCACAGCGTCTTCTATTTGTCGCTCAAAAATTGTGACTGAAAAAGAACAAGAATTTATTTTAGCCCAGATTCTAGCGGAGGTAGAGAATCTGGCCCTTCGATCTTCGTCCTTAACCTATTGCAAACACTTTCATTATATCCAATTCTGATCAAACGAGGACTGCATGAAGTGCACCAACCACACATAAACTAAACACCTTAGGGGTTCGTCAAAATAAACAATTCTATATGAAAACGTATTCTGGCAGACTTGTCTTCCCTAACACTCCTTTATTAATGCCAAATTTTTGGCAACTTTAGCTTACGTTGCACTGTCCAATTGCAGCTTACAATGTGAGATTTGGGAAGGTTATAATAATAATAATAATAATAATAATAATAATAATAATAATAATAATAATACAGTCAACTCTCTCATAGCGACCACTTCTCATAAGCGACCACCTTCCGTAAGCGACCACCTTGTAAACAACGGTTTTGTTTCTCAGTTAAATACTGTTTCAAGAGCTGTCTTGTAAGCGACCACCACTCAAATTTCTTAAGGGACCGCGACCACTTTTTAGGCCAGAAATTACACATTCTTTTGTTTTCTGTTTCCGGTAAGCGACCACACAACATAATCACGTATGATCGCATGTAAATCATTACTCAGAAGTGACAAAAGTTCAATTTTGATGACGCTTCCCCGTACTGCTGACAGATAATGACAGTTTACAGACAGAGAAGATGGCTACAATTAGATCTTTAGGTAAATGGGAATTGTTACAGTGATCTGTTCCAGAATGAACCATGAACCATGTTATACAAAGTTTCATAAGAAGAATGAATAAATGTGAAAAAATCAAATAAATAAGTTTCTATTTGCCTGATTTTAGCTGCTAAGGTAACATTTTTTTTGTAATTAATTAATCAATCCAGTATTAGGCTTAGTTTGTTGATCTTTCCCGTAAGCGACCAGACCACTTTGTCGTGCACCAAGGGTGGTCGCTTACAAGAGAGTTGACTGTAATAATAATAATAATAATAATAATAATAATAATAATAATAATAATAATAATAATAATAATAATAATAATAATAATAATAATAATAATTTTGGCAGGTGTCATTTACGTGCACATGACCTTTCCCCAACAAGCTGGGTAAGCAGATCAATGAACGGTAAGTTCCATCCACATTTAATCCCAGATTCTCACAAAGCTCCCTTAACATTTTAACTGGAAAATTTGATAACTTCTTCTCGCTCGCCAAGCTGCATGACTTGATCGATAGCCAACCTAATCTCGACATTCCCGAACCGACTGAGATCAGGGTACGAGATTACCGCCAACCAATACCCAAACGTTCACGGTGCAAGGGACATATGGTCATTTCCTGGATGTTCGGCGGTGTTTGAAAACAGGCTGGCACTTCTTGCTAGTATGAGCTCGACTTCCGTTTCACAGCCACTAAATTTCAACAGTTTTTTGTGACCTGATACACTCTTGTTGCACGACACACGAGGTAGGATCCCACACGACAGAATCCTACTTCTTGAATCACATCCACATTCGCCACCGACCAAAAGAGAGAAAGACATTTTCCTTCTTCTGACCAGACGTATCAGCTTTCGGTTAACAGCCGCATTTCGGAAACATGAAAGAAAAGAGTCGGCTCCGAAAGGTTGTTTATTTCAGTAAATATTCTAATAAGTTTTATTAAACTGAGAACCGGGTTTGCGAGATAACTGTCTTTGCTTCGAATTTGATGTAATGACGGCATTTATCCTTTCATGATATTTGTTTTTATTCCATTTCGAGTTTCGTTTCGACTGATTTGCTTTCTTCACTTTGCAAGAGACTCTTTAACCGAGGCACGCATTCAAACAATACTTGTCATTGCTACGGTTTCACGATTGCCGCGGGTCACAGCACACCGTTTTGGACAGAACAGGTACATAATCATAGACATTATGGAGTTCAATACACTTTGGACTTATACTGCCGTCTTGAGGTAAATTGAGGGGGTAAAGTAATGACGGAAGGCCATGTGACGTTTACTGTGAGAAACGGCCCTTCGACAAGGGTAATTTGATACAAACAGGTAAGCTTATTTCAATCCATTTCTTTGTCGCATATGTGAAAATCTGTAGTAGTCCCGAAACATTTTATTCTTGGATATTTGATCCACCAAAAAAGGGAAATTTTGGACTGACGCTTTCGAAAAAAAACAAAAAAAAAAAAAAACAAACAAACAAACAAACTCAAATACATGCTCAGTCAGTGTCTGGTTCTCCAGGAAACCCATTCCAAAGGGGCAGCACTAAAAGCAGGAATCCGGAATCTGAAATCCGAAATCCAGAATCCAGAATCCGGTTCCAGCGGAAGCCTCAAAATTCAACAATTAGGTTGTACAAAGATTGTCTCCAGAAAACCTTAACATAGTTTCAAAATGAAGATATAGACGATCAAATTTCTTTTCTTTACTGTACGCTCGATCGTTTTAAAATGTTTTAACCGTGACACCAATCATTTGCGGGAAATAATGACTTAATTAGATTTTTTCTCTGGTGCCCCGAATCGAAAAATATAACATTTGCGTTGACAATATTTTCATACAATTTTTGTACAATCTAATTGATCAATCTTGAGGATTCCTCTGGATCCGGAGTCCAGTTTTCTGTTCCGTACTCCGGATTCCGGATTCCTGATTTTAGTGTTGCCCCTTAGTTTTCAAAATGGCGTCCGTCGGCAAATTTGTCATATTAGCAAACTTCAATGAAGTCGTATCACACAACTAACCGACATCCCAAAAAAATGCCAGCATAACTTTTGACATCTATCCTTTATTTGTATCTGCAGTATAGTTTGAGGTCCTAGTTTGGAGTACCGACATGATTTTTAGGGAGTTATTTTAAGGTACCTCAAAACTATTTGAAAAGAGTATCGAAGGTGGCTTCAAGAAAAAACCCATGACCGTTGTTAAGGAAGAAAATAACCGCTTTTCTTATCACTGCTGAATTTTCTAGAGACCAAACTATAAAGTTCCAGCAAAGGAAGATTTACAGTGTATTTTTAACGAACACTAGAATGCTATGAATATTGTGAAATTTCGATCCAAATTAGCCTCAAAACCAACGCAAACGTTTTTTTTAAATTACTCTCAAGGAAACGAATTTTAAAACGAACTAACCCTGTTTTGTTTAGTTTGGGTCAAAGGCCTATCTATAGAAAAAGTATGAGCGAAATCGAATTGTGAGCTGTGTCCGCGATTTGACGATTATATTTGATGCTTAGGGACATTTACTCTTAACAAAAGATTGAGAACCAAACAACGATTCTATACCGCCATGATTGTTTGCTTCTACAACTTTAAAGCTAGAATTGTGCAAAATTTGACGAAACAATTTCCTGAAAAAATAAACAACAGGTACTGAGCATTTCTAAAGTTTAACAATTTGTTATTCACCTGTTTCGGACAATATGACATTGAGCTTTTCTCTTTTAATAAGTGAAGTAAACTAGACAAACGAAATTTGAATTAAAATAAATGGTACAGGTTTACTCTGCGTTGTGGTTAACGTCAAGCTATATATCAAGGTATAAAGGCATGTTTTGCATGTAAATAAGTAGTCTAAAGAGGTGATATTTGAAGAGATACCTTCAATTACAAAAAGCTTTGTAGTTCTTGACAGTAAGATTAAAACACAAGTTGGAAAATTGACAGAATTCTGAACATTGTTGCGCCTTATGTTCATTAGATTGTCTCCATGTTTTAGATCACGCCTCTCCCATTTTCCAACTCAAGATAAAAGAGGCTTTTCATATTCAAAGAGAACAACCTTCCTTGAATCATTTAACCTTTATAATTCTCACATCGTCACGTCTCATGTTTATTCAGTTGTTGTAACCGTTTGTCATAATTAGCATTTTTGCCTACTTAACATAAATTCACTTCCAACGCTTACTAACTGAAGATGTCAGAAGTCTCTGTCGAAACATGTTTTGTAAACTTAAAATTTTTGTCGTTTTCTTCCGAATTTTTACAGTGAAGTTATAGAGAAAACTGTAGCGTTATTTAAAACCAGTTTTGATTTATTTTTCCCCAATCTTCGAGAAATGGGACACTAAACAAGTTGCAGATTCACAAAATATGTAGCAAAGATAACTAACTACACCAAGTAACCGAAGGTAGAAGACTCCAACTCGAAAGTTACTACAATTGTAGGTATATCCAGTCCGTGGGAGTTCAATTTCAGATCACTAGTTGATAATGCATTTTCAGAGCACGTTGAAAGTTGTGCCGGGGTTTCAGTAAAACGCGGGGTCGGGGTCGGGGTCATTTTTTTTTCCTTTTTTTTTTTCTTTTTTTTTTTTTCATCATCACAGGTCATTTGTGGGTCAAATAAGGATTAAAGCCAATATAAAAAAGTTAAGTCTCTGAAGCTTACTTGCTTAGGATAGGTAATCGGTGACAACACTCGATGCAGTTCCGTATTCTGGCGGACATTGGTTCCGTGAATTGACTACCTTTTATTCTTCCAAGAAACGAAATGAGGCAAAAAATACAAGGTATGAGACAATATATTTCCTTGAACTAACAAATTCGTGAACTGGAATGTGCATGAACTTACTATAAACAACCCCGCCCCCTTCCATGATCGTGCTCCTTTGTTACAGTCAATCCATGTCACGCGTGACTGACTATTATTTCCGAGAATGAAATAAACATGCGTTCGAATTCCTTTTTAAAGCCCGGCACTTGAATGGAATGTAGAACATTTCTCTGGAAATCTTTCCGAAAAAGACGCATTAACTGACAAAAAAAATTAAAAAACTTGAGAGACAATTGTTATTCTTGAAATACTTGTGCTTTAATGTAAAGAAAAATTCATAGTTTTATACCGCCAATAAACTAGGGAAATTTCTACGAGAACTCTGAAATCTTACTGCCGACATCAAGACTGACATGTAAATAGGCCTTATCACGGTTTTCGACGCCATTTTGACGAGTAGGCAAACAGGCCTAAAATAACAACGTGCGACACCAAAGGAATGGAGAATTAGATAATTTCACTGTGGTGAAAGTTTAAGTGTCAAGGTGATCAATGGAATTTACAACTGAACGTTAACCCATTGAAAAAAATGATGGGAAAGCAGACTGTACAACCTTTAAACTATTTTTTTGGCGGACTGTGTCAGCAATACCTTTACAAAGAATTTTCCGAACGACTCATTCAAGTTGTTCTTTTACTAAAAAAAAAAAAAAAACAAGGAAAATCCAGTGGGAGCGGGATGTGGTGTTCCACGTTAGGGTTACACATACGGATGCTGTTTTCACCCACTTTGTTTTTTAAGGATGAGACAATGTAAAACTGAGTATTTTAAAGCATTTTTAGCACCGCTGTCGCAGAAGACATGGGTTCGATCCTGTTCGTGTCTGTGATTTTTTTTTTTTTATCTTTTTTTCAGACTTTCCTAGGGCACTCGCATGAATGGCGTTACCCAAATCACACCTATTCAATATTTGAAAACTATTTTAAAAAGATACAAATAAGGGATTAAAAAAAGAAAGCAAGAATTGATCAAAATTGTCTCAAAAGATTCTTTTGTCCATTTCAACCATGCAATTACAAACTCGAACGACCTCTGTCATTCGACTCCAATTCGCGACACGTGGCATAAGCTTACACAACATAAGACACGTCCGCTGACACAATTTTTATTTTTCGCGATCAGCATGGAGGTTCGCTGAGTGGTGCAGTGAATTGACGAATATTCGGACGGACGAATATGCTTTACTGACTTTACTGACTATACAACCTACCAGGAACGGAAGTGCCTCAATATCGTTCTTGCCTCTTCTATGCTTAAAGGTAAGTCTCAAATTTTGCATTAAGTCTTGCATTTGGCTGAGAAAGCAAACACAACATGCAGAACGGGTACCATTGTATAAAAATCGGTATGGAATTGCTTCGATGATTACAAATCTCGACATCGTCAATTTTTTTACCTTAATATTTGTTTCTACCGCAAGTTATCTTTGACATAGATAATATATCATAGCGGAGCTCTCGCGCGCGCCGCAGGCGCGCGCAGCGGAGCCCCATAGCTAAGAGAATTTGGTAACCCGTGAACGCGAGAAATTTTGGTTTGGTTATGACGTCACTGTCCGTCCGGCGTACGTCCGTCCGTACGTCCTTCCGCCCCTCTATGTAAGCCACTGTGAAATGCCACAGTCAACCTGTGTGGTAACCCGCGTTTTTCTTGTTTTTCGGCGGGAAGTTGCATCGCCAACTGCGTTTTAGAAAAAAGAAAAGCAAAACATAATTTTAAAGACGACAAAATACAAAGTCAATTTATGTGTCCGACAGCGGGAGAAACAGCAAGACGTATAGCGGTGGAGGAAACAAATTGACTGGCACGTCATCAGAATCTTGAAGTGAAACCATTTTACTCCGATCCGGCGCTACGAAACGTTGGACTTTTCCTCTAGAAGTGAAACGTTTCGTCCACTTGACGTTGTAAAACAAACGACAAAACTCAACAATGGAATAAAAAGACTGATTATGCTCAGAAGAGGCGAGTATATTCATGTGATCTTGTTGACAAAACTTTGCTGGATTGCTATCCGTATCGTGCAAGATCTTGTTTTCTTGCAGTGTTGACACGCCGTGTAATTTAAACTTGAGCTTAATATTGCTAACTTAAGAGCAGTCTTTTGAGCTCATTTTTTTTTTCGGTCCATGTTTAAAATTTCCCTTGGAGTTTTATTTTTTAATCTCATCCGATCTCCTCCAAATTTTACCTTTCAACAGCGGGAGAAAGAGTAAGACTACGCGCGGCGGGAATTTACATGAAGGGGGCATTGATCATAAACAGCATGAAGGGGCAACCCTAAAAACCGGAACGGTGGAAAGGCAGAAAATCACCCCAAATCCAAGAACACGGAACGGGTAAGGGTTAGGGTCAAGGTTACAGTTTATTTGGGGTGATTTCCGCCGTTCTATGCTTTAGGATTTGTAGTGATTTTCCACCGTTCCGCCGTTCCGCCGTTCCACCGTTCCTGCTTTTAGCGTCGCCGATCGTGAAGTGAATCATTTTACTCCGATCCCGCGCGACGAGAAGTTGGATTTTTCCTCTTCATTCTTGAAGTGAAACGTTTCGCTCACTTAACGCTGTAAAACGAACGAAAAAATCAGCAATGGAATAAAAGGACTGGCTATTCTCAGAAGAGGCAAGTACATGTATATTCATGTGATTTTGTAGACAAAACTTTGCTCATTTGCGGCTGTTTTGCAATAAATTGATTTCTTGCTGTGTTGACACGCAGTTAATACTGCTAACTTCAGAGTTTTCCTTTTAGCTCATTTTTTTTTTTCGGTTCATGTTCATTATTTCGATCCCTTGGCGTTTTATTTGCTAATCTGGTCCAATTTTGCTTTCCAACAGCGGGAAAAAGAGCAAGGCGAATAGCGGCGAAAAAGGACTGTTCTAGAGGCGGCACATTATAAACAGCGGATCTGATCCTCGAAGAAACGTTGGATTTTTCCTCTTGATATGAAACTTTTTGCTCAGTTAACGTTGTAAAACGAACGAAAAAAACAGCAATGGAATAAAAGGACTGGTTATTTCCAAAGAGGCGAGTATATTTAAGCTTAAGTGTTATATGTGATTTTGTTGACAAAACTTTGCTGTCGACTTTTGCAAGTTATTTTTTGGCAGTGTTCACACTGCAACATGTTTAACTTAAGCTACTGCTAACTTCAGAAAAGTCTCTTGAGCTCATTTTTCGGTCCATGTTCGTTATTTCCCCTGGAGTTTTATTTTCTAATCTCATTCCTTTTTGCTTCATGTAAGAAAATTTGATTCTCACTAGTAAAATAGTCAGTGAAACAAACGTCTCGTTAAAGTCACTTTGTTGTCGTTATATATATAGCTAGCATAAACTACTGACAAGTTTTTCTCGCATATATTTCTAATTTTTGCATTTATTTCTGACAATCTTCACAGAGAACAAACACAAATACTTTAAAGGATAGGATATGCCTTTTCAAAGAACGTTAAAAGCGAATGTAAAATTAGTCATTAGTGTGACCTCATTTTCATCATAACATCAAGCGTACGCTAAATTTGTTCGCTTGTTTGTGCAAATTTTTGAAGATCGTCATTTAGTTTATCTCTGTTCTGATTGTTGTGAATTATCCCAGTTTGTTTTTTCATTTATTACTCCAGGTTACATGTATATTTTAAGTCTGTTTCATGGTTAGTGTAGCCTTTTTCTCTGAGGTTTATGGTTGATCAACAAAATTTTCCTAAGACAGTGACAGTTCGCCTCAATCATCTTTAAAACTAAAAAGAATGATAACAACAAAATAATACTTTGAGCGTGAAGAAAACTATCAAAACTCGATAAATACTGTAGCCAACCCGTCCTGAATATTTTCCTGTACAGTGTACATAATATTTTGATATTTTTTTGTACCCCCCACTCACATCCATGTATAGCTTTAAGAATGTCAGTTCTGCTGAAATGGGTTCTCGGGTTTCAAGAGGACACCTTACTTACTACATGTACACCTTAATGTACCTTATTGTATAGCCGATAGTATTTTTATTTGCATGAGGCCGAGTAGAATTAAGGTTTAATTTTCAAGCGGCAGGGGTATTTTGCAGAACAGAAGAATAGAAGTCCTTTAATGCAATGGCTGCCATAACAACAAATTAAAGCTAACTGCCTGTATAATCAGTGTTAGCCCTAAACAGAAAAGAAATGTGCTTAGACCTTCATAACTTTGTTTGTTGCTTAATAGGTGTCTTGCGTCCAAGCGATGTAGAGCGTCCGGTTTAAACTGTGGATACCTAACCCCCACATCAAATTAGCTTACATAGAGCCGGCTTATTAAACTATACCAAGAATTTTTAAATAAAATGAATTGTCGAATTTTTAGCGCTGTTTTCTTGAATCAATTTTTTCACTTGAAGGGGGCACTTGCTAAAACTCAAATGGAATTTGTTTGTTTACCTTCAATTTTGGACAGTAGCTAGTTTAACATATAAGGAACAAAGACGTGTCGCCAATTTTTTCTTTTGAAATATTTTTTCTCCAAGTGATTTTTATACGAACACTTCACATTTCTTTAATGGTATTTCGAAAATGTTCTGTAACTTTTCACTGCAATTCAATATCACAGAACGCAGACATGTTTTTTTTGCGCTTTGGGTGTACCGGAAACTGAGGAGCAAATTAAATTAGCGAAAAACAAAATTCACTTGACTTGTAGCCGTTTAAAAGGTGATTCGGATGCTCACATTTAGAGGTGGTAAAAAATTCGACAATTCATTTAATTTCAAAATTCTTGATATAGTTTGATTAAGCCAGCTCTATAAGCTTTAATTTGATATAGGGGTTTACATCTACAGTTTAAACCGGACATGCTACATTGCTTCGACGCGAAAGACCCCTAAAAGTATACGGTAACCTTACTGCTAAACTGTTATAGGTGGCGTAAAATGCAACATTCGGCGTTCGGCATTCTGCAAAATACCCCTTCCAGTTAACAACTAACAATATTCTAAGTACTTTTCTATACTATTTAGGGTTAAGCGATTTACCAATAATTATTGACTGCAGTGTGTCCACTTCTAGTGCTGCACTTTTTATTTGCCGGCAATGGTATTCACACTCACTATCATCATTCTCACTCAGCATCCCCTCAGTTTCACTGCACCATGTTTCACCCACAACAACAGTGTCGTCAGCTCTCCACCTTTTTTATCATGATCATCAGATGTGGGTTTGTTAGCTTGTAAAAGACGCTGGCCTGGGACTTTCATTGTCGCTAATGTCTGTCCCCTTTGCTTCTTGTAGATGACTGGTTACTAATTTTTTTCTTGTATGGAAGGGAGTGTTTTTCAAGAGAGTGTTAAGTGAAAAAAAAGAGCGATTTTAACCCTCCAGATGGTAGTAACTCTTCCCAATTGTTATCCTCATTCTCTGTTTCATCGCTTCTCAATGGTTGCTTGACTTTGCAAATCTTTGGAAAAATGGAGATGTTTTGAATGCACTATAGGTATATTTTCACTAGCTCCTCAGAAACCACAAAAACTTCAAACTATAGTAGAAGAAAAGTCTGCAATTTCTGTCGCTCTGTTCAGCTTTCCTTCATTGAAGGAATTAGGCATAAAGTCATCAACAGTACTGGTCATGCTGTTCCATCTAAAGAAGTAGCCGGAGATTCAAAGACATTTTAATTTGTACCTTAACTTCTCTTTTTCCAGGAAAGGGCATGGAATTCTGCCCATTATGGAGCCAGCCAACCATTTTCACATGAAGCACACTGCTGCTCTTTCTTAACCTTGCAGGTGTCTTTGACAATTTCCATGTATAACTCTAGCCACAAATTGTTGCAAAATAATAATTATAGCCAGGTACATGTTTTTTTGAACTTTCAGATGCCTTCAAGTAATCTTGATTAGCTGGGTCCTGTTGAAAAAAAAAACCTGCCTTCTCCTCCCTCTCTGTTACAAATTCCCTTATGTAATCTGACAACAGGTGCATCGTCAATGTGCAATGCTATGTCATGCATGAGCAACCCTCCATGCATTTCTTTTTATTCTTTATCTTCGTAATTTCATAGTGAGTTAGTTACAGTCGTCTTCTAAATTTTCTTGGTCTGATTTGTCATGAAATCTTTGAAAATATTCCATTTTATAGAACCGCCATTGGTAATGGCATCTCAGCAACCTGCAAGATTAGTCCTTTCCAGCCAGCTTTCCCCCAGTCACTGCTTTCGTGTGCTCGATGAATCCTGATGTGGTAATCAGACTTGCAAATTCTGGACAATTCGGCATCTCGTAAACCTGACCTCATCAAACAATAGCATTATCCAAAACGTGAACTTAGGGAAAAATTTAAAAATCATCATAGGCCCCCATCTGCTTAAATTATGAACCCTCACTTAGGAGTGTTTTAAGATTTGCCACTGCCTGGGCACAAAAGCCATGCACAGAGGGTGTAACCTTTACTGGTAGGTTTAGATCTTGTGTTTTAGCTGTAGCAAAAAATAAATTGATGTAAGCTTTATATTTACCATCACAGATCATGACAGATGTGATGAAAACACAGTTTGGCTCATGAATCACTTTGTTAATGGACGTTCTTGTTGAGGCAGTTCATAAACTTGTAAATCATCCATTCTTGTGTGAAAGTTTTTGTGCACTTTTCCCATCAAGGGATAGATCCAGTTGTGTATTAAATTGTTTACCTTTTGATAAATGTTGATGTGATGGCAGGAACCAAATTGAATGGGCACTCGCTGAGCATATAAAATTTTTCTTCAGCAGTAAAGATTTTAATTAGTTGGCCAGGCAGGGCTGTTGCTCTAGCATGTTGTGTACAACAGAGATTGGCCACTGGATGTCTGGGCCTACAATAGCTGCACGTTAAGCAACAGTTAGCACTGTCACTCAATCATTCTTATATTATAACTATTCAATTGATGGAGGCTACAGAAATATGCTGAACAAGGGGCATTCCCTGTATACTTTACGGTGCAACGAACTCAACTGGGGCCACCCAACATTGATCAGCCAATCATAGGTCACGTTTACAACAAAGGAGTCTGGCTTTGGTAGTTGGTAAACCAATCAAAAACGAGAACATGTCTTTAAATTTCAAAGTGTCGGTTTTATCGGTGGCCCCGGTTGAGTTTGTTGCACTGTCTGTAAGACAAAATCTCACCTTACCTTTGGTTAAATATATATATTTTTTACAAAGCCTGAATATCAGCTGTTTCCCATCTCTCACCAATCATCTAGAGAGGAGATGACTGATATTCAGGCCATGTTTAATGCAACCAGACCCTGGCTTCTTTTGAAGACTGTGATTTAACTGATACAAGGTCAAACTTCTTATCAGCCATCTCTTTTAATTGAAAGAAAAATTTAAAACTTGGTAGTGGGTAATGAATTATGAAATATGTACAGTTATTTATTTTTGCAGTGCAATCTT
This sequence comes from Pavona decussata, assembly GCF_977016875.1. NCBI lineage: Eukaryota > Metazoa > Cnidaria > Anthozoa > Scleractinia > Agariciidae > Pavona > Pavona decussata. The sequence goes on along the minus strand of NW_028145558.1, from coordinate 4,104 downwards.
AGTTATTTGAACTCTCAATGTTTTTCAGCACTCCCAATTCTTCAAGAACAAATAGTTGTTAAAATTCTCTTGGATTTGCTTCAGTCAGTTTTTTGCCTCCTATTTTTTGAGCAAAATTCATTTTCACTAGGAAGTTAAAAAAAATTGGTAGAGTACTTCCACTGAAGTGATTGTCACATAACATTATTATAAAAATGTTAATATACCAAGTAAATTGTTTTCTTTTACTTACTTTTGAATATCCAATAATAACTGTTAATTTTCATGGGTTTTGTGACATGCAGTAACCAGTGCTACAGTTTTCTACACCTTATCACATAGTCTGGTATAACTTTTTCAGTAACATTTAAGGAAAAGCACTAGGTAAATATTATTTCCCTTTTCCATTCTGTCCAGGGTTTATGTAAAATCTTTATTTATATCAAAATAGTTTAATCCACTTATTGTTTTGGAGAATAAAGTGATATAATGCTTTTAATTTGCAAATTATATTTCAAGCAAAGTATATGTTGTACATCATTTTGTGAATTCAGAAGAGTACATGTACATGCACTCAACTCTCTTTAGGCACTCTTGTTCCTTCTATTTTTTTCTCTCGGAAAAACACGATGATGAAAATTAAAGTAAGGAACATTTTTTAGAGAATGCTTATTAAAATTAATGTTATGATACATGGTAGATATTTTACTGTGTAAAAATGAATGGTACTTCTCAGATGAGGTGCTATCCATAAACTGGAGTGATGAGTCTGCAGGAGTGAAGTGTTTAGCGGTCTAATGACTTCTTAAATTGGGATTTTGCTTGTAAGGACAAAAGGTTAATGGGTTGGAGCAAGGCCTGCTCCTTAATTGAGAAAAAAGAGAATAAAATCTGCGGTGTAAATTTTTGTGGTGGAACGAAACCGCTTGGTTTTCTGTTCAGTGTTACCTCAGTTAGGAATTGTGGTCCATGAAAGGTAAAGAAAAACTCTTTGATGGACTAAAACCTATGACCCCAGGATTTTTTTTATCACTGATGGACCAAAATTAAGGACGGTGCCTACTAATACCGAAGTATTTTTGTTTGGTTTATAACTATGCGGGAAAAGCAGATGTTAGCAAGGGCTATTGGAATCTAAACAGAAAATTGGGGGTAACCATGCATTTTTCAGAGATAACTAAGCAATAATATCTCTAAAAAGCGCCAAAATATAAACCAATGTATGGGATTTTTTCCTAAATTGACGCCTAATTATTTCTGAAAAATGCATGGTTACCCCCAATTTTCTTATGAGATACCAAAAGCATTTGTCAAGTTCTGCTTTCTCCGTATCATGGGTTTTAAACCGCGCAAAAATATTCCTGTATTAGTAGGCACCACCCATAGGAATCTCGAGATGCGCAGAACGTATGCGCAGTAACAATAGTAGGCACGGTCCTTAATCTCCTTACTAGGGTAATGCAAAATTTAAGTGGTTTCCTTCCCACACAGAAATTTACACTCCAAGGATAATTCCCTGATTTCTCAGTTGTATAGTCAGTACTGCACAACACAAAATTTCATTATCCCTTAATTGTTGTGTTATTTCCAACTTTACTCCAAGTTAACTCTCGTGTAGCAAAGTGTGGAAAAACTGCTGGGGATAACCGGCTCCCATAACTGCCTGATGGATTTTTTTTTGGTAAAGATTTTGGCAGCGACAGTAGAGGATTTATACACAATTGTTATTTGCTTCTATGTCAAACAATTTACTAACTTAATTTAAAACCAGGTACAAATGACTAGGGACTGAAAAAAAAATTTTTCCCTTGCATAATTAGACTTACGACATTTATTGCATTCAACATAGAAAGAACACACTCCTTACACAGATTGGAGTTGAGATTGTGTGGGAGAACCAAAGTTGATTGCCATGGATGAAAGGATATTGGGACATACATGTGTATATCTGGCAACCCCTGTAGATTTTGCAGGGGCAGATGACATCATCACCAAATTGGCAAAGGAGAGAACCTACGCTAGGATCAAGGTTATCAAACGCACTCTCTGATCCACTTTTGATTATTGCTAGTTTCCATATATACAAAGTAGCAAAAGGAATTCACAAGTGATTGTTGTTTTGACTTTACAATATCAAGAATAACAGGCAGCCAATTACTGCTGTGGTTTCTCTGTGGTTTCTCTGAACCTAAACATAAAAAAAATCATTCAATTTGACTAGAAAAAGATGAAATTTTAAATATTTTGTAAATCCCTATAGCTTATAATGACTCGTTTTTCAATTGCTCCACGGTGTACCAGTTTGGAACGATCTCCTAGTATTAGTAGACCACATGAATTCATATAACAACACTGGCCTACTATTGTCCGTATTAGCTTGCAATTTTAATATTATCTTGATTAAAGATTTCTTTTAGAAAATTGCTCCCTCGTCAGAAAAAAAACAACACTACAAACAGTTTGAAGGTGTGTATGCATACATAAAGATTTGAAGTTATCTTACCTCCTTGATTGACGGAGCTGTCGGACCTTTCGCCTTCCACCGACACAGCAAAACCCCTTCTACTTTTGACATTTAAGCTTATCACACTAAAAGTTTTCCTTCAAATCTGCTGTCAAAACGGAACATTTCCACACAGACGTGCAGGAAAATAAGATGAGGCGTAGGAAAAATTCGATGCTTCCAAACCTGAAAACTTATGCAGAAATTAATCCTTTTTTTTTATCCACCATCCTAATACAGGAAGATGTCTGAACACTGTTACTTTTATCCTGTTTTATCCAAATCTCTAGAAGCAAAGACTAGCAAAGACAACTACAGTAAATCGCCTCTTCGCTCGTACTCACATAGGGGGCCCACACAAACTATGTGACCGTTTGTATTTTGAATTTATAGAGGCAATGTATGGGAATATCGAAAATCCTCGTATTATCGTACTAGATTGCGATAGATATTCTCATTTAACATCAAAATAAACGTAGTTTTACCTTAAATGTTGTGTGTTGTCGTTCCTAAGGTTGAAGACGGCGATTTTAGCCATTTGAAGGGTTCGGCGTTGAACGTTCACTCGAGCGTAATAGAAGAGTGAGAAGGGAGGAAAACTTGTTTTGAAAGGGTTCCAGCGCCGGAGCGATTTTTCCCCCAAAAAACGCATCGCTTCGATTTCAAACTTCACAGCATAAAGGTCAAAAGATTTTCGATTCTTCTCGTACCTTCCAATCGAAAATCCATCCAAACGGCCCCGAGCTAGTCCTCGAAGAAAATCAAAATCCCACAGTATTCGAGCGAGTGGAATGCGCAGCAAAATTCTTACGTGCCAGCCACAAAGCTTCCCGCTGATTGCCCCTTTCTGATTGGACGAAGTTAGACAATGGCACGTAAGAATTTTGCTACGCATTCTACTCGCTCGAATACTGTGGGATTTTGATTTTCTTCGAGGACTAGCTCGGGGCCGTTTGGATGGATTTTCGATTGGAAGGTACGAGAAGAATCGAAAATCTTTTGACCTTTATGCTGTGAAGTTTGAAATCGAAGCGATGCGTTTTTTGGGGGAAAAATCGCTCCGGCGCTGGAACCCTTTCAAAACAAGTTTTCCTCCCTTCTCACTCTTCTATTACGCTCGAGTGAACGTTCAACGCCGAACCCTTCAAATGGCTAAAATCGCCGTCTTCAACCTTAGGAACGACAACACACAACATTTAAGGTAAAACTACGTTTATTTTGATGTTAAATGAGAATATCTATCGCAATCTAGTACGATAATACGAGGATTTTCGATATTCCCATACATTGCCTCTATAAATTCAAAATACAAACGGTCACATAGTTTGTGTGGGTGCCCTGTGGTACTCATAGCCCGCGTTACCCTTATCCAGGGTAGGTAGTTCATATATGGTAATTGTTATGTCCTCAAATAATTACCATATATGAATTACCTACCTTATCCAGCGCCCGTTCCGCTGGATAAGGGTAATGCGGGCTCTGAGAACATGATTGCCGCCATTTTTTAAATGAAGAATCTGGGTACTAGGAGTCCAGGATCAGGAATCAGAAGACCTTAGATAACATAGTCTCCTTCGCAGCCGTTATTAGTGTCGTCACGCTACGCTCCGTGGGGAGGAGCG
>NW_028145557.1:695000-720594 GCF_977016875.1 Pavona decussata | reverse complement strand
TCATTAGCAGATATTTATAAAATCAAAATATTTCTCTCCCCCCCCCCCCCTCCCTGCCTCCCTGTTTTGCTAACCTAGCCCCACTCTCTCTCTCAAACGTCTTTTAACCGCGCAACGATTTGGCTTTGAATTCGGCGCGCGCTCTGAGATCAGAACTAAGTCATTAGACCTAGCGTTTCGTTTGGCTTCCTGAAGCAAAGTTTTCCTGAGGACATCATTAAGTCTAATGAGGGAATAAGTCTTACGAGTGCAGCGTCCTGCCTTGTCTAACATGCTGCCTGTTTAGTTCTTTTTCAAGCTAAACGGGTAACGTTCAGTTACTCGGGCGTGAACTGTAAAGGGTAGTATGTTGTGTGCTTTGCTTGAGGAGGTGACAGTCTTTGGCTTTAAAAAGTAGGTCTTAGGGATGATTTCTTTTCGGCCAACGTGAAATTTCCGCGAATTTGTTACCCAGCCAAAGACTTAGTATATTTTCGTGGTAGAAAAGGGCGCTAACCCTTCCCTTTTCAAATGTTGATTTCAACATCCGGGAACTTAAGTTAGTATGAAAACACTAGCAAGGATGGGCAAGGATTTTCTCTTCAAAAAGCGTGAGTTTGAAAAGCTATTCGATTATTTTTCACCCTTATAACTGTAGCGTCGTTAGGCTAGTGATCAATTAGTCGAGATATGCGATTTTGGGTGGTATTTCCGCTCTCGAGTTTCATTAATAGTTTCCTGCAGATGTGCGGTCGCCGTGATCCTAGTTCGCGTGCAGCATGAATCTAGTATGAACATAAAAAATCAATTTGAAACGCTGTCTTTCTCTCAAGAAGCCGATCCTGTTGAAGAAAGCTAGACTTGAGCGCTAAAAGACCGGGTTTTGGGCCAGATTTTCGATGCGTTGGCGCGGTTAATCATCGCTAAATTCTGACACATTTTGTAGGAAGTTCACAGGTCATGTTTCATTTCATGCAGATGTTTTTAATTAGTGTCATGTCTAATTCCAAAGGAAAGCCTCTTTCGTTTTTCTCTCCCATACCATTCTTTGACCTTGTTTAAAATCTTGTGATAAACCCTAATTGAAGTCTTGTTAATGACTAGCATATTCCTTCAGCCTAGAAGGTCTCAAAATGTTCCCAATTTCTGGGAGTCACGTTTTCAAAAATCCAGGTATATATATATCGAAAATAAAGTAAAAAACTACACTTTCATCCCGACAAGCCTGTTTCATGATCTCTCACTCTTCAGGGGATTTTAATGACAAGAATATACATAACCATCGTTTATATACTAAAAAATTTACATAATTACCGTTGCGGAAAATTTAAAATTTAAATGTTGCAATGCTTAGTTGTTGCGTAGTAACGCTTTCTTTCTGTGGCGACAAGAAGATGCTAGTTCGTTTTATATATATATATATATGGCTTCAGGTGAATTCCACACTGATAAATCCAGGATAGTGCTCAACAATAATGGAGCGGTAATAACAATACTTGTCTACTCAATATCGTGTCATATAGACTTTAATACAGTACTGTTTCGTGGACCAACGAGAAGTTGGTCTACTCATCAGTTAAATTCTATATACACTGTAGCATCGCTGGGGTTTATATACATCAGTAATAGGATATTGACAAAAACCGTTATAAGAACCGTTACAAAATAGAAAATTCAAAAGTAGAAAACAATAGGAAGCTATATTTGTAAGTCTCCTGTTTTGACGGGTTAATTAATCGGCACGTGGGTTTATTTTCAAAATTGTCCTTGTGATCTTTAAGGGTGATAAAAGCTTCTTTTGTGGCAGTCATTTCAACGCGGTCATCAATACTCAGCCAACCACCACTCCGCTCTATGTCCACAGCAAATCCAACCACCCCCCTTGCATAATAAAGAACATTCCTGAGGCAATAAACAAGCGGTTATCAGAAATCTCATCAGATGAGGATGTCTTCAAAAAAGCGGCACCACCCTACCAAGAGGCACTACGGAAAAGCGGTTATTCGTACACCCTCAAATTCAACCCACCACAACAACAATCGCCAGAATCAACCAACACTGAAAAGAAAAAGAGGCAGCGGAACATAATATAGTTCAACCCACCATATAGTAAAAACCTCCAAACTAATATCGGAAAAGAATTCCTAAATTTAATTAAGAAATGCTTCCTTCCCAACCACAAATTAAAAAAGCTTTTCAACAGAAATAACCTTAAGCTGAGCTACAGTTGTTCACCCAACATTAAACAGATAATCGATGGACACAACAAATCTATTCTAAGACAGAACACGCCAACTGAAGAAAGTACAACCAACAAATCCTGCAACTGCAGAGAACCAAGCAAATGCCCTTTAAAAGGAGAATGCCTAGTCAAAGACGTAGTGTACCAAGCCACCGTCAGCACTGCAGAAAGCTCAGAAACATACGTCGGCCTTACCGCCACGGAGTTCAAGACGCGATGGCGAAACCACCAAATGTCATTCAAACATGAGAACAAAAGAAATGACACCGAACTAAGCAAACATCTGTGGCTGCTAAAAGATCAAAAGAAAGACTTCTCAATCTCCTGGAAAATCCTAGCCAAGGCTAAATCCTACACCAATCTTACCAAACGATGTAACCTTTGTAACACCGAGAAATTCTACATTTTATATAAACCAGACATGGCAACGCTCAACAAACGCAATGAACTCCTGTCAACTTGCAGACACAAGCGAAAGTTTCTTCTCAAGTTCAACTGCATCCCTAAGGACAAATCATAGACTTACAAATATAGCTTCCTATTGTTTTCTACTTTTGAATTTTCTATTTTGTAACGGTTCTTGTAACTGTTTTTGTCAATATCCTACTACTGATGTATATAAACCCCAGCGATGCTACAGTGTATATAGAATTTAACTGATGAGTAGACCAACTTCTCGTTGGTCCACGAAACAGTACTGTATTAAAGTCTATTTGAAACGATATTGAGTAGACAAGTATATATATATACAGGGTTGTTTTAGCCCTGATGAGGGCTGTTCAATGCAGCCGAAATATAGGCTTTAAAGAAAATACTGGTTGTCTTCAATTGTGATTAGTATATTTTTACCCGAAGACTACTATCTACAGTTGATGCTTGTGACAGAATATATATATATATATATATATATATATATATATATATATATATATATATATATATATATATTTAAAATCTTTCACAAGCATCCAATGCGTATAGATGTTTTCTTCATGAAATTATATATGAAACACAAATGAAGACAAGACACTTTTTAAAGGAACACCTATATTTCGACCGACTTGTCGGTCGTCTTCAGGGTGAATGAAGAAAAACCGTAACACACAAATCTATACGTCGCCACCGAAATGCGAAAATGCGCGCTACAACTATATCCGAAAATAACGGTAACAATTCAAACATAAACATAACAAACGCGCGTGCCAAAATATAAAACAAGCGCGTGCCTAAAAATAGCACGCGCACAGTGAGTATATGAGTGACTAGGACAAATAAATGCTAAAATAAGGGAAAAATTACATACAAATTACCCACTAGAATATATAAGTAATTCGATAGAAAAACCAGAAATCTAATTTCGGATACGTTCCCCCTTATTTTGGCTAAAATAGAAATCGCTTTCATTGAGCCCATCCGGCTTCAAGGATCGTAATCGATATGCCCATTGGCCTTCCTTTGCAAGTAGATCTTCTCTTGCATTAACCTTGTCTATTAATTGGATGCTAACATCCTGCAGTCCGTGATGTCCAGGACCATAAAAATGCTTATAAATAAGGTCATCGCTCTCCCTATTGGCAGCAGACATCTTGGAATGGGCTCTTAAACGGCTCTTGTGGTTGTTGAACCTCAACCTAAACTTAGTGGTGGTGGAGCCAACATACTGGAAACCACAAACCTTGCAACATATATATATATATATATAACAAATTGTAAGCCAGCTTGAATAGATGCATCTTGACACATTGCGATAAAGATGTGCAGTATCAGCATGGTAGACATGCAGAAAACACTGTGGACTGGAGGCACAGGTTTAGGCTGTGAAACCACTTGAAACAACGATAAGTTACATTTTGTATGACCTTTATGACTTACAACACTTGAAAATCAGTACATGTATATGATTTTTTTATAATACTCTTTCTGTTAAAATGAAGCATGGGGAGGGGCATCTTCTGTGTTATAGTCTTCAACTTTGGGGAAAAGTAATTGAATTTTGTAAAAGGTCAGGGAAAGTCTTAGATGTTGTCAAAGTGAGTGAAAAGTCAGGAAACTTAAATTTTTCAACTCACATTTTTTCCTGGAGATTATGAAAATGTATTTTCCTGTATATTGATTTGTTTTTAATTATTTATTTTTCATTGTATTATGATTCTATTTTTGTTTGTGTGGTAGAAAATAGAAATGAAATTGACAGTCATTTTGTTTTGGAATTAAATGTTGTGTAAAGTGATTGATTTTGATATTCTTTCAGTAGTGCATGCAAGTGCAGTAGTGTTGGTCAGTGATTTTGATTGAATGCCTTTTTTATTATTTTTCTCCTAAGGTGCTATAGAGGCAAAACCCAAGGATGATGATGACGATGATGATAATGGTAAGTATACTAGACATTATTGTGAGTAAACTTTAGCAAAAACACAAAGTGAAAATCACTAAATAAATTAAAATCAAGTGAACTGTGTCTACACTTGAACCTTGATTACCTCCTTTATCCAGACTTTTTGATTATGGGGACTTTTTCAGTGGTCCCATTTTTTTTTATGAAAACTAATAAGTCATGATGAAGCTCTGAAGCTATCATATGTTTTACATGCATTTGAAAGTGCAATTTAAACAGAATTTTATTTGCTTTTGCAGAGTAAAAAGACGGCTGGCACACACTGTTAGTGACAAAAAGCATTTCATATTAATTAAATGAAATATGATTCGCTTAGACTTGCTCACTGCTTTCCATTTATGGAAAACTAATTTATCCAAGTGGAAGCAAAAAAAAATAGTTATCTGTTTTCATGGGGTGAAGGATAAAGAAAGTTTCATGGTAGAACAAACAAGGAAACTTCCCCACTTTCTTTATTCACCATTTGGACAAAAAATATAATTTTAAGATACAGAAAAAATTATTATCAGAATTGTTTTATCAATCAACTGTTGAGACTATGGAAACACCACAAAAAAGCCAACTAAAAACCATGAAAAACGTGCTGTAAGAGTTGTTCAGCATTTTCACTATTTTTCATGATTGTTTTGAATGATCTAAATCCTTACATGTACTATAATTTTAATATGTTTATATTTACTGCGAAACACTTGGAATGTATGCCATTTGTTGTTAACAACTGCATTGCTAGGGAGGTTTGGGTGCCTGAGACATCCAGGAGCTTCTGGCCACTATTGGCTACCAGCTTTTAGATGAGGACTGCTCTCATGGCTGGCAGCAGCCATGAGCCCCCACGTAGTAAGGGAAACAGGCATCTCTTAGACTGTCAAATCAGTAGCAAGAGGGAGGGAAGGGGTGGCAAAAGAACTGCCTGGAAAACCCTTCCTGTACAAACTTACCCTTAGGCTATGAAATCCACAAGCACATTTAGTTTGACACATGCAGATATGTGCTGACACTGCTGACTATTAGGGAATACAAGAGTTCTTTGTTGTTAGAGTTCTCTGTTTAAGGTTGCTGAACACAGTTTATAATACCTGCACCGCATTTGCCATCTTTTAAAAAAATGGCTAATCCATCGGTCACCAAATTTTGCCAGACATCAGTTAAAAGGATAAACTTTCTTATTTTGATAGCTAAGGTGGCGTGTTTGTCATTGCCATGGTAACATGACTGGATGAAATCAGGTTTTATTTGTTTACCGAAATTGAGTCAATAGATTTTTTCATCATTTGGCTGAAACAAACTAGTCACTTACAATATATACACATGTTAACACTGTTAAAACTGTATTTTAACAGACAGATTTTCAGCTATCTGTTGTTGAGGACAATTTGATTATTTAAAATTTTCTTTGTTAAACTACAAATATCTTTTATCTTCACTTACTAGCCGCTTTATAAAGTATCTCCCTGCCAAATTTTATGAAATTCTATCGAGTGGTTCCTGAGCAACACATGCGTTTCCGAGAAAGTTGATGTGGTTCAAAGATCATGAAATCAATCTATTTTCAATTTTGTGTTTAATTGTGCATGCACTGCATTCAGTTGGGTTCTCATAGCAATGGCAAAAATCCTGCAAAATTCCTGGATTTTTGGCTTCTTGAAACTTTTTTATGTAGTATTCTAAGAAAACACTAAAACCCGCAACAGTGTGTCATTTTAGGAATGAAAATAACACATATGGAACAGGTATAGGACAAATAAATTGTCGCCATGGTTGATTTTTGCAATCTTTGAGTGCACGCTGCCTCACATCAGCACAAGCATGTGCAAAAAAAACTATATTCAGCCTCCTTAAGATCCTTAAGTTTCTGCTTTTGATGTCATTACACCACTATCCCAAGGCCCCCACCTTGTGCGGTTTTGAACCAAACCAGACCAGAGGTGAAATTTCGGGCATTTAGGCTAAAACGCGGTGAAAAAAAAAATCAATTAGAATCAATCTAGCAAATAAAAAAAAGTCTGTCATATACACTTTAATTAAATAAGCATTCTTTTCCCTCCCGAGCTTAGACTCATAGGGAATCTAGTAGGACTTTCATGCGTGTTCGCTGTGAATGCGCGCTTATGATGCAATAATTTGCGCAGTAAGGATGCGCAATGCAAAACAGAGGAATTACCTTAAAATAGCGAAAATATGACATTTTCCCCTTTTGCGAAAAATCTGTCGTACAGATTTTTGTTTATTTTTTGCATCCATGGGTGTTCAAGCAAAGGCAATTTCTAGTTTATTAAATTTTTAAGGTAGGGTTATATGGGTGGATTTTGAGAAAAATGCTATTGAAACTGCTAGCTCCCAGTCCCCCCTTAAAGCACTTGGTTGCTTATTTTAACTATCTTTAGCGCCTGTATGGTTGAAATGTTTCATGTGATGGTTACATACTGTAACAAACAGTAATACGAAACAGGGAAAGACATGTTTTAGCATTTTTAAAAAAAGTTCAAAGTTGGGAAATTTTATCTCTTAAAACTGTAGTAAGCCACTTGAATTGCATTTTACTGCATTAAAAAAGGGGTCGTGTTTTTGGCATTTTCAGTGGGGGAATAACCCGTTTTATTTGGGTTTGTTTTTGTCTCACTCAGTGCTCAAAACTAGGCAAAAATTCTGGTTGTCCTCATGGCAAATGTCAGACAATTTCAGTCTTTATTTTCCTGGTTGCCTGGTTGTTGTTGTTTTTTTTTTTCACCATATATATACCTGTAGGTTCTTGTGAGAAACTAAACAGGCTACATAAAGTTTTTGCATGTACATGTATATCTTTGTTGGCCCTGAGTGTAGGTTAACTGTTGATATTCCAAAAGCTCCTTGTTACATGCGTTATCTCTTTTTTGTTATATTATGAATTATAAATCCGTTTTATTGATTCTTTCAACAGGACCTGCGGCTAAAAGGCGCAAAGGGTCAGGTAAAACTGTTTTGTTATAATTTAGCATAAATAGATTACTTAATGGTTTTATATAGTCAGGGGCGTAACGGATTACTCGACATGAGCAATTTGCAATAATTATGGTAATGCATGCACCTTAAGAAAGTGAGGCCACCTAAGCGGCTTTTTACATGGAGGTGGGTAACCTACCTAGCCGGGTCGGAAAATAAGTTGCGTTAACATGCAATCTTATCACCCCGGGGTCCTGGCTAACCTTTTTTGTGGCCAATAAGCACGTTAACATTCACGTTGACATTGTTGCTTACTTATAAAGAAACCCACATTTCTTGACGAGGTGTGTGCAGGGAAAAAATTTTCCAGAGACAGAATTCAGTCGAATGACAACATGCTGTATACAGGTCGGCTCAATGGCATACGTTAGCCACTGCCATCAAAAGTCCCAAAAGAGAATCTGAAACAATCCGCGTAATCACGCAGGAACGTACAGTCCAGCGTTATAATCAAACAAGAGACTTGTATGATTTACATCAACATAGATGTGGTGGAGTGCCAGAGAGGAAAAGATCTTCCAAGATTTTGGACATTTTTCTTATTCAGAAAACAAGCACATTGTTAGTCACAGCCTGCCGATATTTTGAAAGCGGTACCTAACAAAAGTTGCTGATCAGGAGAGACACGTGATAGCTCATGAATTCTGCTTCAACTTCAAGTGCAACCGTTGAAAGGGCATTCGCGATGCCAAGAAAGGTGAAAACATCGGCTGTGGTCACATCTACGCTCCTAACTATAGTTAGGACAGAAATAACTTAAGTTAGCTTCCAATCAGTAATGTGACCTCTTTTCTGATCAAACTAACTATTGTTAGGAATAAACGCCTTTATGATCCAAAACGATGGATGAACGCGGCCAACATGGATAACCATAGTTGCGTGTTCTTTTGTTACACAACGACACGCCTGTTCAGCAGTTAGTTTTTATCGGTGATGTTAACTGCGCACATTTAAATTCATTGCAGTACTACACTTGAGGTGGCTGTATTTTATGTCAAAAATGTTTTTTTCCTTCGCCTGTTGTTTTTCACACTTGTTTGCTGGTTTTGAATATTTATGTTGACCCGCATGTGCTCCCTCTTGCACGTGCGAAAAAGTAAGCATTCGGATTGGTTGTATGTTTGCACACTAAGGTTTAACCCATGAAGCCTGCTTAGGTATAACTTTAGTTAGCTTGTATTGTTTTGGATCATCGGCGTGTAAATTTTCTAACTATAGTTAGAAAAGAAAGGCGCACGTATTAAACCTACGGCATTTGAATTAGCCCCCCCACCCCCCAATTGAAAATATGGTCCGTGGTCCCTGATAGTGTAAATGATTTAATATATTTTTTTTGTTTTAAAAAGATGATTCTCCCGGTAATAGTGCTGCAGAAGAAGCTAGTGGATCAAACAAGTTGTCACCAGGCAAGAATGTAGCAGTGGAAGGGGAAAAAGGGACAGGCATGTCATCCACATCACAAGCCATAGCAACATGTATAGCATTTTCTTTTGTTTATCATAGCCGCCACCCTGATTTAACTTTAATACCTACAATATTAGCTAGCAATGAGGGTTTTGTGGTGTTCCTTTACGATTCTGAGAAAGATGTTCTCCTAAAGTGTGGTTTGCCTTGGAAGCAAAGGTACTTGTTAGTTTTGTGGGCTGTATTGAACCACCAATTATTTCTCAACTCAGCAAAGGTGAATGAACAATTGAAATTTGGATATCATAAGAATGAAGGAATGCATACTTTAAAGAAGGTAGCAGCCCGAAATATGAAGTATATGGTTGGTCATCTCCAGCGCCCTGTGTCGGCATTCCAATCTCTTTTACATGCTGACACTTACGGGTTAAGAATTGGCAAATGGCCAGGTTAAACAGAAATGTTGTGTTGCTTTTAAGTAGCAGTAACAAATTTTGACGTGTTAAGCTTGTCAATGGTACAGTGCATGGGGTTAGTTGAAGGAGGGCTAAGTTGAAGGAGGGCTTATAGTTCATTACCATAGATGCCTGTTAAGGCACCTAAATATACAGTACTGCTTACTAAAAGCTATACTTAATGCCAAGTGGGGCATATTGCTCCTTGTAAATAGCTGGTTTCGTAAAAGAAATGTTCTAGTCAGAGTAAAACAATTTCCAAAACTTTTCTTTGAAAGTCATGCAAGAAACTATTTAGTTTACTTAGTAACATCTTTATCAGGAAAACCCTTATTTGAAAGGTTTTTCCTGAATTTATAGTCAAGAATTTCCAAAAGATGCTGTGATCAATCATAACGCTTACTATATTTACTCGAATAAGCGCCGTGGCGCTTATTAAATATTTTCCTCCTCAAATGTGGCACTTATTCAAGGGCAGCGCTCATTTAAAAAGTGGAAACAAAGAAGCAATATTTCCTTTTAAGTCAACAGTATATTTGTATGTATTCAAAAAATATAACAGTAACTAACAGAAGTGTCTTTTGATGGTCCCAATTTGTCTCTTCTGGCAGTTTTAAATCGTTTTATGGACAGTGGTGTCTTTACTCAACTTAGATCTCACCATCCCCTTGATGCTGTTTAGAGTTGCATTGTATTGTTTTTGTAGATCTATGGAGATCTTTCAATAAGCGCCACATCAGGATATAATTAACCCCAGCAGGGTTGTCGCTAAGCGCCGGCTGCCGGCGAAATTCGCCGGCTGGGAAAGAGGTCATCGCCGGCTGAATTTTGGGTGGCAAACACTCGGTTAAAAGAGCAATGAACAGTTCTTTAGTTACCCACAAGCAATTGTTCGATTTAGAATAATATATTTTAAGTGAAAAGGTTGAATAAACTCCTGACTACCTTGAGTATCGATGCCATAAAGTAATTGAAATAAAGTCTTGTTTTGAGAACTTGTTTACCGTGTCCTCTTTCCGTTTTCTGCGAGCGCCATCTTGCCAACACGTTTGCAAAAGATTGGGAACGAGTTTGTTACCAGGTATTTGTGTCAGATCGGAGAAAGAATAAGTCTTTCTCTGTAGCATGACAGGGAATGCTTCGTAATGTTTTAATACAGCTTTTAATTGGTTAAATTTTATTGTTTATAACATGTTTATGCTCATGAATAGCAAGAAGAACTGGGCAAATGGAGGAACAACTGAACAAACCAGAAACGTAAACGGTCCGCTGAGTGCTCGCCGGCGAAAACGAACGAACGAGAAACCGAGTGAACGAACCCGCGAAACTGGATGAACAGCTGAACGACCGAGTCGACAGCTCTTTTGTTTGCAGTTCTAAGCGTTTATAAGAATCGATTATCTGATATTCTGGTGCAAACTTAAAAGCACTTATCTTTTCGGCACGAATGGGAAGCGATGTAGCTTTCGTTCTCATTACTTTAATGTTAAGCTTAAGTAAATATTGAAAATCTTAAGCACGAATTTTCATTTTTAATGTTAGAGCTAAGAGTATACACGGCATTCATGAAAAACGGGTTTTAGTTAGATTACATTAGCTGTAGTTAGGTTTTGAATTTTGTTTAGGACAGTTAGGTTATTTCTAATTTTATTACTCCTGATGGATTTTACCGTGTTTAAATAAAGAACTATTCTTCTGGTGGGCTCCCCAAAAAGAGAATTAAGAAAACAGCATAGATTGACGAAGTAAAACAAAGCACTGTCTGCTCAGAAGGTCTGTCTTTCTCCTTAGGGGCACAGTGAACAGACCTGGTAGAGAGTTCAAGGAACGCCAAACAACGAAAACCACACAAAGGAAATATGGAAACGTCAAAGCGAGGGAGAAAATGTTGAATAAATTCAGGGTGAATCTCTGTACCACAGGTTTCAAACTGCGGCACAGCTGACCTTCTCTTTAATGGTTGTTTCTTTCTGCATAAAAGAGCCCCTAGATTTCACCAGAGTGCACCAAGTTGAATTAAATTTTTCAAAATTTCCTGGGGAAGGCCCCCCATACCCCCCTAATGGGAGGGGGCGACCCCCTCCCATAACTACCCCTTCGTCGGCTCCGCCGACGGCAGAAGACACTTCGCGCCTTCTTTAGCCGGCTCAATTTCTCAACTAACCGACAGACAAATTTCTTAGCTACAACCCTGCCCCAGGGGTTAGTTGAAGGGGCTTATTGCTCATTGCCATAAACACCTGTAAAGGCACGTGCATATATTACTGCTATGCTGGATACCTAGTGGGGCATATTGCTCCTTGTAAATAGCTGGCTTCATAAAAAATGTTCAAAGCAATTTCCATAACCTTTCTTTGAAAGTCAAGAAAGTATTACTTTTTTCCTGATTATATTGATCAATCAAATCACCTAAATTAGGATATAATATGGGTTAGTTGGAGGGGCTTATTGCTCATTACAGTAAAGTACATATCACATGAAAAATTTTTGTTGCTTATTTGAAAGGCTTTTCAATGTCAAGTTTAATGGCGTTTTCTTTTTTGGAATAGATTTTTGTGTTTTGAAGATATTGACGTTTTGTATTATGCAAATAGGCAACATGATAATGTCACATTTTTTATTATTTCAAAATGCGTAAATACTGATTCAAAAATATCTCTAGTGGTTTGGTACTCTTTGAAGTTTCAAATCAAACAGGGAACAAAATGAGTCCAGTAGCTTGGTTGTCATGGCAACCTACTTTGCTCCAGTCCCTTTCCATCTCTTATACAAATATCTCAACTTTCAACCTCACAAAGTGAGAGAGAGGGTCCTGATACTTCCCATATTGCCTAAAAGATTCCTTAATAGATTTTTTGGGGTAGACGATTTTTGTTCTAAAAAAAAACAACTGGGAATTTCAGTTTATATTTTGAAAAGGGCCAGTAACAAAAGTGTTGTCATGGCAACAGCATGACAGCCATCATTTTGCTCCCCTTTTGACTTTGAATGATGGTGCCAAGTTTGAAGATCACTCCAGAAATATTTTCAGAGATATTGAATCAGTATTTCCGCATTTTTAAATAGTCAATATTATGACATCTTCATGTTTGCTTATTTCTACATTGTAAAGCCTTTCAAATGAGCAACAAAAATTGTTCATGTCAAATGCAATTTAAGGCACGTGTGTTTATTACTGTTATACTGTATACTGGTTTCATAAAAAAATGTTCAAAACAATTCCCCAAACTTTTCTTTGAAAGTCAAGAAAGTATTATTTACTTTATATCATCTTAATCAGGAAAGCCCTTTTTAAAAGGTTTTTCCTGATTATGTATAATTAGAATTTGCAAAACATGCTTGAATCAGTCGTAACACTTAAATTATTTAGGATATAATAATTAAGGGTTAGTTGAAGAGGGACTCATTGCCCATTTATACCACGGTCGGCACACACTAGGGGACTAATAGCAGGGACCAGTTGGTTAAAGCTTAAAGGTGGGGCATATTGCTTCTTGTTAATAGCTGGTTTTGTTTCCCTAAATTTCCTAAATTTTCCCGGTCAAATTCCCAAAAAAGTCCGGAGTTTCCATTGGCAAAACTCCTGTAAAAAGGCAAAACATTTTCCCATGGAGCGCTCTTCCCCAAAATACAGGGACTTTTATTTGAATCTGTCAATCAGTTCGCATGCGTGTAACATAACTTCCAGTGAAAGTTGACTCCCGGTTCACTCTTATCAATATTGTTAAAAAAAAAAACAAATTTCCAAACCTTTTCTGTGAAAAAAAAGAAAAAAAATCAATATGATCTTTATCAGGAAAAACCATATTTGCAAGGTTAAGAATATTATACGTAGTTCATTACTTATTGAGAATGTTTTTAAAACATCCATTTTCTGAGGGCCACTGCAATACATTAGCACATTACATTTACTGAAATCACTTTCTTGAATTTAGTATTAATTTATAGCACTGTCAGTGGAATTGTTGATCCTATCAACAGTGATGTAAATACTTATTATTTTTAAATGAGTGAGAAGTTAAGAAATAAAGACCAGATGTATGAACATGTCTTGCCAGTTTACCTGATAAGATAATTTGATTTCTTTGCGAGCTATTTTAATCGCTTTAACCGAAAGTTGCATGTCACCCAAGCGTCTATAAAACTTTTAAAGTGATTCGGTTTTCTTGCAGCCAGGAAATAAATATTGTTTCCCACATGGCTAGACTACAACACATCAAGAACAATGTTTCCTTGTTAAATTTTTATTAGAATGCTAAGTCGTGACCTACATATTAAATACAACAGATACCTACATTCAACATAATGTCTTCTTTGAGTAGAATAAGTATCGTAAGTAGTCGTTTCCTTGGGCACTTTTTAATGTGCCTTGAACCAACTTATGAGGTCCTGTGACCAAATTATCAGGACCCTACAGTACACCTCATTCTGAAGGTTATTTTCAAAGAACTATGTACCTATGAGGAGTTTTTCTGCGGGGACCTGAAATGTCCCCATAATTTGAATTGAACAGACCCCACTTCGTTGGTGTGTTTCCATGTCCACGCCGGTCCCCATGAGTGTGCAGGGGTGAACCCAATTAAAAACAAACCTTGCCGACGCCAAGTCAGCATAATCGAATTATTTTGACATTTAATTTATGGGAAACCATGCGGGTTATAAACGTTTTATGCCAAGCCCATGACTTACTTTCCACTTATCTGGACGTATCTGTGATGAATTTTCCTATTGACCTAAAATCCTTCCATGCGATATTTTATTAGCAGGCAAACAGGGACAAGATTTATTGGTAATTTTCCAAAAGTAATTCAGTTATGTTCAGTGAGTAGGAAGTGTCATTTTCTTTGTTGAACCGCTAATGACTTCAGAGAAAATTATTTTTGGATTATCGACGGTAAATGAAAGAATGGCTAATTGAGTCAGACACCTGACATTACACGAATGCACTGTTGCGTTCTATTCCAAATAAATACAGCTCCTTTCTTGTTACAATGATTCTGTGTGAAAATTTTAAGTAGTCTCTCGCACGAGCCAATTTTCAAGGCGGAACATCACCTTTTTTTTTTTATCACAGAGCTGGTTTCACTTGAGTGTCGAGGCAATTTGCGTTAACAGTGCTTAGTGATTGGCTTTAAAAATTCGCGCCACTTTCTTAACCAATCAGAAGTAAAACCAAAACCAATCGTGACTTGCTCGCGCTAGCCTCCTACGACGACAGTCACGATTGGTTTTGGTTTTACTTCTGATTGGTTAAGAAAGTGGCGCGAATTTTTAAAGCCAATCACTAAGCACTGCGTGGGAGGCTACAAATTTAAGTGTCTTTTATCAATTTATGCTATTCATTAATCTTACGGGGATATCGTGTTGCAATTACACGAAGCGCGATTTTAGTGTCGTCACGCAACGCTCCTTCCCACAAACAGTCGATTTATTGAAAGCAGAAATGAGCTAGTAGAATAAAGGTTACTTTGAGAAAGCTGTTTCCAAACTTCTTTGAAGTTCAGTATGCTAATTTGCAACTTCTTCATCCTAAGAAGTTCTTTACAGTTTACAACGTTTGTGAAAGCACTTGGTATGAAGCTCACTTTAGAGAATCTTAGCATTAAGGTATATAACAAATTCATTCCATTTGGGGACCGTGTGTACCGCATAGAAGATGTCAAAATGCGGCAATAATATCAGACACGCTACTCGCCTGAGGTTCATTAGCGTACTTCTTTGTTCTTGCCATATTTTGACGTTTTCTCCACGTTCAGCAATAAGGTGCGCACGGCCAAAATGGAATCTATTTGTTAGAACCGACCGTTAAAACTTCAGATCTATCAACACATATACCTCTTATATAAAAATCCGTCTATTCGACAAATTTCAAAACAAGCAAAATGACTCGTATCACGGATGAACTGATAACAAGTGTCGGTGATTTTGCTCTTGTTTACATTTACAATGTAAATACACGTTGTTATCCTGACTGAGCTTAATTTAACCTGTGCTCGTGTAAAAACTAAACGTTTGCGTTGAATTAAAATGTCATGGAACAGACAGTCTAAATTTAAGAGAAGTGGGATAATTTTACGGAACGGTCGATTTCGGAAATGCGACAAGAAAATACTATTTCGGTCCAATTTCTTATAGCGTAACTCTCCAGAAGCCTACTTTATCCCAAATGAAAGTGACGATTTGTGTTAATCTTGCCGGGGCTTTGTCATCATGGTCTTTCGAAGAATGGCCCATTTTGCCGATCCAACAAAATTGTACAAATGTAGCCCGCACTTTCGCGTCACTGTCTTTAAAGACATGCCTAACGTATTTTCCAAATTGGTGAAAATTGGCAGATTGATGCAGATCGGTAAACTACCCGGCCTTTCTCATCGTTGCTAACTCCACATTGGCGAAAAGTGGCATTCCAACCCAGACAAAACGTATCATTGTGACTTCCATTTTGCAGATTAGTGCAAATTAATTATGCTAATCTTGCCCGTTCTTTCTTATCATCCTCTCTACGGACATGTTCCCAACTTCAAATTTGTGAAGAGACATTCTGACCCAGAAAAAAACTACTTTTCACTCTCCTGCTTGGGTTTTAATCAATGACCATGAAAATTGAAGGAGATGTTAACAGCATAAAGAAGCCTACCATACCTTAGCGACAAGGTGAAAGGTCAAAACCAAAGGTCAGGAGGAAGAAAAATATGCCCCACGACCTTTGCTTTTAACCTTTGACCTTTTTACCTCCTGAGTTAAGTCCACTCGTCAAGGGCAATACGGTCACCTAGTTTCAAGGTCACAAGTGCTAATCTGGCGCTCTCTTTCACATCATCCTCTCTAAGGACATGTTCCTAACTTCAAATTTGTGAAGAGGCATTCTTACCCATGTAAAAGGCACTTTTGACTCTCCTGGTTTTGAATTTTAATCAATGACCATGAAAATTGGATGAGACATTAACAGCATGAAGAAGCCTAACATACGTTAGCAACAAGGTCAAATGTCAAAACCCAAGGTCAGGGGAAAGAAAAATAAAAGCCACGTCCATGGCTTTTGACCTTTGACTGATTTCCTCCTTGACCTAAGTTTAACCGTGAAGGACTATATGGTCACCAAGTTTCAATGTCAACAGTCAAAAGCAAAGGTCACAGGGACTAAAAACGCATCGTATCTTTTCCTAGAAAAAAACTACTTTTTACTCTCCTGAGCTCGGGTTTTAATCAATGACCATGAAAATTGGAGGAGATGTTAAAAGCATGAAGAAGCCTACCATACCTTAGCGACAAGGTGAAAGGTCAAAAATGAAGGTCAGGAGGAAGAAAAATATGCCCCACGACCTTTGCTTTTAACCTTTAACCTTTTCACCTCCTGAGCTAAGTCCACTCGTCAAGGGCAATACGGTCACCAAGTTTCAAGGTCACAAGTGCTAATCTGGCGCTCTCTTTCTCATCATCCTCTCTAAGGACATGTTCCCAACTTCAAATTTGTGAAGAGGCATTCTTACCCATATATAAAAGGCACTTTTGACTCTCCTGGTTTTGAATTTTAATCAATGACCATGAAAATTGGACGAGACATTAACAGCATGAAGAAGCCTAACATACGTTAGCAACAAGGTCAAATGTCAAAACCAAAGGTCAGGGGAAAGAAAAATAAAAGCCACGTCCATGGCTTTTGACCTTTGACTGATTTCCTCCTTGACCTAAGTTCAATCGTGAAGGACTATATGGTCACCAAGTTTCAAGGTCAACAGTCAAAAGCAAAGGTCACAGGGACTAAAAACGCATCGTATCTTTTCCTAGAAAAAAACTACTTTTTACTCTCCTGAGCTTGGGTTTTAATCAATGATTATGAAAATTGGAGGAGATGTTAAAAGCATAAAGAAGCCTACTATACTTTAGCGACAAGGTGAAAGGTTAAAACCAAAGGTCAGGAGGAAGAAAAATATGCTCCATGACCTTTGCTTTTAACCTTTGACCTTTTTACTTATTGAGCTAAGTCCACTCGTCAAGGGCAATACGGTCACCAAGTTTCAAGGTCACAAGTTAAAAGCAAAGGTCACAAGTGCTAATCTGGCGCTCTCTTTCTCATCATCCTCTCTAAGAACATGTTCCCAACTTCAAATTTGTTGAGAGGCATTCTGACCCAGAAAAAAAGTCACTTTTGACTCTCCTGGCTTTTGATCTCTGATCACTTCCCCCCTTGACCTAAGTTAAACCGTCAAGGACTACATGGTCACCAAGTTTCAAGGTCAATGGTCAAAAGCAAAGGTCACAAGGACTAAAAAGGCCTTAACGACCCAAATGACTCAATTGACTTAGATGACGTAATTGACAAGGATGATCCAACTGACTTGGATAATCCAATTGACTTGGATGATCCAACTGACTTTAAGGACACAACTGACTCAATTGAATTGGATGATCCAACTGAGTTGGATGATCCAATTGACTTGGATGACCCAAACGAACTCTTTGTTAATTTTAGCAATCGCATTTCGAACGTCGCCATTCATTAACGGTTTGTACTTTGGACGGATAGTCACAGTCTTCTAACAGATGTTTTTATCAACAGTTTTGCGAATCGCTGAAACAAGGCCCGGTAAGCAGCGTGAACATCATTACAGTCGTCTATAGGCATCTCTACCAGTCACAACTCTGTAGAGTAGGATTGGCGCAGTGTCAGAGCACTCGCCTTCCACCAATCGCCAATGGCCTGATTGCGGGTTAGATTTTTCCCCGGGTACTCCGGTTTTCCCCTCTCATCAAAAACAAACATTTGATTTGAGTTGAATTGCTTTGATATAATAAGGAGATACCCTCGATAGGGATACCCTCCGGCGTATCCTGTTGATGGTATTGATGTTTACATTGATCAGAACGAATAAAGACAAAAAAGTATGATTATTAATGCCTTGACCTTTGATTCGACAAATCCCAAACCTGTACGTTTAACAATCCCTCTCTATAAGAGAAGCCCCAATTTTGGCAAAAATAAAACAATGATTGTACAAAAAGAGCGCAAAGTTGGTAATAATTGAGTCCAGTAACTTACTACCAGTTTCCGTAACTCGAGGTGGTTCAGATAATGATTATTACTACAAATATGACAGAAGTTGCTACTCTCTCTTCTTTACTCTTCTCTACTCTCTCTTGACCTCTTTTCCAAAATAGTACTTGCACAAAGTGAAACTTTTCTGTTCCTGTACAAAGCCCTCGCTAATTAACATATTTCAAAATGTTAAAAGATTGTTTAAGTTAACACAAACATATTAAGTAAAACCATCGAACAGCTTCTCTAAGTATCCTTTTGTATTCCTTCTTCCCTGTGTTATTGCATTTATAGTATGCTTTGAGGGAAACCTGATTCATTTGAATGTCGACTTAACTTACTCCTTTTGGTGTCCTTTATACATGTAATCAGGCGAGAGCCCTAAGGGCGGGTAGCGGGAGTCGCACAAATGTGGGCAGCCAGATAAAAAGTACAAAATGCGAGCAGGAGTAATCGAAAAAGAGGGTGGGAGTCAGGAACATGGCAAATAAAAAAGAAGACTCTACATATAGGACTGAGGTAAGGTGAAAAAGAGCTAAGTCGAAGTTCAGACATCTGTAAGCACAATAGAGCACAATAACGATTCTTCTTCTTCTTCTTCTTCTTCTTCTTCTTCTTATTATTATTATTATTATTATTATTATTATTATTATTATGTGTTCGCGAGGGACCCTATAATATTTAGTGCATGAAGCGTGATATCTGCGTATAAAGCATGAACGCTTCAGCGATAGAAAAGGGTAGGGAATTTATGAGACAAATAAAACCAGGGCCACCTAGTTGTTCATTTCGCTAACATATCTGATCACAAAGGCTTTTTGACTCAGAAAGTTGGGTGAAATGGTGACCAAAATGTACAAATATTTTGTTTTATCATTCGTAAGCTCCCCACTGGTCTGGCTACACTAGTCAGAATTTCTTGCGCAAAGGGATCAATCGTGATTATCACAATGTTGGCCAAATTATTCATTTAAGAGGTGATACCTTGCAAAGAAGAGACGAGTGCATTTCGATCGAATCCTGCGATAGAGAGAAGAAAGACAACAACAGATTTTACAGTAAAAAAAATTGGCGGGAAATTTGACACAAAAAAGTTAACGGTAAATAATGGCCCAAGAACAGAAAATTCTGCCACATGATGGCGTAATTAAAATGTAACATTCATGTGATTTAATATCAATGTAGGTGATGAAGCCTTGCTGTAAAGGGCGCTAACTAGTAAGTGCGTTTCGATACTGAACGCAGGTAATTTTTGGCCGGGAGATACAGTGACCTAATTCAGTGTAGTTCCAGAGTCCCCACATGTTCTAAACGCAAATTGTCTCGCGAAATGCTGTTTTCTATTATTGGACAAATGACAACAGAGCCCCCTAGTCGTTCGTTGCAGTAAAATATATGTTTAGAATAGCTTTCGGCTCCAAAAGTCTTGTTTTACAAATTGTGATGAAAAGCGCTGCTAGACTTTTCTCGCTTGAAGTGTCACCTCAAACTCTCGCCATGAGTCAGCTTAGGATCCGGATTATAAACACCGGGAAGCGGGTACATGACTTGTTACCCCTGTGTGCTTACGAAACGCGAAGTGCTTAAAACCTCGCAAAAAAAAAATTGGGAGCTGTACATGTGCAGGTATGAACATTCGCACAGTAGCTGGATCTAAAATGTTTGATTTTCTCCCTGCTTAAATCTGGTGATACTAGGCCGGTCACTTCATCGCAGGAGATCGCTTTTCGATGCTAGTTTGATGGTGGTTCTTGTAAAGGTTTTTAAAACGATTTGTTAGTCTCAAACGTTTATTCCCTGCAGAACAATATTGTTGCTGCATTCGTATTCTCGAAGTCAATTTAACTCGAGCGCCGTTTTATAGTCTCGAATAACTGATACTAGTTTCATACTCTAAACAATAAATTATGTTTCGCCAAAGAAATGTCTAGTATTATCTGTAAAACACGTCCTAAAAGATATTCTGAGAAACGAACCGTCGTGTTCTTCTGAGTTAATAACGAAAATTTCTTTTCACGTCATTTTGATCAAGGTTGACATCTTGTTCTCGCAGCTTAATTACTTTCAGAAGGAAGAGTGAACCATTGGTTAATTTTGCTTTGCTGATAAGGAAAACAATGCAAGCCAAAACAGCCACATGTGAAGGAAAAGGTGGTAAAGGGCTGAAAATGCTTCCATTAGCTAAATAGGTTGACTCAACGTTCACTGGCGGTTTGTTTTTGGCTGACAGCTCAGTTTGTTCCGTTTGACTTTAATGTTATCTTGTGTGCCCGTGAGCCAATGTCGTGAAAACATGCCACGGACTTAAGAGGACCAACGCAACCGCCAGCCGGTGAACTTTCAAAGATAAGAAAGATTAAAGGAGAATTTTTTTTGTTTGTATAGTACGGTCCCCACTTCTCCGATTCTGGAGCAATGGAAAATTAAGGGGACCAAAGGTGATTGAAACTTGTTCAAAGATAAGAAAGATGAAAGGACTTTTTTTTATCTGAGACATTGCAATGAATTTATCAATGGATTTACTAAGATAATGCTTTATTCGAGTCCCCATAATGTAGATAAGATCTGAACCAAGTGCAAAATGTTACTTCGTGACAGTGAATTATCTCTACTGCCAAGTATTTTGGCTAGAATTTTTTTGTTGTCGGTTCGGTGACGCATTACATGTACCACACAGCAGAGCAGTTCACGAGGAACGCTTAGCTAGGCTATACGGGTAAGCTATAAATCGTTATGTTCCTAAGGACCCTAAGTTGTTAATTCTCTGCGCTACGTTGTCCTGTTGAATACGTTTTGGGGGATTTAGAGCCTACTGTTAAATAGGGTCCCCACAAGGGTCTGAACACAAAACCTTTACGCAGTGTAATTAACTGATTGCTGTGAGTATTATGGTGAATTTATGCTGTGAAGCGAAACTAAGGAGCCTTTAATGAAAACAGATCGCTATGTTATAGGTGAGGTGTTCATAATTTACCTAGTCATTAGTTTAGGCGAACAATTTGACTCAGAAATTCGGATAAAACTGTGACGAAAAACCGGATTAGTTTTTTCTCGACATCCACCAGTGCGTATAACACAATGTCACAATGAACAAGTCGCCGACAGAAAACTGAAGGAAATTTATCTTTCAAAAAAAATGATAATAAAACCAGAACCACCTAATTGCTCGTTTCTGTAAAGTATCTGATCGAAAAGCCTTTTTCGACTCGGAAAATCAATTGAAATGCATGGTGACCAAAATGTGCAGCTGTTCTGTTTCACTAGTGGTCTGGCTACACTCTGCAAAATTTCTAGGGCAAATGTAGCAATTGCGATTAGCACAAAGTCTGACCAAATAATAGCTTTAATAGATGAAGCATTGCTATAAGGGACGAGTCCATTTCAATCGAATCCTGTAACAGATAGACTGCGATAACTTCGACAGTAACAAATTTTGCTCACGATATCACGTAACAAATGTAAATGATGTAATTTTAAAATATGAATGTCTAGTAAGTGCGTTTTGATCGAATGTAGGTAATTTGTTTGGGGCCTACTTGTTACTAGATGGTCCCCACATGGTCTGGACATACCGGTAACATTTTCTGTCGCGCTGTGTAACGGATTGTTATTATTATCATCATGATGAATTTATATGACAAAGTGAACTAACTATCCAACCTTTTCAAAAAGTTGATCGTTATTTAAGAATTTTTTTAGTGCAGAATTTACCTAGCGGTTAGTTTCGGTAAAAAATCGACTTACAAATTCAGTCGAAGCTCTGCCATGTGTTCGGGATGGTCCCCATAATATTTAGTGCAATGAAGCGTGATGTCTGCGTATAATGCATGAACCCTTCAGCGATAGAAAAAATCTGGGAATTTATGAGAAAAATAAAACCAGGGCCACCTAGTTGTTTATTTCGGTAACATATCTGATCACAAAGGCTTTTTGACTCAGAAAGTTGGGTGAAATGGTGACCAAAATGTACAAATGTTTTGTCAGGAGCCCATTACCATCGTACTCCCCAATGGTCTGGCTACACTTGGCAGAATTTCTTGCGTAAAGGGATCAGTCGTGATTATCACAATGTTGGCCAAATTATTCATTTAAGAGGTGATACCTTGCAAAGAAGAGACGAGTGCATTTCGATCGAATCCTGCGATAGAGAGAAGAAAGACAACAACAGATTTTACAGTAAAAAAAATTGGCGGGAAATTTGACACAAAAAAGTTAACGGTAAATAATGGCCCAAGAACAGAAAATTCTGCCACATGATGGCGTAGTTGAAATGTAACATTCATGTGATTTAATATCAATGTAGGTGATGAAGCCTTGCTGTAAAGGGCGCTGACTAGTAAGTGCGTTTCGATACTGAATGCAGTTAATTTTTGGCCGGGAGATTATAGCGACCTAATTCAGTGTAGTTCCAGAGTCCCCACATGTTCTGAACACAAACTTTCCCGCGCAATGCTGTTTTCCAGTATTGTTGGACAAAATAATGACAACAGGGCCACCTAGTCGTTCGTTGCAGTAAAATATCTGTTTAGAATAGCTTTCGGCTCAAAGAGTATTGTTTTACAAATTGGGATGAAAAACGCTGCTAGACTTTTCTCGCGTGAAGTGTCACCTTCAACTCTCGCCATCAGTGATAGCTTGGGATCGAAATTAAAAACACCGGAAAGCGGGTACAAGACTTGTGACCCCCTTTTGACCCCTGTGTGCTTACGAAATGCGAAGTGTTTAAAATTTCGCAAAAGTTCGGGAGCTGTACTTGCGTAGGTATGAACATTCGCAAAGTAGCCGGATCTGAAATGTTTGTTTTTCTCCCTGCTGAAATCTGGTTTATAGGTTAGCTTTAAGAGATGAAGCTTTGCTAAAAGGAACGAGTGACAACGAGTGCATTTCGATCGTATAGACTGCGATAACTCAGTTCGACAGTAACATATTTTGCTCACGATACCATGTAACAAATGTAAATGATGTGATTTTAAAATATAAATGTCTTGTAAGTGCATTTCGATCGAATGCAAGTAATTTTTTTTGGGGCCTACTTGTTACTAGATGGTCCCCACATCAAGGACTTACCGGTAACAGTTTTTGTCGCGCTGTGTAACTGATTGTTGATATCATCCGGTCATGATGAATTTATGTGACAAAATCAACCTACTATCCAACCTTTTCAGAAAACTGATCGTTATTTAAGAATAATCTTTTAGTGCAGAATTTACCTAGCGGTTAGTTTCGTTGAAAAATCGACTTACAAATTCAGTCGAAGTTCTGACATGTGTTTGCGAGGGTCCCCATAATATTAAGTGCATGAAGCGTGATGTCTGCGGATAATGCATGAACGCTTCAGCGATAGAAAAGGGCAGGGAATTTATGAGAAAAATAAAACCAGGGCCACCTAGTTGTTCATTTCGCTAACATGTCTGATCGAAAAGGCTTTTTGACTCAGAAAGTTGGGTGAAATGGTGACCAAAATGTACAAATGTTTTGTTTCATCATTAGAAGCTCCCCACTGGTCTGGCTACACTTGGCAGAATTTCTTGCGCAAAGGGATCAATCGTGATTATCATATTGTTGTCCAAATTATTCATTTAAGAGGTGATACCTTGCTAAGAAGAGACGAGTGCATTTCGATCGAATCCTGCGATAGAGAGAAGAAAGACAACAACAGATTTTACAGTAAAAAATTGGCGGGAAATTTGAGACAAAAAATTTAACGGTAAATAATGGCCCAAGAACAGAAAATTCTGCCACATGATGGCGTAGTTGAAATGTAACATTCATTTGATTTAAGGACGGTGCCTACTAATACCGAAATATTTTTTTGCTGTTTATGACTATGCGGGAAAAGCAGATCTTAGCAAGGGCTATTGGAATCCAAAAAGAAAATTGGGGGTAACCACGCATTTTTCAGAGATAATTAAACAGTAATATCTCTAAAAAACGCCAAAATATAAAGCAATGTATGGGATTTTTTCCTAAATTGAAGCTTAATTATCTCTGAAAAATGCATGGTTACCCCCAATTTTCTTTTGAGATACCAAAAGCATTTGGTAAGTTCTGCTTTCTCCGTATAGTTTTAAACCGCGCAAAAATATCCCCGTATTAGTAGGCACCACCCATAGGAAACCCGAGTATCTCTCGATGCGCAGAACGTATGCGCAGTAACAATAGTAGGCACCGTCCTTAATATCAATGTAGGTGATGAAGCCTTGCTGTAAAGGGCGCTGACTAGTAAGTGCGTTTCGATACTGAATGCAGTTAATTTTTGGCCGGGAGATTATAGCGACCTAAATCAGTGTACAGTCGACTCCCGATAACTCGAACCTTCAAGGGAAATTGAAAAAGGTTCGAGTTTTCGGGATTTCGAGTTATCGAGGGTAAAATTATATAGAAAATGACCGGAAGGGAAAGGAAAATTGGTTCGAGTTAGCGCGAGGTTCGAGTTAGCGAGGGTTCGAGTTATCGGGAGTCGACTGTAGTTCCAGAGTCCCCACATGTTCTGAACACAAACTTTCCCGCGCAATGCTGTTTTCCCAGTATTGTTGGACAAAATAATGACAACAGGGCCACCTAGTCGTTCGTTGCAGTAAAATATCTGTTTAGAATAGCTTTCGGCTCAAAGAGTATTGTTTTACAAATTGGGATGAAAAACGCTGCTAGACGTTTCTCGCGTGAAGTGTCACCTTTAACTCTCGCAATCAGTGACAGCTTGGAATCGAGATTATAAACACTGGAAAGCGGGTACAAGACTTGTGACTCCTGTGTGCTTACGAAACGGGAAGTGCTTAAAATTTCGCAAAAGTTCGGGAGCTGTACATGCGCAGGTATGAACATTCGCAAAGTAGCCGGATCTAAAATCGGTTCAGTTGATTTTTTCGCTGCTTAAATCTGGTTATGGTAGGCCGGTCACTTCATTGCAGGAGATCGCTTTTAGATGCTAGTTTGGTGGTGGTCAGTTGTTAAGGTTTTTGCAACGATTTGTTAGTCTGAAACGTTTTTTCCCTAAAGAACAATATTGTTGTTGGTTCGTATTCTCGAAGTCAGTTTAACTCGAACTTCAATTTGAACATGTGCATGTTCACAGTGTGGCAGTCAATCACTACTGCAACCTC
>NW_028145557.1:675000-690000 GCF_977016875.1 Pavona decussata | reverse complement strand
GTCTCATGAGTTGAGTTATCAGTCAGGTATTTTTTTATTTTACTTATTTATTTGACTCTGCCTTCAAACTTAAGACTATAAACAGAACATAACAACATGAAACAGAAAATAAACGAGTACTGGGTTAAGGCAGGGTGACCACAACAGCTAGCGCCAATTACTGTGGGTCCAAAGCACTGAAAATAGCAATTAAGGTTAAGCACTCAATTGAACATGTAGGGTTAAGTGCTGACAACTTTGATTAAGGTTAAGCACTCATTGTATTGATTGGAGTTTAAAGCATTGACTGTAGTGATAAGCATTAGCTAAAAATTAAAATAATAATGTATTTCTCTATATATGTAAGTTTAGGTTTGCCATTGCCTTGACCCACAGTTCACATGCCTTGTATATTTGTAAAACTCAACTGGACTTAAGTCTGGGATGTCCTTATGGGTACCTTCCTTTTCTTGTTTATGGCATCACCTTTAATAAAAGAGCAAGTGCTATCAGACCACAATAATTATTATGAGATTACATCACAAAGACAAATAATGGCTTTAAGAGATAAAGCTTTGTTTAGAAGAGTACAATCATGTAAGTGCATTTTGATCAAATGCTGTGGCAAAAAGACAGTCTTGGCAAGAGGATTGGTAGTAGGAAGAATTTATTGGCGGAAATTTCCAACCTCGTTTGCAGGGTCTCTCCTCTTCACGTCCCAGGGAGCGAGAGAGGGGAGACCCTGGTTGGGGCTGGTCACGTGTCTCCCAGAGAAAAATTAGACCCAGGGAGGAGTCCTTCACTTGCTATGTTTTGTCAAGATTTATTGTCCACTCCGAAACAAGACTTCCGCTTTGCTGTGCGAAGCCCACGCGAAAACTCATTCAACTGGCTATGTTTTTCAGTAGTCTTCATTTTGCGAGCCATTGTAGCATTAATCTGAAAGCTTAACAAAGTCCGTTGTCTCGAAGCGCTGTACTTTGGAAAATCACTGTGTATACATGACAAAATTAACCGTGGACAAACAGCGCCTTCCCCTTCAATTCATGGAGTTGTAATCGTGGTTTATTCTAGCTTTGAATGTGCTGATGAAAGATCAGATCTGAAGAACTAAGGAAGGAAACTTGAAAGGAATCGGGCCTATGTCTAACTGTTCTGAAAGGACATTCTGCAGCAATTACGCTGCTAACAGAGCGTTTCTTTCTGGAAAATATTTTAGCATAAGCGCAGTCGTTCTGTATTTAGCGTCGTTGGTTTGTTTACGTCCCCTTTTCTCTCGGGACGTAAACAAACCAACGATGCAAAATACTAGAGACGCGAACGACCACGCACATGCTAAAAGATTTGCAAGAAAGAAACGCTCTGTTAGCAGGGTTGCAAGAACAAACAATACACAGGAAATAGCACATAAGCAGAACACTTTCGGAAGGAGGATGTACGGTATAACAACATGTAGATGGTAAATATTTCACGGATCTTTTAAAAAGGAACAAAGAAAACATTTTTGAAATACCGTAATCGTTGTAAAACAATAACGAAATAACCTTTGTTCCAGTTGATGGTGTTAATTTAGTCTGCGGCTACAATGGCTCCGAGATACATTTCCGGTCACGTTTGATTCTTTCCTGGCCGTCAAATGCGGCGCGGAGGATGACTCCTCGATGCACCGCTTGACCTTAACAATGCCTGACTTTCAGAGATCATGGACTTGACCACTCTAAAAGTAGATGTGGCAAAAATTCACTTTGTGGAAGTGCGTGGCCATAAAGCTCCTCGGCTACCACCAGAAGTAGTCGATTCCCTTTGCTGTAAAGATTTCGCCAATGACTTGTATCTCCAACTGCTTTACAATGTCGATAGCAGCTCACATTCACAGATTCCTTCACTTTATATACCTTTTTAGGGGTTTCTGAATGACCACTTGACATGACCTTTGAAACACACGCGAATCGCAAGTTGACTTGACTGGGGCATGTTTTCCCATCTCCGGTACACTTAGTATAGGCAAACTGACACTCAACCACCCCTCTCTCCAGTCATTTATTTGTAATCTCCCAGATTCTGGGAGACACGTGACCAGCCCCAACCACGGTCTCTCCTCTCTTGCTCCCTGGGACGTGAAGAGGAGAGGCCCTGGGAACGAGGTTGGGAAATTTCATGCCTTGGGAAAAATAAAGAGGTCTAGGAAAAAATGCTCAAAGCATATATTCAAGCTAATTATTGTTCTTGAATATTCAGACCTTAAAGTTTTGTGCCATTCTTACATGTACTATTAATAATTGTAATAGTTTACATGTACTTCAAATCAGTGTTTGATTTTAACTAGTCCAGTAGCTCATCTAATTAAATGTCTTTTTTCAGACTCCCAGATGGCTGTAAGGAGTATAGGACTTTCTAAACCAGTGAGTAGGATACATATTGGGCATGTATATACATGTACATACTTGTACTTTTGTCTAAAAACATTGACTACATTACTTGCAATCGGACGTTAAAATTTCGGTTGTTTAATTTTCGGACACTTTTTCCCTCATTTCGGACAATTTTCAGACAAACATTTCAGACACTGCGCTGAAACATGCCCAAAGTAAATTTACGACTAAAAAACATGAATTAGACTGAAATAAAATCTTTGAAAATGATAGTTTTACTGTATCTTTAAGGTTTTACAGCCGGATACACCAACGAGAAAATAACACAAACCCAATCAAGCTTATGACTCAAGCAGTGTCTCAAATGCTTACCTTTCCAGTGATAAAAAGAACGACTGAGCAAAGCCGCCTAATCCGAATTCTAAACATATCATGTACATTGGCTTTGAATATGTGATGCTGTCGCCCAGAAAGTACTTTTAAAGTTTTATACTATACTGTAAAAATTTCGGACGCTTTAAATTTCGGGCGCTTAAAAATTTCGGACGGTTTTATTTTCGGACACTTTTTTTGTCCGAAATTAAAATCGTCTGAAATTTTTTGCAAGTAATGTACTATCAAACTGTTTCTGACAATGCACTTGGGTAACCTCAGCAAGCTTCATTGACAATATACTGCATAAATTACATGTATGTAAACTGCTGAAAATCCCGGCAGCTTTATAATAATATTAATACTAACAGTGAAGAGAACTTTAACTCAGTGTTTTTAATAACTGTATTTAATATTCATTAATTAGATCATGTGAAGTATTTGTGTTTGAAAATGTCTTAGGTTATTTCTTTGACCAATCGCAATACTGGCTGTAAGTATTGATATTTAATTTACATTATTATTACCAGGAGGAAATTCAAGTTCAGATTGCAGTTTTTGCATCAAGGGCAGTTGCTGGACAAGTGTGGTACCTGCGGATTGTGATAATGAGACATGATCAAGATGATGCTACCTTTAAGGTAATTTTGTGCTTCCTGTTGGACTCATGGTTTGACTAATTGTCTTATAACCAGAGGATTGAAGAGTCAGTGGTCACATCTAGATTCAGTATTGTGTTGTCGTGTTGCTTCCTTTTCACTACACATTTAGTTTTTCTCTTCCTTAGTGAAGAATACTTCAGTTGGTTTGCAGCTCAAAGTGTTTTGTTACCCCGGCAATGTTCAGTTTTAAAACAGCTGGTCCTACATGTAGTTGTTCGAAGGGTGGATAATTTTATCCACTGGATAGTTCTGGCAGATACTGTAAAATGTGTGCAAGATTTTCATGATAGTACTACATGTATAATTTGTGAATAGTCTTAGAGTAGAAGCATATGTCAAATTTAAGAATGGGATTGCATGGAAAACTTTGCAAAACAATTGGTTGGAGTATATTTGCTCTGCTGGATAGCAACTTATCCAGTGGATAAAGTTATCCGTTCTTTGAACAACTGGGGCCAGGGCAGTAAATCCTGTGTTTAAGACTAGCATGCCATCTATTGTGATTTAAAGCACAAAATATTGCATTCTTGACTCCTGAATTGGGGGGCCCACTAAACATTCTGTGGTTATTGTAAGTTATAAAGACGAATTTATGGTTTAGGACTGCTGTTGATGTGCAAGGTAGTTAAGCTGAGAGGAAGTGTAAACTTGTATGGTAACCCCTGTTTTCGAATTGGTAGACTTATAAAGTTCTTTGAACAACTAGGGCCAGGGCTGTAAATCCTGTGCTTAAGACTAGCATGCCATCTATTGTGATTTAAAGCACAAGATATTGCATTCTTGACTCCTGAACAGGGTTTGAGCTAGGAATTGATCACTGGGGGACAATTTGTCCCCTTGGCTAAAATTTTGGGGGACATTTTTATTTTTAGGGGGACAGATAAATTAATTTTTATTCAACAGTTTTTTTACATTGATACAGGCAAGCTAACAAAAACTTTTTTTTTAGCTGATCCTTGTAATACAAGAACAGTGATCAACACAAACAAGAAAAGTTAAGTTATTAGTGTCAATACTTTTTTTTCTTGTCATATTTAAACAGAGGATCAATGACTATACTTTATACTTCAAAACATTTCACAGCAGAATCTCGTCTCGGCATCCCCTTGTAAACTTCAATTCCTTTCTTAATTACTGGTAGACGTACATGTACTAATTCTTCTGTTGGTTCTAGCCCAAACATCAAAGTCCCTAACCCTAGTTTGTCAATGTTAGACTTCAGGACAGTAGCAATAGCATCTTGCATACCTTCCGCACTTTGATGAGAATGATAGGTAGCATTTCCTCCCACTCGAAGATTCTTAACACTTTCGAGGCCAACTTCATCCAGAAAATTGAGTAGTGAGTCATATTTGACTGTGGTTACGTCCTCTTTGGCCAGCCAGTAGAGGGCTCTCATTGCTCTGAGGATGGCTTGCGATTGTTCTCTAAGAGCATGGCGCTGTGTGTTGCTGAATGTATCCCTCATAGCTTCTTCATTGACAGCATCCTCATGCTCTTAACAGTCTTTATGTCTTTGCAGAGTTGAGGTTCTAAAATTTGTACACCCTTCTGCCAATACAAAGGGGTTGTCTTCTTAGATTTCCGACAAAAATAGCAGAACATCGCCTCCTTTTCATAGTGCAACCATGTGTGATCTCACAACCAACTTTTCTGGAAAGCTCGTGATTTTCTCGGTTTCCTTTGATCCTCATCCGATTCTTCCTGATTAATTCACTGTTCTTCTTCTGTATCATTTTTCTGATTCAGTCTGGCTTCGATTTGTAGCGAAAAAGCTTTCTATTGTGAAATGTGACTTGAGAATGAAATTTGAAGGAACAACGTGCGGTAAAATATACTTTCCACGTTCTGTTTAACTTGCAATCTCTGGGATCCCTTCGTGTCTGCTTCCGTTCGAGTTTTTTCCCTTAATTTTGAAGGAGACAAATTGTCCCCTTGGCCGTTTTTTTTAAGGGACAATTTCAATTGCAGTTTGGGATTGGCGCAATGGCGCGGCCCGGCTCAAACCCTGCCTGAATTGGGGGGCCCACTAAACATTGTGTGGTTATTGTAAGTTTTAAAGAAGAATTTGTGGTTTAGGACTGCTGTTGATGTTTCAAGCTAATAAGCCGATAGGAAGTATAAACGTGTATGGTAACCCCTGTTTTCGAATTGGTAGACTAATTAATAAAGTGCTTTTATTGATGAAAATTTAAGTTCTATCCATGGCCGTGGAACAATTCTTATAGTGCGTTTTAGTCATTCTTTTAAAAATCTCTGATCAATGGGCACATACAGGACTTCACTTTTACAACATGGTAGGAAATCAAGGCAATTAATTAACAAACTGTGTAAAATTTTACAGACTATATGTCTCATGAAGTATAGAATTTTGAAGTTAAAACTATGAAATTGATTAGAAGGAAAAGAAAATTTCGAGAGTGGGAGACTTCAATACATTAATTTGACCTGATATTCTGGTCATTTTTTATAGACTGTGAAGGATCGAGAAATTGCCAGCAAGTATCACTTGTTACAGACTTTCCCATTCAGTATCTCCTCAGACATTACCATCTCACTGAAACATCAATGCCCTGAACGTTTTAAACTTACGACTGAAAATTACCAAGTGAGTTAAATAGAATTGTGTATGTAGTCACATGTACTAACTTATATTGTTATTATTTTTAGCTTTTTGTATCATTTCTAACGTTGGTGTGATGTCTAATGACCTAACGGACAAAACTGAATGTAATTGTAAACTAATGTAAATTTGCTGCAGGGTGTACAGTCAAAATATTGCATCACACAGTCATACTCTTTAGAGTTATGCTGCACCTGAGGGTGTTGTCCAGGAATGAAACAATCTTTGCCTGATGGTCACCGTGGTCAAATACTCAGCAACAGAAAATGTAGAAAATTACTTGAAGAAAAAAATTCAACTTGCTTTTGCCCTTTCACTCTACTCTGAAGCATATAAGCCACAGCAGCCCACTGACGATTCGTTTCTGCAGCCAAGACTCTTGTGGGAAACAACAACAATGATGTTTATTAACAAATAACAGCTGGTGATAGGTAGATTTTGACTGATTTTCAAAATTAGTTACTGTATTTCCTACATTTCTATCAACAGGAGGTTGACTATACCATCATTCAAAATCCCTTGCATGGTTTTTGGTTTGTGATTGAGTTCCATTTGGAACACTTGGGCAGTGAAGCCGACCAGTTTGTGGGTAATGTGTGTGTGGAATCCAAAAATTTTCCTTTGGATGTAGAATGTCCAATAAACAAGAAATTCAATCTTGGCATCTCAGAAGAGTTTGAGTTGAAGGTAAGTTATTGGTAAAAGCATAGTTAATAAAGGGCAATGGTTATGAAGCCCCACATTCTTCCTTTGTTTTAGGTTTTTGTTGGCCTTTTTTGCCCTTGAAGGTGCACAAAGGTGACAACGCTCAATAGCACTCCAATTAAGTTGAAAAAGCTGACCAATAGAAACATACCTTTAATTTATTCAGTCTGAATGTGCGACCAAAAAACAAAAGGTTGTGCACTGTCAGGGAGCTTTCAACTTAAATTGCAGCACCATTGTTTTTGCTTTTGATTTTTGCCGACTTTCATAACCAGTCTCCTCTACTAACTATGGTAAAAGTGATTGATGAGTGATGTGAATGGCTGTATATCATTTTAGAGGTGTAGGGCCATAGTGTTTAGTGTGTTGGTCAGTGGTTCAAGGCTGAGCATCTGCTGATCTGAAGTCTTCTAAGACCAGAAACTGAATTTTGGAAAAATTGAAATCCAGAGGTCCCTGGTTTAAAATCCTGCTCTGGATGTTAGCTGGAGTTGTTCCTCAGTAGCTCCAAGTTTAACTCATTTGCCAGGCTTGTAAATAACCAGCTGATGGACCTGCCTCCTTCCAGTTGGGATTTGTTGATCATGTTATTGTTCAATTAAATTTAGATCATTATTTCTTTGTGAACGTTTAATGCTCAGCCTCACTGGAGCACTTGTGCTGTAATCACAATCTGCTACCCAGAGTCCTCAGGCTTTTTGGTCAGCAGGTGGGCACCAGGAGAGACTCTGGGGACATCGAAAAAATTCAAATTTTTTGATTGTCTTTTTTCCTTAACAGTTTCCATTGTTTTACCGCAGAAATCCTGCGGTAATAAAATTTGATGTCCCCAGAGTCTCTCCT
This sequence comes from Pavona decussata, assembly GCF_977016875.1. Classification (NCBI taxonomy): domain Eukaryota; kingdom Metazoa; phylum Cnidaria; class Anthozoa; order Scleractinia; family Agariciidae; genus Pavona; species Pavona decussata. The sequence continues at coordinate 682,444 of NW_028145557.1, read as the reverse complement.
GGTGACTAACCGCTTGCCAAAGAGCCTGAGGACTCTGGGTACGATGATTGCTATAATCACTGCTGAGGGTAATTAATACAGTTTATTACTGTTGTTGTTGTTGTTGTTATTATTATTGTTATTATTATTATTATTTTAACAGCACTATTTTACACTGCTAAAAAGAAAAAGAAGAATTAAAACCAAACATTTTCGATTGATCAAGCTATCTTCAGGGTAAAAAGACTGTCCGCTACATGCACATTTTACAGTATGTGCTTCAGGTGATTCCTTATGGGAACAGTTTAGCTATCGTAAGAATGGACTTGTTTGTTCACACTGGGGCTCCAATTTGTTGGATCATTCAGCCTTCAATTATTCTACGCTTGTGAAAAGATTTTGCCCTACAAAGGATTCACTAACTAACTGAATGGGTTGGATTCTCACGTACATGTAGAACTGGAGTTGGTGGTTTCAAATCTTGGTGTAAGCACCAACAAGGGTCTTTAACCCATTTCAGTCTTACAGTACATGTAGAACTGTTTTCTTTGCCATTTTGTATGTGTGATGTAGTATTTTAAAGGTCTTCATGAGTGAAATTTGTTTCTCATGTCAAGATAACTGAAGGAAGTCAGGTCTTTGACAGAAATACATGTAGTTCCAAACGTCAAAATGAAAAATTACAAAATTTCACTGATCGTTTCATGGGATAGATCTACCCCCAAATTGTAGCTTAATTTGCAGTTTTTAATGCATAGAAAGTTCTGTCCAGGAGATATTGTCAGAGTCTGTAAGTGCATCAAATTGAAACATTTGAAAAATTGTAGAAGTGGTAAACCACATCATAGATACCAGGGGGTACTATTTTTTTCTTTAACCCTCTCCCGCCCAAAAGTGCCATATGGCACAAGACGCAATAATGAGCACAATATTTGGTCAATTTGTGTGAAATTTGCACAACCAAAAGATCTTGGAAAGATCTACAAATTGAAGGCATAAAATCATGCCCCCCTCCTATATGAGACTTTATTTACCACCCCTCAAACTTTTGGATTTTCTTTTCCTTTGTACGTTAAGGGTCCAGCTGATATCTGACAACAAGCAATGCACTGAGAGCTGTACATTAAGCTATAGTTTAGGGGGATACCCAGTATATACAACGAATAGGGAAATTTTCAATGTTTTTCTTCTTTCGTTTTTGAGTTTTCTCACTCTAATATGTGACCTCCTCCATCTCTGTTGGTGTGATTTATAGCACACCCCAGAAAATACCTTTTAAATGGTATATGACATGTGGTCTCCCAGTTCATAGTTAGCAATTTAGAAAAATTTGACATTTCCCTCGGGCGGGAAAGGCTAGTGGGTTACCGGCAGGAAAGGGTTAACCCTATAAGTTGTTTGTCATGCCAACCGCAGGGGATGCGTCCCCCATCATGCCAAACAATGTGGTCGTGTTTTTGTTTTGTCTGCTTATTTATTGAACGTGGAATGGTAATATTGATGGTTGATATCCCTTTTGACACTAAGCCAATTAAAACCCTGTAATTACATTATCCAATGATCCAGTTTTTAATAATGATTATTATACAATGTGGTATTTCCTTAGCAGACTGATTCATCATCTCCTCGGAGCTGTGACCCTGCTGACTGGGATCCCCTTGAGTCTGGTATGCCCAGCAGGAAGGACACCACACTGTCCAGTGCAAGCAGTGGGGTCAGCAGTGGCTCCCCACTCAGCCACTCTCCTGCTGCCAGCCGATCATCAAACTCCAGTTTGTCACCTAGGCAACAGTCCCCTGTGGAGTGGCAACATGGTGTCATCTGGGGAAACTTTGTAGATGGCAACAATGCTCTGCCCGCACCCCCAGACACTGCACCAATATGGGGACCTTACCATGAAAACGAGGTACATGTAGGCTTGTTTGTAGAAAATTAGTCCTTAAGAAGCGCCTAGGTGGCTAAGTGGAGCTTTTACAGTGCATAACACAATAGCATTGACATTGCTGAAACAGATGTTATTTTCTGGTTTGTAAAACTCAAATCACTTGAACTGATGACCCAAAATCCCAGAAAATGGCATCTTCGCAAAGTGTTAAATTTAAAAATTTCCCTTAGTGCGGATGTGTGGGAAGGGTGTTTCGAGACATCCCTATGGGCTAGCACATTAATCTTTTAGTGCTCAAAACTGGTGGTTTTGTTTCTAGATCTGCATCTCCTGATCAACATTTACATTGCTGATTATGGCTGCCAGTTGCACTTTCTTATGGAGAATTTATCACTGCTTTTTTGAGCCCAAACAAATATTACCAGTTTTCCCTGTTGTTAACCCATTAGTATAACATGCCATGTATGGCTATTTTAGTCCTTAGCATGACCAAGTTTGACTGTACACACCTGTATGTGTTTTAACTTCATCAATAAGACATAATGGCCTTTGCTTTGTTTTTGACTGATTGTCAATTACTTCTGAGTTATTGCCTTAACTACAAAATGAAATTCAGTAAACCTGTAGTGAAGCAATCAAGTAATATTTTATGATTCTGTTTGTCTCCATTTAGGTTTGCAAGCTCTGGCCACCATATGTTGACTTGGATGACTTTTCCAGGTAGGAAAAAGGTCCTCTTAGTAGTATGGCGGTATTGTTGTGTGATTCCAAAAAAACACTTAAATTAGATGGGTGCTTATTGTGTCATGTGGTACATGTACCATTCATTCCTCTTCAATGCTTCCTTGAATTCTTGTGTATTCCAGCCGTCTCATCTCGCAACATTAGGGACCTTCACATCAGAGTAAGAGTACGAGATTGAGTACAAGTATGACTTTCAAATTTCAGACTAATCACATTCCCCAGAACTGTTACTAATTCCGGTAGTTCACTAGCACATAAGGAGGTCCAAGAAACAAGATTAATGGGACATATGGTTATTTGAACCACACAAACTAGATTTCAAAAGTCGTAGGTGTAGTAAAATCGGAAGGTCCCTATTCTCTATCAGGAGAAAGTGACCAGAATTTCCTCTGCAGTGTGCAATACGCATTTTAAGGTTAATTTGATTTGAAGATGTACATGTTCACATTAGCTTGTACATGTATAGAACAGAAATGCTTAGGCCTTTTTCTCTCATTGAGGTTGTTTGTAAAATCCTTCATTTTGGGTGAATTTGCTGAATATCACAAATCGAACATTTCATGCTAGTCACTACTGCTCAGCACTTTATAGTTTTGTCCACAGAAACTACCTTGAAGCATATAACACAAAGTGCTCAATAGCAATAACTTTACAACAGCACAAGTTACCCTCTTCAAGTTAACTGCAGTAGCTCATATAGGATGGGATAAATGAATGAATGAATGAATGAATAATTAAACAAATGGGAATTTCAGGGGAAATGCTGAGAGTAGCTATTCTGTCCATTGTTTCCTGATCTAATTGGAATCTGAAAACGTTGGTCTTTATGAAGGGCGGAAAACCCTAGGAGCAAGGGAAACAACTAGCAACAAACTCAACCCACATATGGTGTCAACTCTGGGAATCAAACCCGAGCCACACTGGTGGAAGGCGAGTGTTCTCACCATTGGGCCATCCATGTCCCCCCTTTATGTTACCTGCAAAAGGTGCTAAGTGCTTGTTTATATTTGTTAGGAAAGAAGGCCAAATAAATAAAAATGAGCAGTATGCTCAGACTCTTCAGGAGTTGGAGCGTGGAAGCCCCCCAGATGCAATACTTGGTAGTGAGCTGTTACAGACGCGTGAGACTGGAGACCAAGGGAATGAGCAGAGCTGGTTGGCACAGGTAAGATGGTTGACTGCTACATGTTCAAAAACTGCTTGTTTTATGCTTCATTTTCCGGTGGTGAAAACATCAATTTAAAATGTCAGAGTGGTGTTTCTAGTCTGCTATGTCTTCATCCCTATCTGAACAACTATTGATACACTTTAGTACTGCTTGATTCAAATGAATAGTCATGATCATAAGGGCTTCCTCCAGGGGATCCAAAGTTAGAAGCATTGTGTACAGCATAATGAAAAGGGTCTCAGGACAGTCCTGCTCAGTAGCTTTCATCTCAGTCACAGTGGTCACACTTCAGGGACTCATCCAAAAACTCAAGAGTTAGAACCACCGTGTACAGGTTGATAAACATCAATGTTAGTTTTTGATCTCACTGCCCGCGTTGGTTTTGACGATTTTCAGTTCGGTTTGACAGTTGACTGTCTGCTTCGAGTCTTGATTCGCGACTCGATCCTGCATTCGCATGCGATTCTCGACTCTATCCTTTATACTCGATACTCATGCGATCCATTTCTTACAGGACGCCTCCCATCACGGGCTTACTATTGACAGCCTCGAGAGCGAAGCTGAGAAAAAGAAGAAAACGAAGGAGGAACACAGGCGGCTGCTTCAGGAGCGTAGAAGCCTCCTGCAGCAGTAGGATAGGGAAAAACAGGAAAGAGATGATCGCAAACTTGCCGAGGAACTGGCCTACAATGACCTCAAGGCTGCCGGGTTTGTTTCCTGACCCCAGGTGCATTATGAAGCCATACCCCAGTGTGATCTCCCGGGGGCCCCCATGAGGCTGGGGAGCTTCAGTAGCCAGGCCGGAAGTGTCATCTCTGGAGAGCTCGATGCATTCAGCGGGCTAAGCAGCTTCCGTGGGTCTTGGGCGTCCCCATTGGCTAATAATGATGAGGTCGTCGATGCATCAAAGATGACATCAGGCAATGGGGACATTTGGGTGCAGGAGTAAAGTGACGACACCACTGTTCATTAAGCAGTCTTTTGTGTAACTGATTATTGGTCAAAGCGTGTTTCTGTGTCCCATAGGCTAGATCAGGAAATCCAACCGAGTGGTTAAGTACGGGGTTTTTTGTTTTAGGCTTTTTCTCGCTTTTTTTTTTTTTTTTACCGTGTGTTTGATTAGGGCCAGTCTGACTGGATGTGTTTGACTTTCGTGTTGCAATTTTTTTAAAAATTTCATTTTCAGTGTCGGCCAGTGGTTTAGGCTTTCAATGAAAAATCTGTTCAGGTTTTTCAGGAAAATGAACGCTTCGGTCTAAATTTAATCTTTTGTGAAGGATCGTGTGAGATTTTTTTTCTCTTTGTAGGCTGCGATAAAAAAAAAAAAAAAAAATCAGCCTTTTGGCTTCTCACGTCAAGGGAAACATGCCCTAGCTTTGTGTTGAGTTCATGTTTAAGATGTGACACGGCTAGGTCATCAGGTGTGCACGTGATCAATATCAAATGGAGTGACAAGCATTAGAACAAAAAACAAAACGTTACATGACGCTCCATCGAGTCTTAATTTCTAAAAAATTATGTTTGATGTGAATCAATTTGACAAGTTTTTTGGCTATTGGCTGTTGAAATGTTAGCCATTTGTGGATTCTCTTAATAGAGTTTTACAAATTCGGGGGAAAAAAGTCAGTGAAAATGGAAATCATTTGTCATTTTTAATTTTTGTGATGTGAGTTTTTCTCCTTGAAAGCCTCGCAGGTGCAAAAGTAGGAATTTGTTGTTCGAAGTCGTATACAGTGAAAGCATATTTGCTATAGTGTTGAAAAAGTTAAGATAAATTTTTGACGAAAGTTTTTCAAACGTTTTGTCGTTGAAGAATTTACTGGCCTCCAATCGAATTTGTGGTTTAGTCACTGTAACACAGTGTAACAGTAGTATGGCGTCTTCGTGCTTAGTTCTTCATTTGTTTGTCACGCAATGCTTCAGAAGCGTTTCGTGACAAAGGAAAGAACCTCGCGAAGGAGACCAGCAGTAGTATTCAATTTTGTAGGCGAAATATTTATGAGTCTTAACTGACTTAAGGCATTCCTTTGTTCTTTCAAGAATTATTAGCAATCCCGTGACTAACGTGGTTTTATATATATCGTGATAAAATTGTTGTGATTTGACCACTTGACAATTTTTCGTGTCGTATTTAAGAATGGATGTGTTTCGTTTTTTTAGATTGAATTGGAATATTAAGCGAACAAGGCTGTAAAATAGAATTGTGAAGTTATATTTTTGGCTAGGTCAGCGATAAACTCAAACAATGCTTAGTTGTGTTAAATGTAATTATGGTGATTTAATCAAGTTACTTGCATTGCATTTTCGTTAGGAACGTTATTCAAGGTTGTCCAATTTTTGGTTTTGCTTTACGATATTATCGCTTTGTTTTTTTTTTTTTTTTGATGTTTTTGTATTCGTATTTGTCACTGTTTCAAGTAAATTCAATGTTTGTTTGTTGATGTTTGTTTTTTTTTTCGGTGAAATTTAATTTTGTTAGAAATAGGTTTTTAGCTTTATTCAATAGTTTACAAGAAAACATAATTTTTACTCAGGGTATATGCAACTCCTTGTCGAAAAGACCAATTATTTTGTATCTCTACGTAGAATACAATTGGTTTCTATTGGAGCATTTTGGCCAGAACAATCTTCCATCTAAAAATTAAGTGACCCGCAATGCTCAAATGTGTGTTCATATTTCATCATCAGCGGTTTGAATTTTTTTTAATCTTTAAGAAAAATATCTGAGTGCTGGCGTATATAAATGTCTCCGCTCTTTTCTGTGTGTATGAAGGGAGCGGGTTTTTTTTAATTCTAAAAGGCGATTTATCAGCGATATTTAGCCGATAAAAATATGTGTAAAATATTACAATCTACAGAGGTGAATAGATCGAGAAATTTTGGCGCCAAAAAAAGACTTGGCGCCACATGCCACTTTTCGCGGCATTCTGTATTTGGGCAACTCGTCATTTGCTTTTCGGCGTTGGCTTTCATTTATCCGCAGGGAAGAGTGAGTGGTTGTTGTTTTGCAAGACAAGTCAATCTACGTGTGCGTTTGTCCCAATGAATGATTGAAAGCCAAACGACCTTGAAGCAGTGGATCTGTTGCGTGATTATATCCTTGATTTTAGTGCGTTAGATAATGAAGACGACTGGAAATTGAACACTGAAAAAAAAAAAAAAAACGAAAACTCACGTTGTCATATCAGTATATTTTATTGTACAATAATTTGTATCTTGTAACTCCCAGTAAGAGGTTAATAAAAATTGTGAATAAATTGTATCACTGTTTGAACAATTCTGTGATTTTTTTGTCGCTTATCCCCCGGACTATAGGTGATAGGCAGGTTCAAAGTCATTAGACCTAGAGGGGTTTGAATGTTCATCGATTCGTATCTCCACATTTTTCCTGGTTTCCCCGATGTAATCAACACTGCCAGAACAGTCCTCTTTTTAGACCACATGTGATCTGTGAATGTTTTTGTCTTTAAGGTTGAGGACGATGAAAATGTCTTTGAAACCCGTGTTATTGTATAATAGTTTTGCTTCACTTCCTTTTTGGTTTGGGTTAATCTTTTAACTTTGTAGCCTTGTAAAATAGTTTTGTAATAAGGAAGTGGATATTATTATTATTATTATTATTATTATTATTATTATTATTACTATTGTTATTATTATTATTATTATTA
>NW_028145557.1:462500-670000 GCF_977016875.1 Pavona decussata | reverse complement strand
GCATTAAGGAAATTGCTGCACAGATATGCCTTTACATTGTTTACAAAAGCGTTTTATCATTGTTTACACAAGAATTTAGCCTTGTCGTGTGGCTTTTAATGTGCGACCGGAAAACGAACCCGAAAAAATTGGTCAGTGCCGATATTTTTGGGTCTTTCAGACCGACCAAAAAAAATAAAGATTCACTCTAGTGCGGTTTGTTTACACGACTTTGTCATCAAATCTGCTTACGTGCAACCATCGGCACTTTTCAAGTCTTCTTCGGTCTTTCCGGCAGTTCACAGCAGCTTCCTGATATCAGCCTTTAGTTAATGGTAAGCACTCAGTTCTGTAATCCTGTAATTTTATTCATTTTATCTTGGTTTTATTTCATTCAGATCATTTTAAGATATTTTGGACTTATTTTAGATCATTTTAGGTCATTCCTTGTTTTAGTAACTACGCCAAATGCATCGCATGCAGCTGCCAGTATGCATATTTCAGGTTAAAATCCCTGGAATCCAGTTGCAAAGAGCAGCATTTGATGGTACGTACTGTGGTAGAACCTCAAAAAAAAACCTCTAACTTTGAAGGGATTAAATAAAAGAAAACAATCCAAATGATCACGGTTGATTTGATATGGAAAAAGACCTTGACTGTGTTGTTCTCAGCAATCCTCAGGTGCGACATTAAATGAAACAAACGACATCAAACAAACAAACAAACAAACAAACATCAAATGACATGAAACAAAAAGGAATTACACTGATATTAATTACCATATCTTTCTTCAGAAACAACGTTTAGGAGTCAAATTCAAGGAAAGGAAAGTGCATGGCTTTTTTAATGATCTGGTAAGGGCAGTGTGTACTGTCATTTTGTAACATTTTCAGATTTAAGTGCTTTTAGTGAATTGGTATTAAAAAGCCAGATTGTCCCCGAGATTGTTGATGCATTGTAATATGTATCAAATACTGTATACATGTAGATCTCTTTAAAATCTTGTGCCTAGCCTTTTGAAGCTGACTGAAGGCGAAATGTTCAAGAGAAATACTGAATGAGAGAGGCAGAAACTCTATCAAGCCCAACCATCAAACCCACCATCTTTACAGTGCCATGTATGTTGACAATGTTTGTTTTAATTGGTTTTTGATAGGATCTTGTTTCTGATAGTGCCAGTGTGGGTATGAAAGTGAAGGTTCTCAGTCTGAGATAAATTATTATTCTGCAAGTTCCACTTATCCTGCTCTTCTAAGCTGTTCCATCCCTGGAAAAGGTGCGTGCTCAATAGGTATGGATTATAAAGGCATGCTTAAATTAGAATTCAAGTGCACTTTTAAAAATGTGCATGCCAGTTTTAATATCATATATCCACCATTTAAAAGTTTCAATTATGTCTCTGGTTTTTGTGACATCACATGGTAGGGAAATGAGCACATCAGCACATCTAAAATGTTTTTCTTAGGTATGGGGTCCTGAGTCTCCGAATTAGACATGCATGCAGAGCACAGTTTTATTTTACCCCCAGTCTCCCAGCAGTAGTTATATAATATAATAAAAAAATATTTAATAAGTTGTTTGGAGGTGACAATCCTCTTGATCTAGCTGATTTTACATGTCTGGAATTAGACAATGTTACTTCTAACTACTGGACCTACACTGTAAGTTGTCAATATATGAAGAATTCCTGTGGGATGGTTTTTAAATGCATGCCAAGTGATGCCAAGTGGAAGTTATTATAATGTTAATAAGGTTTGAAGAATAAAGAGTGTAAGTTATGGCAGTGGTTTGGTTACTTACATTGTTAATGGCTAATGGTGGAATGTGTTGAATAAGTTATGTCACCTAGCTTGTAAGCCTAATCGTTATTAAAAATGTATTGGGTCTCTAGTAAGGTTTCTTTTTTCTTCTTTTGTAATTGGTCAAGTCCCTAAGAGAAGAAGGTGTGGGATTGTGGAAAATTGATTCTGTGCTTACATGTAAAAAGAACATAACAAGATATGCTCTAGTGTTATTTTCTTGTTTATTCATGAGATGCATATAAGCATGAGTTGTTTTTCTGCAATTCCCCACCCAGTAGGGGGATTTATAGAGTAAGTTAATCTCCGGTGTGATTCTCTATCTCTTTTTAGAGCCTCAACTGCTTGCCAAAAAGAAAGTTTGTTCCAAGGATCCAAATAACAGTATTCATGTTGAGGATGTGATTCCATATCAAGACTGTGGAGTTCAGAGCTCTTAGAGTAAGTTGACCTAAAAATTATTATGTATGTGAGCAACATGACTCTGCCAATACAGAACTACACAAAGCACTGTTTGTGATCACTCCTAAAAGTGACCATCATTGTGAAATCTGTGACATATTATAAGCCCTGTGTTAAAAAGATCCTTTAAGTGACATCTACCCTAAGTGATGGCACCACTTTTTTGAATAACCAACTGGCCCTTTTCTCCTAAGCGACCAGTGCAGCCTTCAGAAAACAAGCATTAGCCAATAATGATACTTAAGGTTACAATTGGTAGCTTTCACCGAAGCGTCAGCTCTCTCTTTATGAACCATGTAGAAGTTCATTCAAGGCGGCCGGTATATGATTTTACAGAAAATTTGCATTTGCAGCTTCCAAAATTTATCAAATCGGTATTGCAGCTGCTTGACAAAAATCACTAAGAATTGCTGCTTGGTGGTAGGACAAATCCAGAAAACAAAACCTTCTGTGTATCTCTGTCTGCTAAACAAGCTACATGTATTACAGTTGCTTCTCGTTCGCGTTTCAAAATGAAGTTGCTACATGATTAGCAATCGGTGTAATTTTGTTCTGCTGAAGCTTATGCCAATTTGGTATTCCACAACACCAACTATTAAACATTTCCAGTTGTTTAACTCTAGACATACCATTACAGTGTAATTGTAACAGCAGGTTTAATAAACATGTCAAAGACTGGTTTTGGTTTTAAAATATCCATAGAAAACCACTGTGGTGTCCTCAAAATCATGTAAATTGATCAGATTATCGAAGTGTTAACAACATTTGAAATAATTTATCTTTAAATCAAAGTCTCCTGTGAGCCAACTCGTGAATGCAGATGACGCATCAGTATTTTAATTGAAATTAAGATGGCTACATACACTACCTTGAAAGCTAAAAGAAGTCATATCTTTGCCTGATCATGTAACGAGAAATAACCATATGTGTACTATAAAAATAATTCTAAACTTATTCCCTACATACTGTATAAGGTTATTCTGATGCACCTTGGAACAAATTTTCGGGTGTTTTTTATTCAAAGTTCATGCAGACACTTCACTCATTCAATTTAAGACACCGCACTTTGTGGAAAAACGGGAAAACTTATAACTTTGCTCATATTAAATGAAAAATCTCCATTCTTGCACTAAAATAATTGTCAAATTTTTATCTACAGATTGAATAAGATTATTTTGATGCGCTGTGAAACAAATTTTCACTTCTTTTTTTATTCAAAGTTCATGCCGACACTTCACTGATTGAATTCAAGACACCGCACTTTCACTGCGCATGCTTGAAAGTCAACAGCCGAATCAGCTAACCAACCTAGTGAAAAACCCACCATTGCTATCACTCGTTCATTGTGCATGCTCGCATTTACGAGTTAAAAATGGGTATGGAAGTGGTTCATTTTGCCAGCTTGCTGTGATGTTGGAAGGGAGTGCCCATAGTTTTACGCAACACGGCACAAACTTCAATAATCAGCCTGGTCATAATTGCATTTCTGAAATTGAAACCTCCCAGCATAAAATTGGAAATACAAAAATCTGATCATGACAGATTTAACTACAACGTGCAGGTGTCATGACTGCTCACGTACCCTTTCCCCTTAATGTTGTAGTTGGCAACAAGACTTTTTTCTCTAAACATACATTTTGTATTTTTTGCACAAGAATTTAAAATGGGTGTGGTTTTAAAAACAATGGAAGCAGTGCATTTTGCCAGCTTGCTGTGATATTAGAAGGGAGTGCCCATAGTTTTACGCAACACGGCACAAACTTCGGTAATCAGCCTGGTCATAATTGCATCTCTGAAATTGAAACCTCCCAGCATATAATTGGAAATACAAAAATCTGATCATGACAGATTTAAACTACAACATGCAGGTGTCATGAATGCTCATGTATCCTACCCCTTTAATATTGGAGTGGGCAACATGACTAAATTTTTCTCTAAACTTACATTTTTGAATTTTTTTAAACCAGAATTTAACAATTTGGGCCCATTGGACAATGGGGCAGAAAAGTTACAAGTTGTTCAAAGCTTAGTTTTTTTGTACAAATGTTTTCACCAGAGAACATTCACTTTTTTTTACTGTTAATCCTGGTTATGGATCTTCTGTTGTCTAAGTGTAGAGTCGTCCACTGTAAATAAACTTTTCTTAACAGGAGAACATATGTTATGGATGTTGGAACATAAAGTCTGTTCATACAATGTATTTATATTAGACAATAATGTTAGTCTCCTGCAGTGGAACATTCACAATTAATTAAATTGTAATAGCAACTGGAACCACAATGACAGACAACTTCTTCCTACATATACTCCTGCACATCAAAAGCTCAACAGTATGACCATGAAAAAACTGTAATAATCAAGAGTGAGTGTACTGAGACAGCGTATTGTTGCAATTTGATCCCCCATTGAATGAAACAGTACAATTTCAGTCAATTTCAGTCAATTCCAGTAGCTGTAATGAAAACTCACAGACAGATTTTTCAGTTCTTAAGATATTTAAATCTCATTGGGCTGAATTCTGTTACCACAACCTCGAATCTTTCAGCTTTTAGTGGTGAGTTGGCCCCAGGGTGTTATGGCACCCTGTAAACTAAACATGACCTACTCTGAGAAAACCTAACTTTGAAAATGCAAAATCTGCAATGAAACCCAATGGGAAGGGGAAAGAGATGGAGGTCAAGGAATAGCTGCCTCTGTCATGAGATAAGTAACAAGACCATCCCCAGGCATTGATATGTTATGTTTTTTTTAATACAGTTCCCTGAAAAAAGGGTGACGATCAGGTTATTGAACTCTGCAAAACATAAAAAGAAGTTGTATGGTTTAAGATAGTGCCACTTTCAGTTCTTCAGTTACTTCACCATTTCATTATGGATATTGGAACTGCAGGGATGTTCCTCAGCACTAAGAAATAATACCTGGATTCTAAAGCAATAACCTGTGAACAGGCTCCCAAGTGGGGTCTATGGCGAAGATGAAAATCGAGCTCTTCCTCGCCCCATACCGTGCTCCCCCCGCCCGGCTCGTCGATTTTTCTTTTCACCCTATACCCCACTTGGGAGCCTGTTCACAGGCTATAAAGCAAATGTTCCATGCTGATTTTGGTAGCAAGTCATAATTGCTTGTATTGTACCCATTAATAAGTGTTGTGGAACGCCGAATTCCAATTACCAAAATGAAAGACAAAACTTCTGTGCTGTGATGATATTTAAATCTCATAGGTTTTTCCCTGCAAACAACCACTTCACATCTCTCAACTGCATGAAAACCGCCAGCACTGTTTCCCAAACACTTCTTTAAGAGGTGATTACGGCTAATAAGAATACCACCTTGATTCATTTTGTTAAAAACAAAATACTGCCTTTTTCCTGTCCGTGATTCCAATGTCAGTACAGGCTGGTTTTCTCTCTTGACTGATGGCCAAAGTTGTTTAATAATGTTGGACTTAACAGTTTTATGGTAAGTCAAATCAAAAACTTCTCAGGAAATGTTCATAGTGAAATCTCCTCTCCATGGTGTCGCTAAAGTTGGTTTTGAGCGCAGTCTTCTAATTACCTTTTCGTGAAGCTTTTTCATTGTCCTTTTTGACCATTCCTTGGATGGGAATCAACTTTTGCAAGTCTGGATTTCGACCACTAAACGTTGTATTTCTCTTCGATGACTCCTACTGCTGCTTCGAACTCAGCAAAAAAGCATGAAATATCCCTCAACTCCGTGCCGTTTTCTGTACAAGACATGTACTCCTCGCTTTTTTCTTCGAAAAACTGGCTCATTTGATCAGAAGGAGGATTTTCCAGAAAGAGCTTGGCCGCCATACTAGATTCTACCAAAGCCCCCCAAAATTCTCCCATGACAGGCTGCGCGCCTCTGATGATCCACATTGGATTACCTATGATGGTCTCAAAGGAAGACAGTGTCTAGGAACTGGTCTCACCGGCCGCGCACACTGTAGGAAAGGGGATCCTATCTCATTGCTTTTTTTGTTCAGAAATAAAGTCTTTAGAAGTTCTCTCATAAACAAATTGGTGTTTCAACAAAATGTATTACAGTTTTCCTTTTTCCAAGAATCTTAAAACCTAATCTTTTTAAAGTTTAAAATATACTACAAATACGTGACTCTCAAAACCTCGCGAAGCTAGGGCTGGGCGGACAGTCGATTTGAAGTGAAGGAATGTGCTAAGGCAGCTATAAGAAAGTATAAATTGTCACTAATAGGCCTTTTGCAGTAGCTGGTCACATGATCAACTTTCTGATCAAAAACAGTTCTCCTTTGGAAAGTTTTGTTACAAGGTCTTAGGAACTGAGAGAGCATATTTAAAGTAGGTTAATTACCCGTAAATTTTTATCCATATATCTCAAAAGTAAGATTAGAAGGATTTGTACTGGAAAACTCCTCAATCTTTATAATTCTTCGGGTCATACTCAGCCTCATCCAGTGATAGGTAATTATGATCATCATCATCATCATCATCATCATCATCATCATCATCATCATCATCATCATCATCATTATTATTATTGTCAGTAAGTATATCACTCTTTCCAATATTAGTTTATTCCATGGTCCCTATATTTGTAATGCATCTTCCTCCCCCCTTTGACCCAGCAGTCTATTATTAGAGACCTTTAGATTCTAGTACGAGTACGAGGACGACTGCGAGTTTCTCCAATAAACAAAGAGCGCGCGCGCGTGAACCAGTGTCATTTTGGCGGGAAAACGTGATAGCTGTCGTCATTTTACTACGAGTTTTTGTAAGAATCTCGTAGTGGCGAAAACGAGTTCTCGAAACGTAGGTGATCTCGTCTTTTTGGGAACACGAAAGGGCTTAACTATCATCATTTAAACCAACTGCGTCAAGTTCGTCGTTCGTAAAGAGTGAAATGAAACTTTCTGTGATATATCTGTTCTCAGTACTTCGCTACAATCTTGAAGTCAAATCTCGTAGTCGTACTCGTACTTGTACTAGAATCTAAAGGTCTCTATTATTGTGCTCCTCATGTGTTCAAAATCAAGTGTCGATGTTTCCAATGCAAACTAAATGTAGCATTTTTTGTTATTTTGTTCAGATAATCAGATTTCTTGTGATTATGAGATGGGATGTGGCTGAAATAGAGTGAAAAATCATACAATTGTATAATATCAGAACCTTGGTATCATCTTCAACCTTATTGGCCTTTCAAACAGACACAAAGAGACAATATAGGTTGGTTTCCATGCAAACATGTGCCCTTCAATGAAGAAAATCAATAGCTCAGCTATGGCAAATAATCCCATTAGTAGAAGTAGTTGTTTATTGGCACGTCCTCTTATAAGTTTGGCAAGTAGTATCCATAAGTAGTTGTGTAAGTATCATGTCCCCATAAGTTTGGCAAGTAGTCCCCATAAGTAGTTGTGTAAGTATCATGTCCCCATAAGTTTGGCAAGTAGTCCCCATAAGTAGTTGTGTAAGTATCATGTCCCCATAAGTTCGGCAAGTAGTCCCCATAAGTAGTTGTGTAAGTATCATGTCCCCATAAGTTCGGCAAGTAGTCCCCATAAGTAGTCGTGTACTATCATGTCCCCATAAGTTTAGCAAGAATTAAAATTCCCGTTAAGTAGTCAGAGGGGAGTTAATGAAACCCCAGGAAGCAAATGTCTTGACTTATAACAAACAAGCAACCAAACAGCCTTCTTCTGCTTCTTCTTCTTCCGCATCAGAAGAGGTGGTCCTCGCAAGTAGGGTATCACTATGGAAACACAGACCTCACAAGTTAGGTGAGTATGTCCCCATAAGAATTGTATGGCAAGTAGTACCCATAAGTATTCAAAGCTGAGTAATGGGCAGGTCCTCATAACAAAGACCCCACAAAAAAAATTGAAATTTCCTTAAGTCTAATCAAGTGTTTAAAGAGATGGGCAAATAAGCTACCAAACATCCGTATTTTTTTTTGATACCTCCAATAGAAAGGGGGGTCCTCATAAGAGGTGTATGGAAACACAGACCTCACAAGTTGCCAAAGGTGAGTATGTATGTGTGTGTGTGTGTGTGTGTGTGTGTGTGTGAAAGGTTAGCCTACCCTCGCTTATCCTAAAAAAAAGTATTCCATCAGTCCCATCAGTTTGATTTCCTTGTAAGTTTTCATAAGTACATCGTGGACTGAACATTTTCGAGTCCCCACAACGAAGAACTTTATAAGCAGTCCCCATAATTACATTGAGTATTTGTCCCCACAGTTAGCGATTTACAATTTTTATAATATAATGGCTCTGGAGCATTTACACTTTCTAGATTAATAATAACGGTAGTTTGGAAGTGTAGCATGATATGAGAGACAGGGTATTAATTTCACTGATTTCAAGTTATTTCCCTGCGAACGGCTCTTTCATCTCGCTTGAACGGCTCAATATAAACTCGAAAATTTTACCTGAAGGGAATCATTTGATAACCTAATGCTAATATGGGGAGCACTCAAGTTTGAAGCTAGTTATTTACGTGTATAAAAGCATGAAATGAACACAGAGACCTTGGCTTTTATCTAAAAGCTTCCGTGAAGTGTATTGATAAGTGCAAAGTAACAGGAGGAACATGAAGTACTGAAATGGCGAATTGTGTCAAAGTGCATTCCACACATCTCGACCTAGCGCGCTCGCTTTTCATGGGCCAAACTAAATATTTTAACATGATAAATAAGAACAATTGCCCGTTCAAAAAAGTGATTTCATTACCAGTATATTTGTATACCCTTGATGATATGGTCATCTGAAATATGGCAAAAATCACTCTATCTAAGGAACAGCAAACATTGTATTCTTTACGTGGGTAACTTTAAATGAAAGAATGTTCAGGTGGAGATAAAATATAGTTTAGAAGCAAGCACAAGGGATGTAAAAACGATTGTGAAAGTGTCAACCCGAGGAAACGCTACCTTGTCTTGAACGAGAGTTTTAAAAATGTAATAATTTGCATAATTTCAATCGGGCCATCGGTCGCGTTTTGGCCGATTCGAACTTTCCCAATTTTTGCCAAAATAAAAATTCGCTGGAACTTTTGAATATTATTTTTGAAAATAGTTCACCAAAAGGGTCTTTAGGGGCAAATAAAAAAAAATTCGAATTTTCGCTTCTGTCGCCGGATTCTCGAAAGTTACAGACAACCGCTCTTAAGATGAATTTCATTACGAACTTCATCACTCAATTCAAGTGGAAACAGAAACTGAATGTAACAAAAAAAAAATAATAAAACAACGAGACTGTCATTACTTAACACGTTAACAGCTGTGTTCTACTGAATTCGGATTGTACCGTGATAACACATTTCTATTTTTGAGTTTGTAGACGTTTTTTGATGGAAACTTATATGGCACATATATTGCCTGCCTGGCAGTTGATTAGTAGTAAAAAGTTTTAGATTTAACACCTTCCAAAAGGAGTAATTTCTACGGTAAAACATATTTATGGTAATTTTAGCATCATCATGATTTGACAAATTGTTCAATTTTAGTTATATTTGTCAAGATAATTTTCACCGCTCAGTTAGAACGTTCTCATAACAACCGCAAAGCGACAAGCGTTGAACAGGTAAATGCCTACTGAAACATATATAAATTCGGGTACCAATGTTTCAATTCGTTGGATATCTGATTGGATGACTTGAAATCAAGAGAAAATAAATCGCCTCAGAAATTTGAATTTAGTCGTCAGTTTTGTTCGGCAAACAATCAACTCAAATTTGGTGGCAAACTTATTCTTTTGTCTTCATACGAGAAAAAGAGGTCAAGAAAAGCTGGTAAATTCGGGGGAAAAATTCCGTTCCCTAATCTTTTTGCGACGTCAATTTCAATTCAGCTTAAACACCAGGTCAGTCTGTATTAGATAACGCAAATATATCTTCAAAGTGCAGAGATCAAGCACAGGAGATAGCATTTTGAGTAGTTTGCTGAATGTTTTCGTTGATTTCCCCTGAAAGAGAGAAGAAAAACGATTCTCCTTGTTTCGTGATTTTCCGTATAAATAATTGTGACTTTCGAGTGTAGATCATACAGCTTTCCTTGTGTTGAAGTTCCTCCTTTAACTAGTTTCCATATCCACTTGAAAATCTGGGGAGTACCTAGCCTTTAAGCCATTAAGCACGGGCTTAATAAGAATTTTCGTAATTAGTTTTTTTAACAGCCGAAAGGCCGTATTTTCTGTTGCTTACTATTCAATAGTGAGTACCAGCTATATCGACGTTTTGTTTTGAAAAATAAAATAATGGCTTTTGATATTATGTATTAAAAATGCTGAAAAGTTAACAAACGAAAGAAATGTTACTAATAGAACTTTGAAATAGTTTTGCGCACGAAAATCTATTTTTTGACTGTTGATTTCCGCTTGACAGCGACTTTGATAGCTATGCGCCTTTAATTGTTAGAAAGAAAGTAGAACGGACATAAGCTGATCATTCAAAATGCTTCTTAAATGAGCTTGTTCTTACTTATTTTAAGCGGAAGTTTTGATCACATTAAAAAAAGAAAACATTCGCCGTATTCTATATGAGCATAACATCAAAAAGATGAAATGCAAAAAAATATATAGATATATATTACTTAATAAACAGTTACTGGTAAATCCCCCGAAAAACAAATCATAAGATGGCGAAAGACTTAGAAAACTGATTTAAAGGCAGTGTTTATAATTACTTGGAAATAAGTTTATTCAAAATGATATTGCATACTTTTCGTTTTTCCGCTGACTTATTAATGCGGATGTGCAAATTCTACCTGGTCATTATATTGCAGATTCATAAAAAGTACTTTCCGGAAAACGTTATTAACTCATAATTGTAAAACACTTTTAAATACTACTTTGTTATCGGAACCGACAATGCTTTGGGATAAATTCGCCGTGAAAGAATAATTATAAAGAGTTTTAGGCGGAAGAAACAAACAATCGAACGAATCACGACGTGCTATTATTGAACACATCTACAACTTTGTCTATTTGAATAACGGTTTTACCGAAATATGATAATGGTTTCAGTGGTTCTGATCGACAATAATATCGAAGTTTCCTTGCCTGACAGAGAAACATTTTTGTATTTATTTCCTTTGATCAAGAGGATTTTGTATGAAATATACCTTCATGGTAAGTACGTTATCGCATTGATGTTTCGAATTTTAGATAGGTTACTACTTTTTTCAACGCATTGGGTGCCGAATGACCAGCAAAAAAGTAGCATCTTTTTTCGCCACCAATGATAATAGACTTGAGCTCCCAATACCTCCAACGCTCAAGGAAGTAAAGCTTTATGGGAAAACACGGTCGCTCAATACAGCTGGGAAAAAATGGGCCACAGAGAGTCTTAAAGAGATACGAGTTCTTATATGCAAAATTCTCATTTCGAGATAGTGGGTACTAAATAAATGTATGCGAAATTCACGTTTCTATTTAGTGATGACTTCCTTTGGCCGAGTGAAAAATTTGTGAAAAAGCCGGCTCCAAGGCCTCGTACCACATATTTCTACACATGGGCTCTTTTCAACCCTTGAAGTGAGTGCATATGTACCGGTTCGACATGTACTAGTGGAGTGCCGGCCATGGTGGACTAGCGTCCAATGTATGTTTAAATCTAAAACCCGTCGTGGCTGTAGGAAACCGCTCATTAAAAAAGG
Source organism: Pavona decussata (assembly GCF_977016875.1). Classification (NCBI taxonomy): domain Eukaryota; kingdom Metazoa; phylum Cnidaria; class Anthozoa; order Scleractinia; family Agariciidae; genus Pavona; species Pavona decussata. The sequence continues at coordinate 658,130 of NW_028145557.1, read as the reverse complement.
GACAGAAAAAAGCATGACAAAATTAAGTTACTCAAAGGCTTAGTCTTTATAATCTACTAACGCGCAAAACAGAAATGTTACAAATGTTACAAAGTTATAAAATTGTTGCTAATTCTAATACAAAATGGGGAAATAAATAGGGGAATCTTAGGAACAAAACTTAAAAACACAAAAAATTGTTAGATTTGTGAAATTTCGATTTAAAACATTGATCGTGCTAGAAACTCTAACGTCGCTTTCGATCTCATTCACCTGTGTTTCTTTGTCCTGTTTTGATGTGGATCGAATAGAAAATGCCTTTTTTCTTAGAAAGCAATAAAAGTTTACGTTTACTTGAGAACCCCAGATGTTGGCATGCGTTCATTTTCATTCACCCTCGCGTAATAACCTGACAGGTTTTGCATATTTTTTATGCTTTTTCTTTATGCAGTACGGTAAAGTCGTACTTTAAGCCAATGGGGCCCATACGGCCGGCGTTTAACCCAGTTTCAGTAGCCTAAAGGAGCAAGGAGTACTGCGACGACCCCCATAGGATAGGGACGCTAGTCCATAGAAGGGTTATGCACAGCAGATTGTCACTGGTAACCTTATATGCCGGAGTGAAGAGAGACAAAGTGAAGCAATGTTTTTGTTGTCTAAAGAAACACAACAGCAATGAAGATTCTTACCTTGCTTCCAACCACCGACCTCTATATCCAAAATAATACGTTCTATCTACTATACCAACACGCCTTCACAAAAAGTATTTACATTGACACCAGGCGTAGGGGAAAGGCAAGGCAAGAAATAGTCACTGCTTTTTATTCTAATTTCATTATCGTTTGAAAACCAGACAGTCACTGTAATCCCAAGGCTTCCTTACCAAAGATGTCCCATCCCTGGAATTCCTCAAGCTGTGCAACACACAGTGCGAGACGTTTTAAACTTTGTTATCTGCATAACAATTTCTGCAAAGAGTTTATTTCCTAACTGGCCACACTTCAGGTTCGTTAATGGCACCGCCAAAAAAAACTCCTAAACGTGTATTTTTAAAGCAGTTTTATTTTAATTGTTATTTGGTGCCCCAAAATGGATTCGCAATGAAATGATAATCGCAAAGAAATTTAATTAAAGACATTAATGTAGATATCCTTTTCAATTCGGTTTATTTTACCGCGATGACGCAATTGCATGGATTTTCGATCGACAGCTGTACAATTTGCGAGCATAACAGTCGATGTGCAATAAATAGATTGTCTTTAAATTATTATGCCATAACTTTCACGCCTTGGTCTTAATTAGAAAAGAATTTTATATCGACGCATGTTCTCATTAAACAAAAGGTGCAGTTAAAGCGCGAGCTTTGTTGAAAACACTGTTACTAGCAGATTTCCCAGAAGCGAGAATAACAGACAACTTTGTTGGAATAAATTTGGCCACGGTTTGTGGCAAGTTTAATTGAACAAATTATCAAACTCATAAAACAGCAATAAAAATTAAAGTACAATCTCCTGTTGATAAATGGGGCGACAAAATTTCGCCTTGGTTGGACTCTGCCCACGCATAAAGAGAAAACGTTAACGTAACAGGTGGTGAAAATGGGGAGGAGGTGGGAAAGAGATTTCTGGGGATCTGTTCAATCTGATGGCGAGGAGAAGAAGGAAGACTACCTCGGAAAAATTTCTATTTCATAACCACGCTTTATCATTTGCTCTAAGCTCATTGGCTACCTTACGGTGCTATCCGCACCTGGTACGACCCACCTCCACCGGATTATCACGTGAACACCACGCCTCGATATAAATTACATTATGTCGGGCCATAATGTTTGGTTTTTTTCCCTGACTTCGGGTGAAAGAAAAAGACGATTTAATACGAGAAAATACAGTTATGGTAAGTGTAACACCATAATTATGATATAGTAAGATTTTAGATCTATTTGCCTTTTTTTCCTTTCAATGCACACATTGTAAATTAACTTGAGCAGCTGACAAGGAAAAGACTTCCAATTCGAGGCGGCAAGAGTTTCGAGATGTCGGAGCCTGACATAGTGAGAGTAGGAAACTCAGTAAGCAGCGACGAAGGCAACGCCAAAGAAAACTTTATTTGAAAAGCATAAATTCATTGATATTGTACTAACTTGTACTATTTAGGAGTATTGTTCAGGAATAGATTGGTAGGAGAAGTTCGAAGAATCATGATTAAACGGAAAATGAAAAATTCACAATTCAAGCTCACGGTTTTTTTTTTTTTTTTAGAAAACTTTGAACTGGGAAGTCATTTCAAGTTACTGGTTTTACAGAGCACGACAAAAAAATATATCAGGATCTATAGTTCTCGCAGAGCGGCTGTTTCATCCAACCCCGAGCTTTTACCCTTTTTTCCTTTTTGTGGCGTCTTCGATAGTTGCCGTCGTTGAAAGGATACAAAAACTATCTTAAGTAGTGCGACGCTGATCGCAGAAAGAAACATAATAATTTTGCCTTGAGCTGCTCTGGAAAATTTACTGCTTAGACTTTTGAAACAAAACATACAAATTTTAAAATATAAAAATTCTGTACTCAGAGCGCAATTAAAACTTTAAAGTGGGATATTTCGTTCGAATCCACCGAACTTCGTCGGCCACAATGCAAATTTGAAGGCTAAGAAGGGTTATATAACTTTTAATTGCGCTCTGGGTACAGAATTTTTATATTTTAAAATCACGATTCCAAGGCAGGAAAACAGTGTTTTTGAAAACATATAAATGTTGGTTAACCGAGTAATTACTTTAATTACTTGAGGTGGGAGAAAGCGGTACATCTTTTGAATTTATTCGTTTAATTTCGTTCTAACGATTAAGCGACAATACATGAAGAGCAAAGAAGGAATAGAAACCAATCCTTACTTTAATCTTGATTCTTATTTACCACAAGGCATATATGAAATAAGGTTCCCTCACAAAATACAAGTCTTTTGAGCTCATTTTTAGGTCCATGTTCGTTATTTCCCTGGGAGTTTTATTTTCTCAGAAATTTCTCGTCCCATTTTGCTTCATGTTTTAAAAAAAAATGATTCTTATCATAAGTAATCAAACAAACGCCTTGCAACGCTGCTTAAGTTTTTCCTTGCCGGCGTACTTTTTTTATTCTAGCAGCACCGTTTGTGACGATCTTGAAGGAGAACAAACAAATACCTAAAATATTAAAAAATAAAGTCGGATATTAAGATTTGTGAGTAAACTTCACTGAAAGTCTATTTATGAAATTTCGTCAAAGGCGAATTTGAAATTTGAAATTAGTGCGCGACGAATCATTGGGTTTTTCCACTTGAAATACAACTTTTCGTTCACGAACGTTGCAAAACCAACGAAAAAATTAGCAATGGAATAAAAAGCCAGGTTATACTCAAAGGCTTTTTTGTTAGCTTTTTGGGTCAGAAGCGAATAATTTGAAAGTAAAGTGTGATTATATTTTCATCAAAGCAAAGCTTACGCAAAACATTTGTTCGCCTTTTTGAGAAGGTCGTTGTTTAGTTTATTTCTGTACCGCTTTCAATGATATATCACATTTTTTTCCTTATTATCAATATTATTTTTTTCATTTGTTATTCCAGGATATATTTGAAGTCTGTTTTATCTTTAGCCTAGCCTTTTTCTCTGAGGTTTACGCATGGATTTCTTGATAAGCAAAATTTAACAAGAGAGTGACAGTGCGACGTAGCGGGCATATAGACTCTTCGCAAACAAATTCGCTTCGTTCACCTTCAAAACTATAAAAGCTAAAAAATTACATGTTTGTTATTCACCGGCCTTAAGCGGTCCGTATAGGGAACACCTGAGCCCTTGGTCTTTTTTACGGCCCTCAGCCTGTGGCCTTAGGCAGTACTCTCCTGACCGGTATTGGCCGGGAAAATCTCTGCTTATTGTCAATTGAACTGGAATTAACCCAGGATCAGTTTTGTATCAACCATACGTTCTAATTTGAAATGCTAAAAGGATCAGCGATTTCAGTCACGGGATGAGAAAAGTGAAGTATTCAGCACATCTAACTAGCATGGGAAAATCCCATCAATGAATGAACAATGAATAATCCGTGCATTTTTGTCTAATTTCAGGCTTCGTCAACCTTAAACAATACGACCCTAATCCCAGGAAGGCTCGCCTACGAGACATGCCTGATCGCTGATATTCCTAAAGATCTACAGCAGACTTTGCGAAACGTTGCCATCTTTGTTCTCATACCAGTAGACCTGCTGTTGGCTTCCCTATCACTGATTTGTAACCTTCTCGTTCTCATGGGTGTGCTACGAACAAGATCTCTACACCATCCATCGCTACTACTACTTTGTAGCCTCTCAATAACTGATATTCTGTGGGCAATATTTACTATTGTCAAAAACATCCAGACAGTCACACATGAGCACTTATGCCCAGGTAAGGTACAGTTATAGCAAACGATCATGAGAGAAAGGGTGATTCATCATGGACGGGCCCCAACCAATGATATTTTTTCCAACAAGTTTAAGTACAGGGTGATCTTACCTGGCTATTAAAAGAAAAGTTGGTGATTGGATAGTTTTAATCACGTCATGTAATTAATGATGGGAGGCTTTACCGAACTGTCTTTGTGTCCATGTCTAAGTCACAGCTCACAAACGTAGTGTAAAGTAACTAAACTGCCCTGAATGAAAATTTAGTATTAAAACTGTCAAAATGAAATTTGGAGGACCATAATGTCTTTGGGTTACGCAGAAGACAGTGATGATGTGAAATGATGCCATTAGAATTATGTCATGAATTACAAACGGGGACCTACTTAGATACTCAACCTGTATTTCAAGAATTCCACAAAACTTCAGAAAGCCACGTAATATGAACGAAAAGTGCTGAAAACTAAATAAAAAACACAAAATGTTAGAAAGTTGAGGCCTCAAATGTAATAAATGTCTCTAAATGTAATAAAGGCCCTAAGTGTAATAACTTTTGGCCTTAAACGGTAATAAAGGTCAACACTCGGATTGAGTCACATCACGGTTTGACAAGTCATGTATTTAATGATTGAATAGTGATGGCGTCATTAGTCAGACAAATGACCAAAATTTCCTTTCCTTTGCTAATTTCCGCTTGAATTTATTTTGTCAATGTCTTATGGTAGCAGCATACAACTGTTAAAACGATCTTGCTTCATCGTGCTCCTCAAATAATGGGAAATTAACGCTTCATGAACTTAGCCTGAATTTTCGAAAAATTTACCTTAATTTCCGCGTCATTAATTAGGTAGTGCGTTAACAGTTCCGCGACCTTAATTTTCACTATTTTTCCCCAAATTCTCGATACTCTCCAGAAAAGAAAAAGTATTGATTTAGCAGGATGGAGATCTGCTGTATTATGGATCCTGTCAAAGAACACTCGAAGTGGCCAGATTCCTTTGTTTAGCGACTATGTTTAGCGACAATTCCACAAATATTTACGGATTTTTACAGTTAATGTTAAAGTAAATTTGTTTCTGTTGTCTTACTAAATCCTGTTTCTTTGTGTACGTTCGAGTTAACTTCCTTCATTTTGAAATTCCTTCTTTCGCGTTAATTTCCTTTATTATGATTCTTTCGTTAAGGTAATAGCCACCTTGTTACGCTATGCACAAGAGCACGAGAAGTTAATGGTTATCAGACCATTCGCGAACGCTTCTTATCGCTTAATTTTTTTTTTTTTTTCAAATTAATAATACTTTTTGCAAAAAGTGTTTGTGTTTAAACAGTCAGATTTTTAAGTTGGATGAGATTGTAGTGTTTGGAAGCTCATTTTCGCAGACTATTCTGTGACGTAATATGTCAAAAACGAGGGCGAGTGCTTTATCACGGGTTCCAAATACCGAGAAACAGATGAAAGCACGAGGCCGCAGGCCGAGTGCTTTCATCTGTTTCGAGGTATTTGGAACCCGTGATAAAGCACTCGCCCTCGTTTTTGACATGTCTTCTCAAATGAAACAATAAGAAATTAATCTCATTAAAATGCAAATGTTTGATCTCAGATGAAAAACATGTTTCATCTCAGATGAAAACCTGGTGGTGTTTCATCTGGTGTTTCATTGGGGTATCAAGATTCATCCACCTGACCGAAATGGAGGTTATTTATTGGCTTTTGACTGCATGAATTATTAATGAGTTTGAGAATCATTTATCAAAAATAGTATTGATGTTTATATGGAAAATCTCTGATAAACTGTTTTTCTAACTTTCTTACTTTGATTTTGTAGCAGGGATATCACTTTTAATGACTTCCCATCATCCGCCTAATTCCACGATTTTCCAGGCCTATAATTAAATTAAATTCTCTATTTCCACAAGCGATTTTACTATGACCTTACGAACCATACTTTGAAGAAAATCAGAGAAATGAAGTCAAAAACACTTTTTTGACGTAAAAATTTTAGCCACAAACGGAAAGACTCGACGGAAACAATTAAAGACATGAAGCAGACTTGACCTCAAGCTAACAGGACATTGAAGGTGGCTTTTTGACAGTTTCGTCACTGTTCAAAGGTTAAAGCAGATGCAAGTGCGATACAGTTTACACTCGGGTTCCCGTGTAACATTTTTCGTATCCAGTTACCAGGTGACACATCTAAATTAAAAAGGCCTTAGTTAAAATTTACTCTTTCTGTTGTTACTGCTTAACTAGTGTTGCTGTTTGCCCTTGTAGAAAATGACCTGCAGATTAAAATGGCATATGTGACACTTGACGTAAAGCTTTTCTGATTTCAGTGAGTTCTGAGTATTCAAGGTAAAATGTAACCGGGATCCCCTAGACACGTTTTGGCCTTCTTGCTTTTGTATAATAAATGCAGTTAAATCTTACATATTTATCACTGTGATTTCATGTGGAGCAGAACATATATTACATTCGAGACCGTTATTACATTTAAGGCCAAAAGTTACTACACTTAGGACCTTTATTACATTTAGGGCCGAACGTTGTTACACTTAGGACCTTTATTACATTTAGGGACATTTATTACATTTGAGACCTCAAAAAAGGTCACCATATGGAGAGCGAGGTCATATTTTAATACGGGTAAAATTGTCCTCCAGTTGGGGTGACATGAGACTAGGTTAGTCTTCTCGGATAAGGACGATAAACCGTAGGCCCCGTCCCACAAGACTTCAGTGTTTATAACCCTGTGGGACGTTAAAGAACCCAGACACTAATCGAAAAGAGTAGGGCATGGAGTTCCCGGTGTGCTGGTCTGGTCTTTGTATTACAGAGGGCCACTGAGTTATCAGTTTCTTTACTGTCATGTGCTACCCTCTTAAAATAAAGCCATCAGTTCATTTCAGTTCAGTTTAATAGCTTTTAGTTCGTGAAAACCTCTATGAGGCAACATATGATAGGCGGTTGTTACATGATAAGGATTTATCTGCTACTTCACCAAGATGCTTGAAAATTTTTGTTACTTTAAAACTGAATTCCCATGAAATGTGGTAGTGTCTCTATTATTGGCTTTCAGGGCTTTCTGTGATTCAAAAGCAATGGTTTCGGTATTCGTTGTATACCACTGAATAAGGCCTTTGTTTCAGAATCAAGGTTTGTTATACTCCTCAAATGCACATCGACACTGGACCCAGCCAGAGATCAAGTTCCAGTGGAACGCATTACGGAGTCGCCTGCGTATTGGAGGATTGCATTTGACGTCATGGCGGCCATGTTGGTGGACAGGAACAATAAGACTTTTCTTCTCTGGGAGTTAACTCCTATTTTTATGCAAACTATGTGAGCAAATTTTATTTTGTTTTGTCCACCAACGTGGCGGAAATGCAAATCACCTGTAGGTGGTCTGCAACCAATCCCTAGCCATCCAAAAGAAATTGATGAACCTTTTGTGTTGTCATCCAACATGGTCGCCATGCCATGGTCTTTTTGGATCTCCAGGGATTGGTTACAAACCACCTATAACGCAAGAGTCGAAGTATGACATACCTTGGATCGTTGTTTATATGGATGTTCAAAAACCCCAGACTTAAACCCATGTGGCACACCAAAAGAAGAAAGAGGCACTGTCGGATGAAGCTTCCCGGAGTAGTATCCCACCCTACCCCCCCCCCCCCCTCCCCATCCCCCTACCCCCATTCAGGATTGTAGTATTGCTGGCTAATATTTACTTTTGTTAACTTTTCAGGTACACTGTCCGAGTTCAAGAACTCAGTCATAGTTCTTTGTTTTGTGGCAACCATCGGAAACCTAGCAATCATTAGTAGAGATCGCTATCTGGCAGTGAGCATTCCTTGGTGGTACCGCAATCACGTGACACGGTCACGTGTTGTCAAGCAGGCATCCGTTGTTTGGATCGTTTCTGTTGTACTGGCGATACAAATTTCAATTTAAAGTTTTTCTATTTCCGTTTTACTTTATTTGTGTTTGCTGTATAATTTCCTCCTATGCTGGAATATTCATTGCTTACAGGCGCCAGAGAGTCTCCGTACAACAGTACGGAAAAGAATTACAGGCAAAATTAAGGCGTGAACAGAAATTGGCAAAAACAGTTGGTTTAATCGTGCTAGTTCTTTGTTTCAGTTTCTTACCAGCGCTTATTTCTCCCTTAATTTTTGCAACGCTGGGGTTCTCTCAGTTGGAGTTTGATTCTTTCAAGACCTTCATTTATGTGTTTGTTACCCTCAATGGTATATTGAATCCACTGCTGAACTATGGCAGACATTCAGGCGTGCGACGAGCGGTGCGTCAGTTGATCAGAAAAATCTGAAGCCATTCAGGGCCCATCCACACTACGTATACTTTTTTGATAAGCTTTCGCCTATCATCCACACTAAAAAGATGGAGTATGGTTAACACAGGCGCTATCCCAGGTCCCAGTCGTTTTTATCGTTTAAGACCGTTTTAGTGTAGACAGGTGAAAACGATACAAAAACGCTAGTTTGTATGGAGATATTTGCTTCGTTTTCGCCTCGATGAAAACGAATACTTTTGAAAAGGCATTAGTGTAGATGGGGCCTCAAAGAAACGAAAATAAATCCTGAAGAAACATAGAATGGGACCAATGACGCATCATTAGTTAATTTAAGCAACGGCGACGACAGCGAAAACAAGAACGCTGCATTAAGCCATAAGTTCTAAAACGTAATCCCTCCATACGTCCATTATATATTTAATAAATAAACTTCTTCAGGCGGCTCGTATAACGGATGATAATACCCAGGACTGAGTAACTGTCCGAAAAGTGGACAGATCGCTTCGAGGACAACGTGAAATTTTAAAGAACGATCTTCCAATCGAGGGTGTTGTCATCCGATGTACCAGCCAGCGGGAAAAGGGTTTATCTATTTTACAACCCCTTGATTGGTTTCTGAAACGCACATGCTTTAATTTAAAAAATACAGAAAAGTCGGTGATGGCCAAAGATTGATTGCCGGCAAACAATACCCAGCTGACTAATTTACTTGATTGTATTATACTACACTAGCCTAAAGCAGCTTACACCTGAAAACATGAGATTTTTTCCTTTTGTTTGTTTTTCTTTTCGTTCAATCGGGCAACGGATATCAAATCGGAGCACTGTTATCGTTTGATAACGGTCGTCCAATGTTATACCACGTGACGAGTTTCATCTAACGGGAGCGCGCGGAAAATATACTTAACAATTATTCCACGAACGCGCATTGAATATGACATGATAGATAGCCAAAGACGAGCGTAGTGCCGAGGTTGCTATAATCATCTCATATCGATCCAACAAGGGTGAGTGGAATATTTGTTTTATTGAAACAAGCAAGAAATACTGCTAGATCTTGCTGATTTCGCTTTACAAGAACAACTATAAGCAATATAATGGTCGCTATTTCTTGCGGCATGGTATAATGGCTCATACACCATGGCTGTTATGCCAATCAAATCCCTGGAATTGCATTATACAATGATATCATGCAAACAAGAAAAAAAAAACGTGAAATGACCTAATTCAATTTTTTTTGTTTGTTTGTTTGTTTGTTTTTACTCTGGCAAACAATTGAGCACAATTGGAAGACGGTGTGATTTTTCAATCTCATTCTTCCGTTTTAATGGCAAGCGGGACGTACATAAATGATTTTACGCTACTGAGAACATTAAGACACTTCCCCCAAGCAAGGACTCTCATCGGTGCATTTGTCATTACAAAACGTTTTCCGTGGTTGTTCAAAGAAGTCTGATAATGCCTGAGACAATTGGTGAAAATGTTATATGAAGATAAAGTATGTTATTCGACTCTTTTCTAAGGGTTTTCTTCGTCTGGTGATTTTCAAGACAACAAAGCAAAGTTTTCAAACTATAACCTGCCATCGGGCTCTATTTTGTTTCTCCTGGTAAACAAGTACTGCAAGTGCACAAATTCTCTAAAAAACACTGTTGTCTCCCTAAGTCAATTGTTGCGTGCGTATGACGTCATATTCCTCTCGGTGCAACTAGATCCAGTTCTCTATGTGGTTCACGGCCATTTTTTGATTCGAGTAATGGCGGCACATTAAAGCTGAACTTCACGTTTAAAATAACTGGTCCTCCCGTTGGAATTTCGATGTAAAATTTGGCGTGGTAACTATTTATCACTTCTATTTTCCAAAGCTGAAGAAAAAAAGGGATGTAAAATTTTGATCGCAGTTGCACTTTTAGCGTAAATGTTTATCAAAGGTAGATGGACAGTAAGTTCGCGTCATAAATAAGCAATTAATCAATCAATCAGTCAAACAGTAAATCAATAAAGCAACGAAGGGAAAAATGATAATAAATTTTAATATATTAAATCACCGAAGTGATATATGGGAAAACTGGAAACGACAAGAGTAACGTTATGTAAGAACCATCTTTCTATGATTACAAACTGTGTAAGGCAGCCCAAGGGGGCTTTTTTCAGTTTCATCCTTTTAAAAATTCACGATACCGGCACGTTAGCTTGCCCTTTAGCTTGCTCGTTAGTAAGTAAGTAAGTAAGTAAGTAAGTAAGTAAGTAAGTAAGTAAGTAAGTAAGTAAGTGAGTAAGTAAGTAAGTAAGTAAGTAAGTAAGTAAGTAGTAGGTAAGTAGATGTACAGACCTTTTCAACTGAGTGTGGAAAGAAATTTCCCGTTTACTTTCATTTTTTTTTAGTGAATATATTTTTTGACATAGAGCACATATAATACAACAGTACTTGCAGACTTGCAATACCACAATACCTTCAAGATAACGCCACCAACTCAATAACTAATACAAAACTTATTGACTTACATCTTCACTATGCAACACACCTTCAAATACAACACTGCTTAACTTTGATAGTAATTGAAAAATGGAGATCTTATTGATATGTCTATACTTTAGTTTTGCTTTACTAGGATATACTCTGTGATTGGTTAACTCGTGTCTCGTGTCACTTTCTCAACCCCCGCCCCCCCCCCCCACCCCCCCCCCCAAAAAAAAAACTGGCATGCATTTTCCCGCGCTTGGCCTGTTTTTTTTTTTTTTTTTTTTTTTTTTTTTTAACGTGCTTTTGCTTAGAATTCTGATTTGGATTTTGCTTTCGACTCTCACTAGATAACCGCTCAATAAAGTAAGTAAGTAAATAAGCTATTTGTGTTTACGCGATACCCTTGCGACTTTCAAACTGGTGAATATAAGTTTCCATCCTAACGGTAAAGATTATCAACTTTGTACAAAACCTCATTCCAAGTTCATGTTAACGCAACATGACTGCTTGTCTCATATTTCTGCTAAGTTTCAATATTTCGTCACAGGATGAAACTGGTATCCTCATTAAACCTGCTTTTGTTAATGTGGTGTTAGCAGGCGTTCCAGTCGTTAACGCAATGGAAGTATCACCGGTATCCCTTAAACCACCCCATTACAGAACAATTCGTGCAGCGTACACTAAATAAATGAGATTGCTGTAAACAGTTGCAATAAAATATTTAGTGAAATCTGTAATTTTAATGATTATTTTAGCGCTATTTGCCACATTTAAATGTGTAAAATTCAAAAGAATTTTTACTCTAAAAATTCGATCGGTAAAAGCCAAGTCAATTGGGTAACGTTTTCGTGAAACTTGACGCAGAAAAAGTGTTGCGTTGTACCTCCGCGCGCACCAAATTTTCATGTTGCAAAACGTAGAAAAGCTGGTTACTTTTCACAACTTGAAAATTTGTTGCCCATTTAGGTTGTAATACGCGGCCCAACAAACAATAGTAACTTGCAACGAAACATTGTTGCGCGAAAAGTAGCAAGAAAAACTTCCCAGTATTACGTGGCCTTAAAGTAACGGAAATAGGTTTACTGTCCTTTTAATTCTTGCGAACAAGTAGGGGTGAAGTTTTTTTCTTTTTTTTTCTTTTTGGAGGGGGGGTGGGGTAGCTGAGCAGATTTGGGCCATCATATTGGGGGAGGGTTATTGCTAGATTTTGTTGCTAAAAAAACAAAAAAAATCTCTACATTTCAGATCTCCAAGATTGATTTCTCTTTAATTATTTATAATCACATGAACGACAACTGACAATGCTTAATTGAAAAATCGGCTTTAATTTTCAGTCGAAGTTACAATCGAAGTGCTCAGAGCGTGTCAACCGACTCATGTCGAATTTTCCGCCGATATTTTGCATCGCTCAAAAAAGCGTGCATTTTCGCATGTGGTCTTCAATTCGATCAAAGAACATTGCTGTGTATTTGTTTTCGCATTTTTTTTTTTTTTTTTTTTTTTGGTTTTCTTTCGCTAACTCAATATTTTGGCCTCGTTTTTCTTCCAGCCTAAACGTAAAACACAGGGCATTGTTCACTGACTTTATAAATCGAAGGCCACCTGCAAATATTCAGACACTTTGAGCAAACCCGAAAATTTAACATAAGTCGTTTCTGCTCTCAGCTTTCCAATTAGTTGGAAATTTACTCGCGGTAATTTTACCGCATCCTATACTATCCTGGACCCAGTGGAAAAACGGCGTCTGTTTACTCAGCTTTGGCGATAGAGCAGACGGTATAAAATTATAGTCCTTTTCGTTCATTTTTTCAACTGTTAGCGCTCAATCTATGTTTGAAAAGAAATCGCTTTCATTGGACGTTTTTGAAATGTCTATCTAACGGAAATGCAGACATTATATTAAGATCGTGAACAAGTTGCAGGGATGTAAAACTTTTTAATTTCGGACCCGTTTGAACCGTGCAGAACCGGCCTTGCTGATAACATTCATACGCTCTTCGCTTTGTTTTATTTCGTTTTTGTTGAAAGTATATCATCAGATTTTTGTTACAGTTTTGTCCCAGAAAAAATAGTATTGTTCTCAAGCTTTCAACCAATTGATTGGTCACACCCTAGAATTTCATTCTTAAGCTCGGATAAAGAGATTTTATTTATTTATTTATTTATTTATTTATTTATTTATTTGTTTGTGTATACTAGATTAATCGGAATCAAGTTATTAGACGGTGTTCATAAATTAAGTCATTAGACCATTTTATCTTGTTGTTTTCAGTGTATGATTAAAACGAGCGCCAAGATAAACGCACGTGCAATTGAATTGAAAGCACGTGCATTTCGACAAGTTGATTTTTTTTTTTCATTCTCTCGCAAATCCAGAGAGCGGAGCCTCTCTCGACACTGTTTGCAGGTTGTAATGTTAATTTAATATTTTTCCAATTTATAAGTTTCGTTTCAAGATTGCATTTTTGTGCTTTTCATTACGTCCCTAAACAACAGTTTTTACCATTTTTATTTCTGTTATTTCCACCCAATTGTTGTTTGTTTTAACTCGTCTTTGTAATCTGCATTTCTTATGATGCATTTTGAATTGCAAATATATACTGTTAAAATTCATCTTTGATTCATCTCTCGTCTTCACGCACATGGCGCCGTTCGCAAAGTTAACCTTCCAGTTTTTAAATCCTTGTTTCTGAGCTTTTATGGACTATTATCTGCACGAATGAACCTCAAGGCGACAGAAAAAGGTTGGGGGACTGATAAAACGACGCAGAAAGCAAGGCTTTGATGACATCAACGTGCTGGATTAACGAAATGAAACTTCAAGGAACCTTCGGCATTCTACGACAGGTAACTTATCTACGATTTATTCTCTTTTTTATAAAAATAAAAGTCAAGTTTCAAGTGAATTAGTTGAATTTCCGTGGTCGGTCATTCTTTTTGCTAACAGTTGTTTAATTTTGCTGCAATAATTGAGAGCGTAACATGTTGATTCGCAGTTCAATTAATACCGTTCACCTTTAAAGTTTCTCAGAAAGTTCTAACCAGGCGGTTTTGTTTTTCTCTCTTTCTGACAAAATGATTGGTTGTTTACCGAGTGTTTTAGTTTTGTCGTTTAAATAATATTTTGAACTATCTAAGAGTCATCTAATGGCATGATGAAACTGTTCAACATTTGTTGGCTTCACACTACAAGCTAAGTTAGTTTCAAGTAAGCACTTGATTCAAGTGCACTTGAAAATCTCAAGTCGCACTTTAGAAAACTTGGCTTCACACCTGGTGACAAAGTATACACTTGAAGCACAAGCTGTCAATCATCGTTCGCGGTAAAATCAGAAATGCGACTGCTCGCCGGAAAATCATGAAGCCTTTACAACGGAAAAACGTTTTGTGTTGTTTACTCTTTATTTTGTCTTTAATTTTAACTCAGAGAGTTTTAACATTACAGGAAATGCATAGGTACTTCATTGTTTACGAGTACTTGGCGACAAAACAAAAGAACAGGCGACATCTTCTGAACTGAAAATCGATGATTCAGGCTGTCCGTAAAGATGAAATTCAAATAAGATCGTAAGTTTAAATCGGCTTTCCTTCTTTTTTATGTTTACTTACAAAAAAGACTGTTCCATGGAGTCCTCAAACTGCGAGGCGTATCTCCAACCATCCATTTTCATTTTTTTTTTTTTAATTAATTTTAGTTCACGACAAAATGTTTATCTGTCCTGGCACCGCAGCACGTGGCTTTCAATTGGTTTCCCTTTCCCTATTGGTCAAGTACGTTCTCAAGTGTGGTGTTGGCCATACTTGGCGGCGTACTTCGGCTTCTTTGAACTGCGAAAGTTTCCATGGTCACTAAGTAAAGTTCAAGTTGGTAGGTTTTACCCCTTCACACTCAAAGTAGGTTTCAAGTGCACTTAGATTATACTTACAAGCTCTAGTGTGAAGCCCCCTATTTTGTCGGTCGCAACATTAATTGATCAATGTACAACTGAGTTTTGAACCGTTTGTCCTTAGCTTTTGGGTCATAATTAACGTATGGGAGAGTTCGCAAGTCTTGCCAAATAAGTTGTTCAAAGAATGGTTACTTTAGCTCCTCATGGACAGTGATTTATCCAAGATGAACAACTACTGGAACCTGGAGAGATCTAAATTAAAGTTAACAGAAGCGGTTTGCCAAATAAAAGGCTTAGAATCAATTCCAAAATCCAGACCGTTGGTGGGGTGGGGGGAGGTTAGAGCATGAGGGGGGAAGAGGAGTGCGGCAAATCTGCACACTCAACTTTGGACGTTTAGATACAAAACAGAAGCTACCCAAAAAAATATTTTGGTATGAGCTGCGCGTCACTGTTCATTTATAGCTTATTTAATCAACGTTGTAGGATTTCAAATCCTCAACTTTAAGCGATAAGACCGAAAGTTAATTAGTATGGGTAGCTGTAAATTTTGTAATTTGATTACAATTTTACTATTGGCAGTGACATGGGATGGAAGAAAATAACAACATTTGCTCTAGCTGGTGATTTATTTTCTCCAGGGGTGAGCTATAGCTGAGTTTTATAAAGTTCTTAATTGATTTCTGATATCAACTTGCGGTCTTGTAGGGTAGGCTTTCGGACAATCTTTATCCAAATAGCCCGGTATGCAAGGTATGATATGAAATTGGATGTTACCATGCACAACAGCTATTCTTTGACAGGCAGGGTATTGAACAGTCTAAATAAAAATCCTTAATTTATTTCATTTGTAGACTATATAAGTATTTTTATTACCCTAAATTAATTAAATTTTGGAGATTTAAACGTAGAGGTTATGGTAGCAAATCAGAGGCCTGGGTTTCAACGTAGAATAGATTTTTTTTCTTTTGGTGAATTTAGTGATATAACCAATCTCACATTCTGGCAAAACTTTGTATGGAGTTGCCAAGCGTTAGAACTTTTGTCGAAATATAGTTTGGGATATTGCTGTCCATTCGACAGTTTCAGAGCTTACCCTATACAGCACGGGGATGCTCATTTAGAAAGAAAAAGGTGATGCCTACAGTTTTTACTATGACTTTTTTTATGGCAGCAAAAAGTCATGTGCAAAATATTTAATTTTAGGAAAAAAGTGAATGTAACAGAGTGGATATTAATCAGTAGTACAATACAAAGAGCAAGATAAATCATTATTGACGAAAAAGATGAGTATTTCAATTGCTTGGCTAGATTGACGAAATTACTGGGCCATAGAGACAACGTTACGGGTAATTTATCCCAATTAAAGTTAAGATGAAACCTGAACTGAGTGGAGCTGCAATAGGCGCCTTTAAAAGCTCATGTAATATCTTACTTATCGGTCTAACGCACAAATTCCATTGACATCAAAACCTGGCTGAGTGTCATAGGCTTTCATAAGCGACTCCGTTGATTCTTTTGATGCGCATTGCAACTGGGCAGTTTTCTCCAGTTAACCTGTGCACTACGTTAACCAACCCTACGTTTAATTCAGTTTAAGGGCAACACTGTGACTGGACATGATTGAAGTTAAAGTGGACGTTCAACTCAGAGTGAAAAAAGAAACATTAATCAAAGATGGTGAGTTTTCCTTTCTCTTGTTTATTTCGATTGCTTGTTTTAGGGTAGTAGAAATATTTGCTCATTTTAATTAACGTTTTCTTTCCTGGTGCCATCTGCTGGCTTTGCTCAAACGATTGTGTCATTGAGTGGATACGGTTTACGCAAATCAAATCGAACCACCAACATCCCCTGGGTATACTTCGGCACTCCGTGCCGCGGGAATGGTGAAGTTGAAGCGGGTTTGTCTTTACGGTCTCACTAGCAGAAAGGTGCGCGTGGGTTTATCGTGGTTTTGGGGGATTGAGGAGGCTTACTAGGACGGGTTTTACCTTGCGAACAAGTTAATCCACGCATGAAGTCCTCGCACGCCAAAAGCTTTCCGTTCACTTTCTTTAATGGTTGGGTTGGCATGCAACTCGGCTGCACACCTCTACAGTCCACCTCTCCCCATCCCAGCTGCTTTAATCTTCCTTAAACATGTTCTTTACCACTAGAATCTTGATTAGTTGCTCATAATGCAAAATTATTCTCTATGGAAGGGATTAACAGTGCAAGCAGAGAGATTGACTGGAAGGGAAAAAGAAGAAAATCAAAGATATCGCTGACAATGGTGAGTTTTGATCAAATTGTGTTTGTTTTAATATTAACTGAGTTGAGATGCTTTAGATGGTTCTTGAGCTCATGACTGTTGAAAATTCGAAGCGTAGCAACTCTTACAACATGGAAGCTTACATCATGATTAGACATTAAGTTTCTTCATAACAACGCCTCACGCCTTTACCTGGTAAATGACTTCACGCTCTCTTGTCAAGTGACCTATAGGAGCGATATTTCTCATGAGTATCGATACCTAATGTCAATGTCATTGAATATTTGCTATTGATAGCGTCCCATTCTAATGTGTGTTGTGACGCTGTTCGTGGCGTTAAAAGTAACAAGGTGTGTCCATACCAAGAAACGTTACACGCAACATTTCGGAAGGAGAATGACAAAGACGTTCCTGTAGTTAAAGCCGGAGAAGTTCCACTCTTCCAACAAATTGACGTTTAATTGTTGGAAATGGTGTCTAAATTTCAAAGCTTCAGCGAAAAGTGGAGATTGTATTTTACTGGTGTACAAATTTGATTCTATAATCCCGTATTTTCTCTTTTAGATTGTTTTTGCGCTCCCAAATTGGATTTCGTGACGTCATACTGCCGCCCAATTATTCCTCTGCTTTCTGAAGATAGCGGCAACCGTATGACGTGATAAAACCCAAAATGGTGGCGCGCAAAAATAGCAAAAATAGGTCGTAATCATATCCAATTTTTAGAACACTTAAATGCTACCTCCACTTTTGAAACTAAGCTTTGAAATTGTTTTTTAGACATCATTTTTTTAGCAATTTAACGTCAATTTGTCTGGAAGAATAGAAGTTCCTTTCATCATACACTCCAACTTTCTTGTGCGAGATATTGTGCCAATGTTAACCTCAGTGTTACACCGTGTGTCTCGGCCCTAATAAAAATGGGGAAATTTTTGAGATCTCGTTAACATGGAGCATCAAGTAATTTGAAAATGAAATTTAAAGAATACAAAATAAATTAAAGTGAAGTTTGAAATGAGGAGCTCCTAAGGCACAGCGAATGATAAGTGTTTTCCAAGAAACCAAATTTTCGGGCGGCAAAGATAGCCATAAAATCTGGATTTGTCAGAGGACATTTCGTTTAGGTAGCATGTCTTCTTATAAAAAGAGACATTTCGACGGACGTTTCGATGGACAAACTAATGTGATTACCTTCAACTGGAGATCGGATAATTTGAGGGATATTAGCGATTGCAATGTTAGATGCGTTTCGTCTCCAACACAGCCCTCTCCTTCATGGCAATTCCCACTTCGATTTCAGAGACTCTAAAAGCTTAATATTTTATGCGGCTTGAAACACATAGCATCTTTCTCTGACTCCAAGCTGGATGTTTCTACCCTCCAACCTACCAACCTCTTCCTCTTCCTCTTCCCATAATTACTTGATTGCTTGGCCTCTAACCTAAGGAGTTATTTTAACATATGTCACACAAGAATTAGCCATCTTGGATCCGCCATATTGGAATCTCGAAGGGTTCAGAATATAATGATTCAGTCATTTTCAAGAGAGATGGCTCCCCACGCCCCACCCTGGGTATATGGGAAGCGTTTTTCATCAGAGGTCTGCAGGGGCATGGTAGGGCATTTGTAAATTTTATTTATTTATTTATTTATTTATTTATTTATTTATTTATTTATTTATTTTTTGTAGAAATTCATAAATTTTACTGCTTGAGTCCGAAATACTTACCTACTTAGTTTGGCTTTATGACCGCTGCGTCGCACATATTTCACTCAAAAAGCTATGTAAAACTGTACATCAGCGGCCTTACGTAGTTTGCATTCTTTGTTTCCCTGTCATCTTCACATTCTCGTACACTGGATGAGCAATCATAGTAATTGCGATTTGAGATACATTCTTTAATATGTAGATGTTGCATGTTTTGTTTTTGAGAGGGGCAATGAGCTAAGCTTGACTCGCTGAACTTAAATGAACATCGAAGGTGGACTTATGGCACGGCTACCCTGGGCTGTTATCAAAAATCCGTTGATGCGGCATTTTTACGTTTTTCTCAGCTATACCATGGGGTTTTTGGATCAGTATTGGCTGACCCCAGGCTCCCTGGGGCTTTTTCAGTTCTCCGTAGAAAAAATGCAAATGCCCGAAAAATACCCGGGAGGAGGGTGGGGTAGAGGGGGGTGTCACGCTTAGAATTGACTAAGCCATAACCGAAATTGATTCCAAACCAATCATGTAACAATTAAGTTAAAACGAGAAGAGCCATGGGTGGTGTACAGGAGTGGTTAAAGGTAGAAGGGCGAGAACTTATTCACGTGTAAAATTAAATCTTACAGTGATTCAGTATTAGGGAGTTTAAGAAGCTACTACGGGGTGCGGCAACAAGAACGTCATAAAAAATAGGGTTTAAAGAGGAAATCAAACGCCCTGTACGCCCTGCGGGGGATGCCAGATACTCGTCCCAAGATCCATTCATTCGTTGATCGATCGACTTTCTCATACAATCTCGATTCCAATCTGTATGAGGAGTGCGTTCTTTGTCCGTCGAAAGCAATAATAAAAAAAAGAAGACGTCTTTTTCCCAGAGTACCTCGTGTTATAGCGCTGAGAGGAGGTTAGCTTATCAAACACAACATTGTTGTGTTAAAGAGCGTCTCGTATAATATAACTTTAAAGCTGAGACACAATTTTGTAGAGTTTGTTTTCTGGTGAGCGTAAGAATTCCAAGGCTTCTCTCTTTTCCCTTCTTGGAGGAAGAACAGAGAGGATGCAGTTAGATGCTAGGTTATACAAGTATTGCAAACACTCCACATACCCTTCATTACCCCTACGCACACCGGAAACTAAACCTGAACAAAAAATAAGAGAGCTCGTTCGTCCTTGTTGAGACTCCAAGGTTTACTGCCCAATTTCAAATGTAATTTGGTATGCGAACGGCCAAATTACATTTGCGTAGCTAAAAAAAAGTGTTAAATACATGAAATTGCATCCATGCTAAGTACAAAGCAAATTTTATGTTCAAAAGACTAATTGTCTTTTACTATATTCTTCGCGAAAGCAGTGAAAAGAAGGAGTGAAAGCAGTGAAGGTTCATTTCCGTGATGGTCATGTTTTAACAATCTAAAGTCACCTTCACAAGGCAAAATAAAGTTTGCAAACTTGTGTTGTCAAAAACAAATTGGCGTGAAAGTACATTGCAAAAACAGCTTTCAAACATGCTGAAATACTTGTTATTGTTTTATTGTTTTGTTTTTTTGGCAACGTTTTCACACGCCAAATCCTATTTGACAACACGGGATTGGAAACCTTAGTTTGCCGAGCGAACGCAACTTTAGAAATAAAGAAGCGACATGGCAATTCAAGACAAAATTGTGCAACAGAGGAAGAAATATTTTTGGATTGTCGCAAAAAGCTGATGGTATTAGGAAAGTTTAAAATTTTAATTGATACTTTTCAATGTCTTTCCCTTCAAACTGTTGCAAAATTGTCTAACTTGCAATGTCGCTTTTTTTACCTTGTTCAACCGGCAGAGTACTAAACTCCACGTCCATGTACAGTATTACAAGGGACATGAAATCTGTGGTGAAAGCATCTAGAAAATGATATACACAGCCCACACCCAAATTTGACAACAATTCTAGATTACGAGTATCAAGACAATTTGTCGTAAGTAATGTTCGTAATTTTCTTCTCTCTATTTCTTTTCTCAGATCGACAAAGACAATTTTCACTGGTAATCGCTTAATTCACTCCTTCTCTTGTTCTCACCTTTGTTGGTCAAAATGTTAAAAAAAATTATATGCAGTTACTTGGAAAACAATCTGTAGCTCTGGTTATTTAATTTCATTGATTGAGAGAATCGATTTCTTGCTTGTAAGTTTGGTGAATCTCTTGTTTTAGCACTTTGCTTGTCAACTATCAGTCAAAAAAATTCTATGCCTCTTTATTTTTAGCCAATTTTCACGCAATTTCAACACCGCTGCTCCTTAGTGATTGTTTGCTTGTTTTTGTCTTTTTATTTTCATTTGCCGTAATTTCTGTTGTCTTTTTTTATGGTTTTCTTTGCCAATTCTTATTGAAAATTATAGTTTGAGCTTTCACTCATTCCCCTTGTCTAATGCAACACTACTATAGTTAAACAAGGTTTTAAATATCAAGTACACTACTGAAACTAATGTCTGGTTGAGATAATCCAAACAATTTAAGCCTTAACTAGCGCTAACACCTGAAAGCAAAATATGCATACATTTCTTATTAAAATGATGCTTGTTTATCTATATTTTTAGCTATATTCTCTTGAATTTTGAGATGCAGGACCACAAAAAACAAAACTTTTTTTTTTCGAGAATTAAGAGTAAATGTCCCTAAGCATCAAATATAATCGTCAAATCGCGGACACAGCTAAAAATTCGATTTCGCTCATACTTTTTCTATAGATAGGCCGTTGACCCAAACTAAACAAAACCGGGTTAGTTCGTTTTAAAATTCGTTTCCTTAAGAGTAATTTAATGAAAACGTTTGCGTTGGTTTTGGGGCTAATTTGGATCGAAATTTCACAATATTCATGGCGTTCCTAGTGTTCGTTAAAAATACACTGTAAATCCTCCTTTGCTGGAACTTTATAGTTTGGTCTCTAGAAAATTTAGCAGTGATAAGAAAAGCAGTTATTTTTCTTCCTAAACAACGGTCATGGGTTTTGTCTTGAAGCCACCTTCGATACTCTTTTTAAATAGTTTTGAGGTACCTTAAAATAACTCCCTAAAAATCATGTCGGTACTCCAAACTAGGACCTCAAACTATACTGCAGATACAAATAAAGGATAGATGTCAAAAGTTATGCTGGCATTTTTTTGGGATGTCGGTTAGTTGTGTGATAAGACTTCGTTGAAGTTTGCTAATATGACAAATTTG
Organism: Pavona decussata; assembly: GCF_977016875.1. Classification (NCBI taxonomy): domain Eukaryota; kingdom Metazoa; phylum Cnidaria; class Anthozoa; order Scleractinia; family Agariciidae; genus Pavona; species Pavona decussata. The sequence goes on along the minus strand of NW_028145557.1, from coordinate 635,917 downwards.
CCGACGGACGCCATTTTGAAAACTAAGGGCCAACACTAAAATCAGGAATCCGGAATCCGGAATCCGGAACAGAAATTTGGAATCTGGGATCCCGAGGAATCCTCAATATTCATCAATTAGATTGTGCAAAAATTGTCTGAAAATATTGTCAACGCAAATGTTATATTTTCCGATTCGTGGCACCAGAAAAAAACATCTAATTAAGTCATTATTTCCCGCAAATGAAAAATGATTGGTCTCACGGTTAAAACATTTAAAAACGATCGAGCGTACAGTAAAGAAAACTAATTTGATAGTCTATATCTTCATTTTGAAACTATGTTAAGGTTTTCTGAAGACAATCTTTGTACAATCTAATTGTTGAATCTTGAGGATTCCTCTGGAACCGGATATCGGATTTCGGATTCCGGTTTCCTGCTTTCAGTGCTGCCCCTTTTGGAATGGGTTACCTGGAAAACCAGACACTGACTGAGCAAGTATTTGAGTTTGCTTGTTTGTTTGTTTGTTTTGACAGCGTCAGTCCAAAATTTCCCTTTTTTGGGGGTTCAAATATCCGAAAATAAAATGTTTCGGGACTACTACAGATTTTCACATATCCGACAAAGAAATGGATTGAAATAAGCTTACCTGTTTGTATCAAATTACCATTGTCGAAGGGCCGTTTCTTACAGAAAACCTCACATGGCCTTCCGTCATTACTTTACCCCTTCAATTTACCTCAAGACGGCAGTATAAGTCCAAAGTGTATTGAACTCCATAATGTCTATGATTATGTACCTGTTCAGTCCAAAACGGTGTGCTGTGACCCGTGGCAACCGTGAAACCATAGCAATGCCAAGTATTGTTTGAATACGTGCCTCGGTTAAAGAGTCTCTTGCAAAGTGAAGAAAGCAAATCAGTCGAAACGAAACTCGAAATGGAATAAAAGCAAATATCATGAAAGGGTAAATGGCGTCATTACATCAAATTCGAAGCAAAGATAGTTATCTCGCAAAACCGGTTCTCAGTTTAATAAAACTCATTAGCATATTTACTGAAATGAACAACCTCTCGGAGCCGACTCTTTTCTTTCATGTTTCCGAAATGCGGCTGTTAACCGAAAGCTGATATTAAAGTCTGGTCAGGAGAAGGAAAATGTCTTGCTCTTTCTCTCTTTTGGTCGGTGGCGAATGTGGATGTGATTCAAGAAGTAGGATTCCGTTTTGTGGGATCCCACCTCTTGTATCGTGCAACAAGAGTGTAGCAGGTCACAAAAAACTGTTGAAATTTAGTGGCTGTGAGACGGAAGTCGAGTTCATACTAGCAAGAAGTGCCTGCTTTCAAACACCGCCGAACATCCAGGAAATGACCATATGTCCCTTGCACCGTGAACGTTTGGGTATTGGTTGGCGGAGATCGATAAAGTCATGCAGTGCACCACAGAGACTTTCGGACCATGAAGATTCGAAGAAATAAGCTGAGAGGGGCTGCACCCTGGCTCAATCAAAATTCATTTTTGAAAACACTGGAGAATTCATCCCAGTTGGCTCAGGTAAATATATACTCACTGTGTTTCATAGTTTTTAATACTAAGTACAGTGTATATAAAAGATTCTCAAACGAAACATAATATTAGACAAAGATTCATTGAAAGTTTTGTTAAACTGCCAAACATCAGTTGAAGGTTGTGACTTGAATGCCCCCCACCCCACCCCTTTGATTTTTTTCTGCCATTGAATTACTGACACGGCCACGTGTTTTTCTTTTCTTTTTTCGTTTTTAATAGCATTGCATTTGAAGCCGAATCTTTGCGTTCAAAGCTCCACGCAACTTTTGAAGAGGAAATTGCTTCGCAACATCCTATTGTTTCTCTTTCCCGGATCATTTGCAGCTTGGCGCGCGAGAAGAAGTTATCAACTTTTCCAGTTAAAATGTTGAGGGAGCTTTGTGAGAATCTGGGATTAAATGTGGATGGAATTACTCAAAAGAGGAAGAAGCCGTTCATTGATCTGCTTACCCAGCTTCAGTTGGGGAATGCTCGTGTGCACGTAAATGACACCTGCCAAAATTATTATTATTATTATTATTATTATTATTATTATTATTATTATTATTATTATTATTATTATTATTATTATTATAACCTTTCCAAATCTCACATTGTAAGCTGCAATTAGACAGTGCAAGCTAAAGTTGCCAAAAATTTGGCATTTACAAAGGAGTGTTAGTGAAGACAAGTCTGCCAGAATTCATTTTCATATAGAATTGTTTATTTTGACGAACCCCTAAGGTGTTTAGTTTATGTGTGGTTGGTGCACTTCATGCAGTCTTCGTTTGATCAGAATTGGATATTATGACAGTGTTTGCAATAGGTTAAGGACAAAGATCGAAGGGTTAGACTCTCTACCTCCGCTAGAATCGGGGCTAAAATAAATTCTTGTTCTTTTCCATTCACAATTTTTGAGCGACAAATAGAAGACGCTGTGCGTGAGTTTGCCCCGCGCGCGAAAGTTCTGCGAAACGGTAACTGTCTTGTCGCGCGCGACCGTGAGTTTCATTTTAAAGAAAATGAATGGGAGGGTGGGGGCATAGGCCCTATGTGAAAATGGCTGTCATTTTAATATCCTTTTGTTTGCATTCAAATTAGCCTCACTAGCTTCGTAATTGAGTTTAAAAATCAAAAGAATACTTTACCGTGAACGAGGCTAGTGAATGCAACAAAAGGAATGTTAAAATGTCAGCCATTTTTGCATAAGGTATATGAAAACCCAGTTATATGGTACAAGCTGATCACAGTCAACTTAAAAACATTCATTCATTTTCTATTTTTAGTCAACCTTAGCCTGAAGGTGCTTTGAAAAGCCTTGACTTTTATTTAATCTTTTTTAAGTCCGTAAAACAAATGTTTACTGCAGTAAGCCACACATTTGCCGGTTTTTTCGTTGGAGTTCCCGTTGAGTTAATTCACATCTTCCTAGACAAATAGCGACAAGAAGTTTATTGTCTTTTTTAGCCTAGCTTAAGTTCTAAAAAATGTTTGCCAGTTTTGACCTTTTCCAGTCTCAAGGTTCGCGTAAGCGAGTTTTGCCAAAGAAGGTGTATTGGAAGTTGCGTGAGCGTGACGCAAAGTAACACAAAGTGACGTTCCGTGTTAATCACGTGAATTTCTGTAAAACTGTATTCGAAATAGACGAAAATACTGCACAAATTTCTTGTTGGAACGGCTGAGCTCGCGGTGAAAGGTTCACAATGGTTTGTAGCTTGGCCTGTATAGTAGGGAACGTAAGATTAAACCGAGAACTAAGAAAATAACGGCAAAGAAATCAAGTTTGTTGAAGGTCAGTGACAGGAATGAGGTGAGTCACGGCAAAAATGTAGAAATTATGCAAAACCATTGCCAGACGCGGTTACGTTATGTTAACTTGCTACACTTTAGGTTATGATTTCAATTCACAAAAAAGAAAATAAAAGGGATTTACAGTTGATACTTGGTACAAATAGATGTTTCAAGCGGCTTATTTTAATAAAACAATGTAAGTTTTATAAACAATTCAAGTATGCTTGTTGTTCATTTCAAAATGGCGGATAGTGAAAATATGCTCAGTTTAGAAATGTTTTTTTCTTAACGTACGAAAGATCCCAAGAAATTGAAGCGATAGAAACTGAAAACTATCATAAATTGTACCCTCAGAAGGTTTTTCGGTGAGATTCTTTGAGTACCACAGGTAGTTATGGCTAGTTTGTTAAAGGTCCTAACAAAGCCTTTAAGAGAAGCCGTTGGCATTCCTTAAAAAAAAATCGTAAAATATTTATAAGAAGAGTTGCCTAGCTATGTTACAAGTCAGAGAACTAAAGAAGCATTGAATGAATAGGATTTGCGTTTAAGAGATTCAAAAGTTACGATTGCTTGATTCGGTAGCTTTAAGAATGTTGACATTATTTGAGGCTTTGTTGACCAAAAATGCCGTTGATCATTTAAAATTCGTTTCTCGTAAACGAGTAGTTATTTGGTTAAATGGATGTCCTTTTCATAAGTGTGGTACTAGGGCCTATCAATCTACAAAGTATGAGCGAATTCGAATTTTGAGCTGTGTCCGGGATTTCTTTGGTTTTTACAGACATTTACTCTTAAGAAGTTCCTTACATGCGGCCAAAATGTTTACTACATCAAACTATATTCCAATGAACAACTTGTGTAGGTATTCACGAAAACGTTTTAGTTTAAAAAAAATAATACAAATTTCACTACGGTACCAGACAAGTTTTTGTGCAGGGTTAACCTCACGATTTCCCTAATCAGGATGTTTTTGTATTTTTGTTGAAGCCTCCTAAATAAAATGTTTTGTAATGTTATGTTAAAAGCTGATATGAATTCAATTTGATAGTTTTGAAACACATTTCTGTCCACTTTCCTTCAAATAAAAATCTAATACATGAATATTTGAAATTTTGCATGCACAGAGGCTGTAAATATTCAAATAAACGGAGACGCAACTTTAAAAATTGACTTGCGGTTATTAATCAATGACAAGTTTGGACTGCCCCGAAGGAATTTATACCGAAAAATGAATGCATAATCTTGAATTCCACTAGTGTAAAAGTCCAATATGTCCCAAATTTAATTTTTCCCTTAATTTTCCTTTCAAATCATAGTACTTAAAAAAAATGGTGAACGGCATAGGGCCAATTTTAATTTCAAAGAGTTTAATGAATACATGCTCTCTATAACTGAGATCCAATTGCCTAAATATTTTTTGAGGAGATATAGCACTTTCTATCAACGGTCTGTTGTGGTCTTTAATGCCTTTTTTGGCGCCTAATTTGAAAACCGAGGGCGTTTTAAAGCGTTTTTGTAAGCATTACTTCAACCAGACACTAGTTTACTAGCTGTTATAATGTGTCAAGAGAACATAAAGAATTATTAAAGAAGCTTTTAATTTGTTGTGCCCTTTCCCCGAAAGTTTTTGCCTTTAATTAACTGCTCAGTAAGAAATTTTTTACATTGAGAAATGATAAAAAAAAAGCTCGTGGCATTAGCTATTTTGAGACATTTTGTTAATATAGTTTGCCATTTTCTTCGAAGCCTTACGTTCCGTTGACAAGTACAAAAACCTATAAGGTTTAACTACCATGTGCCATGTATAATGGTCTTTTATGATTCATAGATAATTTTGAGAGCCATGATTAGAAAACATCAAAAACAGAATAAATATTTTCAATGCTAATGTATTCGTTGTCTTTTTCCTGAAAGACACTTAAGAAAATTTGAAGCTAAAGGTCACACAAAATCTCTTCAAAACTCATAAGGAAAGGACTTTGTACACCCTTCATTATCCCCGTCCCCCCCCCCCCCCCCAATCTTGGTTATCCGGTTTAAAACAGTACAATGAGTCTGTACCTAACATAACTAGTCAAATTGAGAACAGGCCTGAAAACTCTATTTGAACTGGGTAGCCCACCGTCTACACCCCCCTCCCCGAGGAATCCTAAAATTCACTAATGTTTATGACACGAAGAATTCAATCAGTTTAGAGCTGCCGGATATCATTTTTCCGTTGTGGATTTAGTATCCAAATTTTGTTGTTATTTGAATGGGACAAAATAAATTTGGATTTTCATAGCAAGACTAGACAATTAGAAGCTTGTAACAATAACAGGTTTTGTGTCATTTTCAAATATTTCCACATTTTGTCGTTCTTGTAGTTCTTCGTCCCATTTGACGAATTTTGAGTTGCATTCTTTCCATTTTGAAAAATTTATCCTTCATTTAACCTTCCAGATTTGGACCGTGCTGATTTAAGGGGGATTGGTGCCGCCCACCACCCAACCACCACCCCATGATAAATCTTTTTTTAAATTGACAATCGATGATTGTTATAATTGTGCTTCCTTTAGGTTTGAAAGGTTTTGTTCTGTTACGTTTGAAATGACAGTAACATGTTCATTTTCGTAACCATGGTATCTGGCAGTTTAACCTTATAATATAACTATCGGATGAACATCCCAACTTTGAGCGATCGATGTCTTGTTTATTAAACTTTCGTTGTGGACTTTAAAACCAGTCAAGATAAATTAATAGATGAAAAGATTCATAGAAGTTTCAAGTTTTATCAAATGTACGAATTTACGTAGAATGTAAATTCACCTGATCAAACCAAAACATTATCTGAATGTAGAAGATCGTTCAAAGTTGAGGTTAAGTGTTCTCAATAAAAAATACCTCTGATTGGACGATTGCTGGTATAGTTGGACGAAAGCAAGAAACGCAACCTGTATTTTCAATGTTTTAACAACAAAAGCAAAAAAGAATCGGTTAACTTTGCGGCCTGAAGAATTTTGGCTCAACTACACGAGAATATCATCAGTGACATAAATTTGCTTCAGGGGCCTAGAACCTCCCCTGATCGCGGTCAATATAAATACAAAAATTTATATGTCATTTCCCAAAAACTTCATTTATAGCTTTGTTACATGTCATCGTCTATCAGAGGTATTTTTAACCATGCCCAAAAAAGAAAATCAATTTTCATAGCTTATCTTTAATCCCGTTTTCTCCAGTCCAGTCCAGTCCTTGTTCTTGGATTCTTTCTTCTTCTTGTGCATTGTTCCTTCCTCTGGTGACTTCACCTGTAAAAGAGAAATCCAAAAAGCTCATGAGCTATTTTTTTTTTTTGTTTTTTTTTGTTTGTTTTTTTTTTTAGAAAATGAAACATATACCCATCTATGCTAAGGTAAAAGTAATCCTTTCCTCCCTATCTGTAGAGATTATTTAGTTTGCCTCTAGAGGAAAACTTATGAATTTGACAACTAAATTTTTATTGAAGCTTTAAAATTTGCTCAAACAAATATTTCAGGAGTATATTTTTTTCAGTAAACTTTCAGTACGTCAGAGAAACTAAAATACGAAATATTTTCTTCGCAACAAAGCTCGTGAAAGGACCAAAGGTGTCACGCCAAAGCACGTGCTACTTCGAACAAGTTGATCCAAAATCGCTTGAACATTAAACGGCGAACAAAACCAAGTTTCTCGCCGTCGTTTTCTTTCTTCCCTTCTCTTTCTCCGTAAAAAGTTTGTGTGGTAGCAACTCAAATTGAACCTCCGCGAATTCTGGTATTATTGTACTTCGGAAATTAATGATGCGTTGAACCGAATCTGCTCAAGCAGACCAAAATAATTCCAAGACCTTCTCGCTTACTAAGAGTTCGAAAGTTTGAGGGCTGAAGTCCTATGAAAATATGTACTCACCATCTGTTTGTTTAAAGCCAAGGCTAATCTTAATATGTCCAAGCCTTCCCTCCATTTCGGTACATTTTCAAGGGCAGATTTCTTCCTCGCACGTCTTCACTTATCGGAAACTTTGTTGCTTTGACGTGAAATCTAGAAGATATACTGAATATGCATTAGACACTAGAACCAATGATCAACTGCCAAAAAGGGCACAAGCGCATGTTTCGATAAGAATGCATGCGTTGGTTGGTATGCTCCTGAATTAATATGCTATCGCCATAGTCCTTTCTTTTTCTTTTCTTCGCATGGACAGTAGACCTTATGCAAAATTGGCCGACATTTTAATATTCTTTTTTCACCTTTTTTTCTTTGTTTACTGAAAAGCTGTGTGAAAAACACTCAAACAACATTCATTATATACCATTCACAGGTCATGCAATGGACTGTGCCTTCTCAGCAAGTGTATTGCGGAAGAATTTCTTTGTTCAGCCTTTTAAAGGGGCACTGTTACGGAGATTTTGCTGTATGTTGAACAAAACTGCTCAAATATTTGACAAAGAACCCCTTCTTTGATGTGAAATCATTATTCTTAAAACTCATTAATAATTCATCAAGCCAAAATAAAGGAAATCACTACCGTGAAGGAGTTTTAGAAATGCGATCTTAATTGTTATAAAATTTTGTGAACTTTTGCTTCAAATTTCTCCAAGAATTATCAATGGTTTGAAAAGCGATATCAATCACTCGAAAGAGTATTTCCTCCTATTTCCAAGCACCTCGAAGTTGGTAAAAAAAACTCGGCTGCACCTCGTTTTTCCAACCAACTTCTCGGTGTTTCGAAATCGGAGGAAACACTCTTCCTCGTGTTTGATATATTACTTAGAGCACTGGGAGCAAAATATAAAATTATTTCTCCAAGGAAAAAAAACCATAATCAGTTTAAAGCGTTTTCCTGAAAATACACGAGACAAACTTGAAAAAATTGGCCAATTTTTTCAAGTTACAATCCATTTCCATCCTGACCATCTCCAGACAAAAATGATTAATACTAGTTACTGTGCACTAGTAGGGTTATTGTTAACAATACTGAACAATTATTTCAACGTTTCCATTGATACAAATATGTTTTTTTGGCTATTCAAAGTGATTCTAAAAATAGGTGATACTGCCCCTTTAAGCATGATGTGTCCTTTAAATTCCGAGTCTATGAATTTTTTTTCTGAAGACCAGCCAGAAGACCATCACAAGTTTACCAGCTTCATCTACTTTGGATCTGTGGCCCTAAATCAGTTTTACTTAAGTCCAACGCAGTCGTTTTTAAGGGAGTCGTATACACGGTTTCACGGACAGTCTCTGGAATTTATCAAATGCATCATTAGGCTGAAGAGCCACACATCACAGATCTAGGACAGACACATTCACCACTATTGGGTACTTACATAGACTGAAAAATCGGCGAGCGACTCGCTCGCCGATTTTCGGAAGCAAGCCGCTTCCGAGTCGCTTCGGAAGAGAGCCGATTCGGTCTGGCTCGGCCCGCCTCTGCTCGCTGATTTTTCTCTACGCTCTATACCCCACTTGGGAGTTCGTTCTTGGGCTACTATTCGAGGGACATCTTTCCAAACTCCTTCCTGTTTTTGATGTTAAGAATGTTTCGTACTTAATAAAAAGGACCGTGTATTAATTTCCAATTGAGCAACACCCAGTTCACCTTTGTAGCTTGTCATTGATGGCCATAAAACGGCAAATCCCACATCAATCATGATCTTTGGAAGTAGCAGGTTATTCTCTTTGTCAAAATCTCATTTGACCAACTTGGTAAAAGAGGATGAATTTTCTATTTTTATGACAAATGGCATAGTACTATATAGGGTAGAGAGGGTGGGATATTGACCAAGTACCAACCCTCCCCACCTTTACCCTGTTAGCTTGCTATCAGGCCAGGCACTGGCTAGAATACACATCATGGTAAATTCAACGTTTTTGCGTTCGACGTTAATTCTTTGTATGGTTGTCGACTTAGTAAGACAAGCGCTCATCGGAACAAGTTGTTTTAAGGGAATTGGAATATCAAAGCTACTCAGTATCGTTCCCGGATAGCTATAATTCACTGTGATACAAACAGGAAGTAGTTAGATATGAATTGGTATATACGTAGTGTAACTTACTTTATAGTCCACCTTGACAGGGACAACTAAAGGGATTTTTATTACCTATCACTAAAGAAAAGTCGTCGAAACGGAGATTAGCCGAAAATTTTTCTTACAAGCTTCAAAAATAATAAACCAGGCTGTTTAAATTTTGATTTTTGCTGAGCTTTCATTAAAAAAATGTATATTACATTACTGGCACGGAAGTCCCAATATCAGCCGTTGTTTTCTACGCCCTGCCAATATTAAACATGCGCAAGCTGAGCCAGAAAAGGTGTCTGCTTTATTGAACGCATTTTTAAAAAAATACAGGAACAAAATGAATGCTCCAAAGGATATTGCGGAAAACGGGACAACGAGACCCAAAAAATATCGTTCCGTGTAGAAGACATATTTCTGATTTCGTCGAAAACGAAGCGATCGAAGACGAAGACGTAAGCCTTCCGTAGGTTTGAAACCTACGGATGAAATCGAAACCTCCAATATTAGAACTTAATCATGAAGCAATCAAAAGCCAAAAACAGCCAACAGTCGAAAATGAATTGAACATCTTGAAGATGGAAATCAAAGCAACCATTTATTTTAAATCGTTGACAGAAATCAGACATTTTCTTTTACGGTTATCCCTTCTCCTTGTAAACAGAACCTTCGTGTTCGAATGAATGGATTAAAGACGTTTCGTTAGATTCGAGGCGCGCCAGCATGCAGATATGTGTTGCCGGCTGACAGTGATAAACAATACTTTGTAGACGACTTGTTTATGCCAAAGAACGGGAAAAATCTAAAATATAAAAAGCACTCGAAAACGAAAAACAATGCAACAATGCAAACGAGGAACCGAAAACACTAAAGCTTAAAAACAAATCTACATCCCCTCCCCTGTTGGCTTTTTGTTGTTGTTGTTGTTGTTGTTGTTGTTGTCAATCCACACTGGGAATAATGCACACTACTTCGTTGATTTTAATTATTTTTAAATAGCTAGAAAATTCAGCAAAAAGTTTGAGGTTTAAGGTTTTTAGTTCATCTTTCTGTTTTTGTGAGCGGTGACGTAATTACGATAGCTTGATCGGTGATGATCTAACAAAGCTAAAAATAAAGACTTCCGCCAGTATTCTATAAAAAGACTCCTCGTTATGCATAATCCTCGCATTTGTTTTGGGCTTAACGAGTAGCCGCAGTTTTGGTTTAAAGTTAATTTTGAATTATTATTAATCAATATGTTACCAGAAAGCTCCTAATTTTTTGATGAGCGCCATAAAAATATTACATTAGCACGCAAGTCTCTTTAGGAACCAACGAAAACCGTCAACTAATCAAGTGGTAAGTGAAATGCTGGAGTATTCAGTGTAGGATTAATTAAACTCTTTGAAAAAATTGTTAAATCAGAAAATGGTCACAATCCTTGTGTCTCATGTGCAGTGATTGTTACCATAATTATCGTAAAACTCAGGTTCAGATTTCTACCTAGCCCTTTTACTTTATGATACGCGTCGCCTGGTGTGACTTTGGTAGGCGAGTTATAAGATAATGATTTTCCGAATAACATTTCATTTGTTTTTCTTCCAATGACTGGTTTGCAGATTTGTCATTTCTGTTAACTACGCTGGTTGAACCAAGTCAAAGAAGGATCAAAAGCAGTGAATGGTAAGTCATTGCCTAATGATACGAGATACAAACTATTCACTGAATATTTATATAAGTTAAGTTGTTTAATTCTGCTGCTTTACTCTGTGCACTATACATCGAGGAACTCAATCTATTCCTCAAACTAACATCATGTTTCACCAAAAAAATGGTCACAATCCTTGTGTATCATGTGTAGTGAACGTTACCATAATTATCGTAAAACTCAGGTTCAGATTTCTACCCAGCCCTTTTACTTTATGATATACGCGTCGCCTGGTGTGATTTTGGAAGGCGAGTTATAAGATAATGACTTTACGAGAAACTTTTCATTTGTTTTTCTTCGAATGACTTGTTTGCAGATTCGTCATTTCTGTTAATTACGCTGGTTGAACCAAGTCAAAGAAGGATCCAGTTAGTAAAGCAGTGAATGGTAAGTCATTGCCTTATGATAAGAGATACAAACTATAAACTTAATGTCAATATATGTTTGTTTGATTCTGCTGCTTTACTCTATGCGCTATATATCGAGGAACTCACACAATTCCTCAAAATAACATCATATTCCACTAAACTTAATCTTGGTTGGTTTTAATAATTCACTTGTTCAAGGCAACTGAAATGCAATGTGCCAACTAGTTCGAAATATATTTTTATTCTTGTGGGCCTACGTCATTTTAAAGTAATATGTTGTAACATGCTTTAAAAAGAGCTGACTCTACAGAAAATGTATGCTTTTTAACAGATTTGATAGATAATTTGGCCACCGTAGAGAGATTCGAGTACTGAAGTTTCGAGCGTTAACCCTTTGTCATAGTAAATCACAGAATTGTAGGTTGTATGTGGTTTGTATATTGAGCGGTGTAACTACGCTATTAGTGGAAGCGTGGTAAAGTAGGAAAAGCGGAATCAGCGAGCGCTTTTCATTCCACGAATTCAATCTTGCTTTCCACGTTACCATGCTCCCAGCAATAGCGTATCCCCACTGCTCACTGTATAAACCATTTACAATCCACAATTCACTGACTCGCTCTGACAATGGGCTAACGCAAGAAACATCAGCACTCAATTCTCTCTACGGTGATGAAATTTCCTTATCAACTTCGTTGATAAACCAAACAAAAGTTCAACATTGCCTTGATGTTGTTTTTATTAACGAAAACGAAATTAAGTTTTCCCTGAATATTTTGTCTGTTTAAATTTCTGCAGTGAAGGGAATTTTCAGTTGGGCAACCAGTTCTTTTTTCGGCTGTAATATTTTGCTGCTGCTTCTTTAAGTTAAATCATAATTTTTTTGTTTTACTTTTATTTGTAGCGAGTTTCTGCCAAGCTTTCGTGACATTACTTCAAGAGGCATTTTATAATGGTGAGTTCACTCACTAACGTGTTACGTCTCAAAATAGTAAGTTGCGAGGGTTATTGACCAAGTGAGGGTATTTTGGAATATATTTTCCTCATGCTGTGTCCAGTATCATGTCAACCGAAAGCTCGATACGAGGGGATTATGTGAAATACCCGTGAGAGATAAGTCGACAACATGTTCATTTTTACAGTTGGTGACTTTTTCCTGAGAAAAATTCTTCGCCAAAAAAAAAAATTTGTTGCCTCGTGAGAGACCGTCGCAATTATTCACGTAACTTCAGCAGCAGCGAAAAGAAATCCTTGGTGACCTGCTTGAGTTTTTAAGACATCACCATTGTCAAAAGCAACTTGCTCGCCTTACTGCCAAATGAGGTCCAGTTTGTAAGGAAGCCTAAATTCAGAGTCTTACAACTGTAGCAGTCATTCCTGACAAGAGTTTTAATCAATGACTTAATTACGAAGGATATCCATGCAACCCGAATATAGCACCCACTTTTCTAGCCAGTAACGAGGCCGTAAACGATACGCTAGCGGGATAATGTTCTCAAATAAGGTTGAAATTTTACTACCATTTCTTTAAAGTTTTTTGAAATCTTCGGTGACCCTTATGACTGAGTGTACATCTGTGAAACTGTAAATATTCGTTCCGCAACGATGGATGTATGGACCCTTTTCATAAATGGCGCCCAAATTTGAATAACAATACTTGATTCATCCTAAGCCTCATATTCATGTGAAAAATCCTTTGTCTGGAAACATAAACACGAGGCTTAGGATGTATCAAGTATTGTTAATTAAATTTGGGTGCCATTTATGCAAAGGGTCTATTGATTGTACTGAATCATTTTTAGCTCTTGCAACTAAACTCTACTCGCCTTCTACAAGAACGAACAACCTTTAATTGGGCTAGAGTTGCTGCCTTTAATCAAAGGCAACTGTTCATTTTGCTGGAAATCTCAGAAATCCAGATTTAGTCGTAAAGAAAATCTATAGTTTTCTTCGTCAAAATGTAAGCACAAAATTTCGTGACACTAGAAAACTAATTCCTTTCGTTTTCGAAGGGGCAAATATTAAAAATGCGGAAAAGGTCACCTGTTATTCTCGTTAAGCCAACAACAGCTAGTAAATTCAGAAAATATAATTCCGTTCCTAAACCTTTCTGCGATTACAATTTTCAGCTAAAGCATCTGAAAAGATCAAACAACATTGGCTTAGCATTCCGTTTTATTAGTTACGTGGGATGCCCGCACTGCGTCAAGTTTTCAGTCGGGGAAGTTTTTCTTCCTTCGTTGTAGCCGCAAATGTGCATATTGATTACGCTGAAGGCCTGGGCGGATTTCGGTCGAGTTTCTTTGTCGTCGTAGTCATCGTAGTCACAAATGTGGATATTAAATTATTCCTTAAACCTGGAGGTCCAATCAAAATCCATTTAGTGCGTGTATGTCAGAAGGGAAGGAACGGAGTTTTTCTACCAGTGTGACGTCACATAGCCATGAAATCAGCGGCCATATTGTTTACAAGTTTAAGAGTCAAATATGCCGTTTTCAGAAAAAAAATTAACCCTAGTCAAGTGGTAAATAGAAAGTATAAGTTCTAAGAATCGAAATACTTGACAGTTCACGTCGAAGAAATCGGGTGTTGACTAACCATATTGTGTTTCGCGATGTGGAGAGAAAAAGGTCAAGCTTAAGTTTAAAACATTACTTGCGCTGCAGACTTTGTCGAACTGATGTCTTAACGTTACCGGAAATCCACTTCATAAAAAAATTAAAGGTTCCATTGTCAATTTTTACTTAAAGTTTTCATTTAGGAAAGCTTTTTGTCTGTTTATCTTTTTCTTTTTTATGAAACGAGGACGCTTTGTAATCTTACACTTACTGACATTACGTAACCAGAATAGAAAACATGTGTCAGTTCGGTCATTAAGTTATCATAACACAATCCCGGTATATTTATCATCACGTGAAGTCGTGCAAAAGGTAAAATTTACAATGGAGGACTTGGGAAGCAGGAGCATACATTTATGTCAATTTAACCTTTTGCAAGACTTCACGTAATCATAGATATTCACAGCACGTGAACAGCAGTGAAGTAGATCCGGACAAACAAAATGAAACTATTGTTAGGAGAAAGCCAATAACGACTGAACGTTTACCAAGATTCAGCCTTCTTATCTAACACCGGCTTCGGTTCTTGAGCCTAAAACTTGTGGGAATATCGAAAAGAATTCTTACTCTAACCGCTTGTAATTTAAGAGAAAAATATGTGGGGGCATTTTAAAGATATCTCGATTTATGCAAAGTAGGAACTTTTTCATTCATCTGCGCTTTATTTTAACTGTTTTCAAACATAAATATCATAAAATCGGAGACACCCATGAAGCTCAATATACATTTAGAATGTTTTTCTATGAGGAAAGAGCTTTTAACAGAAAAGACAAAGTGTCAAGTTTTATTTTTCCAGAGATATCGGTGAAAAATGCGGCAATAAACAAAATCACCCCGTAAAAATTGATTCATTGTTTACTTGAAAACGCTTTAGCAGATTTTTTTCTAATTTCACCAACAAGTTGTCTAGATTGAGTAGTTTAAATCCCTAAAGTTTCGTCATTAAGTGTCCGACTAGATTTCGAGATAATCGACAATGTTTAAAATGAGAGGCTTTGCGCTACTCTTGCTATGGTAACAGTTTTTGCTTGGAAACAGACGAAAAAATAAACTTTAATCCTATGTTGAAATCATGATAATTTTATAATATGAAGGAGATCGAAGTTGATCTTCTATGCAAGATTGTAATTTCAAAACTTTCACCCCACGTCCAAAAAAAACTGCCGCGAGCCTCCTTAAAAGGTACAATTTGTATTGCTTGTAAAACCTATTATTTTAGACCCAGAAAACGCAAAAGTGGCAGCTCCGTAATTATTCCTTTTTCCTCGGCCGATGAAAATTAAGGTTCGATACAAATCTGGTGTTGTAGGTATGAACTTCAGAGGCAAGAGTAAGGGTTCCTTTGAAAATCATATGGACGTTAGTAGTATTGTCGATCCTGTGGCCTAGCTATATACTAGGCTAACAGCCAGTCTACACAGGGCTAATAGTGCCACTAGCATTGGGAATAAACTCAGTAAACTAGATAACAGTTTGTTTTCAAACTTCTTATTTGCAGAGAGAATTTCTATCAAGCTTTCCTGACGTAACGCCCACGGTATTTTGTAAGGGGTGAGTTACACTCGATTGTGTTCAGCTTTTAACAGAATAATTTGTGAGCGTTATTGACCAAGAGCAAGAGAATATGTGATGTACTTTCCTCGACTATATTTGTCGAACGACAGAAAAAGCTGAGTCACTACCTTTTAAACGTAACGTCATCTTATCACGCTATACTTAAAAAAAAACTCTCCCGACACATTGTCACGCTGCATGCCAAACAGGCTCATATCTCAGTGTACATTTTCTCACATGACAGTTATTGAGACGCTTTTGGCTGGAATAGTGGAGTGTTTTCCTGGTGCGTGTCATTGAAATTATCAGGAGATCCTAAAATTCACGTGACAGGTACCGTGTAGTCCAGCTCAGGCCCCTCCTTTGTCTGTCACGCAACTCGCGCCATCGTGTTAGTGATTTTACATTTGAACAATTTGCGAAGACACGTCAAATTCTATGATGCTAAATTCGTTCGGATTTTCTTAAAAAAAGTGTGCAGTAAACGATTTTCAGATTCCAGTTACATCTGTTTTATCTAAAGTGGGAGAAACGCCTGAGTTTATTCCGGGAGAGAGAATATTTGATTTTCAAAAGAAAGCAACAACACTTTTGAAACATAACGCCATTGTGCCATGCTGTAGACAACACATTGAAGACGTGATCTCGCTTCTTATATGTTATATGGTACCTAAATTTGACTACCAGGAGTAGGAGAGAGTCTTGTGTATTCATCTGTAGTGATGATGTGATTGTCTGAGTTCCAGGGGACGGGTAATGCTCAAAGTCGATGTACTTTCGATTGTGTCAAGAACAAACACTTTATAATCGTCCCAAAATTGAACTGAAATCGGTGCACTGAAAACCTAAAAGCGACGAAATAGAGCTTCGAAAACGACATTCCCGCAACTAGAAAGTGAAGCAACCGATACCGGAAGACAAAGTATACCTCGGAAATTCGAAAATGAATTACATCCTGAAACTCGACTGAAAACAAAGATCTCGTTTATTTTCATTCCTTCTTAAAGGTGAAGGATTATTGTTTCATTTTTTTTATTATTTTTTTTTTATAGTTTTGATACAGCGAAGAAAAAAAACACTTTCTATTCATTCATACATTTTAATTATTTCAAAGTAGCCACGAATTTGACATCTTTTAAGGTCTTTTGCTGATTGTTTAAAGTTTCTATTTTTATACTTAAAAAATAGCGTAGCGACAACTTTATTAAGCTGGGACATTATTACATTTCGCCTGCCTAAGTACCACCATCCCGTTTACCTTAGGTCCTTGCAGTTGTAATTGTTTGTCTCTAAATAACTTATTTGCAGAGTCATCATCTCTGTTTATGGAACTCACAGGAACTGATTCCAAGAAGCCCTCAATTTAGAAAAGCAGTTAAGGTATGGCCTGGTATATGGCACATGCAAATGATTTACCATCGGGGCACCAAAGGGTTGATTTCGGTGAATATCTGTTCGAAAGGTCTTAAATCGCCTTAGAAATTTGGATTTAGTTGTAAGAAAAAAATTTGCAGTTTTCTTCGGAAAAATGCCAGCACAAAGTTTCGTAATACTGGTAAAATTATTCTTTTCGTTTTCGAAGGAGCAAATATGTCGTAAAAACGAGAAAAGTATACATGTCAGCTAGCATTTTCGTAAGCTCGTAAATTTGAGAAAAAACATTCCATTTCCTAAAATTGTCAGGCAACAAAACGATCTGGGAACACATGAGACCGTATTTTAAATATTGTGCTTAAATGTTCTCGTTCGTTGCCCCTGGTATGAGACACTTGTAGCTTTTAAAAATAACTTGTTTAACTCTTCTGCTTTATCACTCTATTGCACTACACACAGAGCAACTCGCTCTATTGTTCAAAATTACGTCATGTTCCAATAAACTCAATTTGAGGCCTTACTAAAAAATTAGCAGTAATTCACAGTCTTACATAACCAGGCATTTCTGATAAGGCATATATTCGGGATTTTACTCAATTTTACCATTCTCATTTATTCACCAAGCTTAAAATTTTCCATCACGTTTATTCCATTGCACGTATGCCACACATGACATTCCAATCCTAGCAGTATGTAGGATGTGTGTCCCATGAACCTAGTTTAATGCCCTTACCTCTCACGAGTCTCCTGTGGCTCAGTGGTAGAGCATCCGGGCTAGTAATCGAAAGGTCATAGGCTAAACCCCTGATTAGAGCACCCAGATTTTTTCCGGGCATGCCTGTGTCACTTACTGAATAATACATCATTTTCATTTATTCACCAGGCTTAAAAAAAAAATTCAATCCCATTTATTCCAAAGCTCACTTAGTTAGTATGTTTGTCAAATAGTTACATTTAAAAGCTTTTGTTTTTAGTTTGTCTGTTTTATTTCCACTTTGAAAGTTTTCAGACGCAGACGGCTATTAAATTATGCCACGGATGGGTTTAAAATGTTAATCAGCCAATTTTTCTCTAAAATCAATGACACGAGTTGAAACAACAGAACGCGCCTACGTAAATTTTCTTTTCAACAAAACAGACAAAAATATATATACTGTGAATCACTAAAACCGTTTTTACAAGGATTGCGTGTCAGTAGAATTATTTTGCGAAAATTGATATGGATTAAAATCATATTAGAATCGGAAAAAATGGGAATTTACCTTCGCAACATATACTTTCTGTTCTTCTAAGCCGAAATGGGGAATTTTCCTTTACTACAAATATACTTTGTGTTCTTCTAGGGTCATCCTTGGTGAAACCCTAATACATTTAATAGGAACTCCGATCATCATTCTTGCGAAATGTCGGATAAGAAGTCAGACGATTTAGTGAAGCACATGGAAGAGCTTAAAATCGCCAAGCAAACTGGTGATAGGATGGGGGAAGGACAGGCCTGTTTCAACCTGGGTTTGGCTTATGACAGTCAGGGTAATTTTCGACAAGCCATAGAGTATTTCAACCAATGCCTTTGTATCGCTAAGGAAGAGGGATACAGGGACAGGGAGGGAGCAGCCTATTGCAATCTTGGACGTGTTTACCACCGTCTGGGTAATTTTCAGCAAGCTATAGAGTGCCACAAACTGTATCTTAATATTGCTAACGAATTAGGAGACAGATCTTGGAAGGCATTGGCCTGTTATAATCTGGGAGTCGTTAATGACAGTCTGCACAACTTTGAGCAATCCATAGAGTATTACAAAGAGTGCGCTAGTATCGCTAAGGAAGAGGGATACAGGCGTAAGGAGGGAGAAGCCTATCGCAATCTGGGATGGGCTTATCACCGTCTGAGTGATTTTCAGCAAGCTATCAAGTGCCACAAACTAGATCTTAGTATTGCTAAAGAATTAGGGGGCAGAACAGAGGAGGCAAAAGCCTGTTTTAATCTGGGCGTCCTTAATGACAGTCTGCACAACTTTGAGCAATCCATAAAGTATTACAAAGAGTGCGCGAGTATCGCTAAGGAAGAGGGATGCAGGCATGTGGAGGGAGACGCTTATTGCAATCTGGGAGGTGCTTTTCACCGTCTGGGTGATTTTAAGCAAGCTATAGAGTGCCACAAACTACATCTTAGTATTGCTAAAGAATTAGGAGACAGAGCTGACGAGGCACAGGCCTGTTTTAATCTGGGAGTCGTTAATGACAGTCTGCACAACTTTGAGCAATCCATAGAGTATTACAAAGAGTGCGCTAGTATCGCTAAGGAAGAAGGATGCAGGCATAGGGAGGGAGAAGCCTATCGCAATCTGGGAGGTGCTTATCACCGTCTGCACAACTTTGAGCAATCCATAGAGTGTTTTAAAGAATATGCTAGCATCGTTAAGGAGGAAGGGGATAGGGCAATGGAGGGAGACGCGTATTGCAATCTGGCTAGACTTTATCATCGTTCCTGTAATTTTAAACAAGCCATAGAGTACAACAAACGCCATCTTAGTATTGCTATAGAATTAGGGAACAAGTGTGACGAGAAAGAGGCTTATGACAATCTGGGCTTAGCTTATAATTCTCTGGGACATCTTCCAAAAGCAATCGAGTACTACAAATTGTCTCTTCGTATAACTAAAGAACTGGGGAACAAGTTAGAGGAGAAAGAGGCGTATCTCAACATAAGCAGCTGTTATGGACGTATGGGTAATCTTCAAAAAGGCATAGAGTCCTGTGAACAACTTCTAAGAATCACCAAAGACGAAGGGGACAGAATTACTGAGGGGAGAGCTTTTGCAGAGCTGGGTCTTTTTTATTCCAAATTGGGTGATTTTGACCGAGCCACAGAATACACAAAACAAGGTCTTGCCATATTCAAAGAAGTGGGTAATAGAAATTTAGAGGGAGTAGCTTATGGCTATTTGGGCAGTGTTTTTCTCAAACTTCGTAATTTTGAAGAAGCAATTAAGTACCACAAGCTACTGCTTACTATTGCAAAAGAGGCAGAGGACAAACTTGATGAGGCCGACGCATACTGTTCTTTAGGTCATGATTATGAATGGTCGGGTTCTTTTAGTGAAGCTCTTGACTATTATCGATCGAGCGTGGAAATTTATGATGACATAAGAGCTCTTCTTCAGTCAGAAGATACATTGAAAATAAGCTTTCGAGAAAGATACCGCTGTGCGTACACTTCTTTGTGGAGAACTCTTGTGAAGAATGGAGAGACTGACAAGGCTTTGTTTGTTGCTGACAGAGGGAGAGCACAGGCCTTGATGGATGCTTTGAAAGAGCAGTATGGTGTTGACTCACTACCGTCCGCGTCAGGTAAACCTAAGGAAATGATTTCCTGCATGTTAAACAATTTAACCACGCAAACAGTTTTTGTTGCACTTGATGAGTTCTCCTGTACAATTATGTTTTGGTTGCTGAGAGGAGGCAAAGAGATTATCTGTAAAAAAAAGGAAATCGAATACGAAAGTTGCAAGTCATTAATAGACACTACTTTGAGAGACATTGGCGCAGGTGTTCGAGTCAAGTGCGACGATCGGTCAATGGAGGAGCTAAGAGATGACCCGCCGTCCAACAGAGAAGCTGCTGAGGAAATAAAGCAGCCACCGACTTCCACTGCAAATCCTTTGCGCCCGCTGTATGACGTTATCATTGGACCCATTGCAGACTTGCTTGAAGGTGACCAGTTAATCGTTGTTCCAGATGGTCCATTGTGCTTGGCCCCTTATTCTGCGCTGAGTGAATCGACCAAAATTCGCATTGTTCCGTCGCTGAGCGCCTTAAAGCTGATCACGGGTGCGCCTGAGGATTTCCACTGTAAGAGTGGGGCGCTGCTCGTGGGAGATCCATGTTTAGAAGAAGTTACCAACCTGATGGGAGAACCCTTTTGGGAACCACTACCATTCGCCAGAAAGGAAGTAGAAATGATTGGAAACCTTCTGAAGACCACACCCCTCATCGGAAAGAATGCAACTAAGGGAGAGGTATTACGAAGGCTCACGTCGGTTGCTTTGGTGCACATTGCCGCACATGGATGTGCTAAAACTGGGGAAATTCTTTTGGCCCCAAACCCAGGCTGGACATCCCGCATCCCTGACAAAGAATATTACATTTTAACAATGTCAGATGTACAAGCCGTTTGTCTGCGAGCAAGACTGGTTGTGCTTAGCTGCTCTCACAGTGGCCAGGGAGAAGTCAAGGCTGAGGGCGTGGTCGGCATAGCGCGTGCTTTCTTGTGTGCTGGTGCTCGCTCTGTTCTGGTATCACTCTGGGCGATTGATGACCAGGCCACCATGGAGTTCATGAAACACTTCTACCAACACCTGGCAGATGGAAAGAGCGCGAGTGTGGCTCTTCACCAGTCTATGAAATCTCTGCGTGAGTCAGAGCAGTTCCGGTCCTTGAAATACTGGGCTCCATTTGTGCTGATCGGTGATGACGTGACGATTGAATTTGGAGAAAAGAAATAGAAGAAGATGGTAAGTTAAGATTGTCCTTTACTTTAAAGGAGTTACAAGGCGTATTTTTATGGAAAACAAAGACAGTTTGCTGAAAAAAAAACAATACTTTTGTATTGTTTTATAATCAGATTGTTGAGAGCGATCATCAAGCCGATAAAGATTGCCTTCAAGGAAAAAGGTCTTTAAACGCAAAGGCAAAAGCAGCTTCTCCCGATATTCCATATTTTCTCTCATGCAACACCTTGCCTTCGCGATCAGTTTTTAAAAATTTAACCATAAGACCTGGAACAGGTGTATTTGGTTACGGACGGTTGCGGAATTAAAAGACCAAAAGTAGAGCTTATTATTTAGTTGATATTGTAATTCAAAGTGAACTCTTGTTTTCTTGAAAAGCAGATATAACTGCACCCTCCCCTCTTCTCCCCCTCCCTACCTTTAATATTTTAACCTCTTCTTCTTTTTCTGACAATCAAATGGAGCGCTTGACCTTAACTACAAACAGTTGTAAGTCAGGGCCTGCAAACAAGCGAAAACTAATCCCAGATCTTTTTTTTCACAGATATACCGCATCATTCTCAGGACAAGAAGGACCTACTTGGTGAGAAACTGATGCATTGATAAAGTCCACTTGGCTTGATGCAAATTATCACTGCGACTTGTATATAGTGTAAAACAAAACGAGGAGAATGCATTAACTGTTTCCTTTGCTGATTTCAGTCCTGTTTAATGTGGAGAGAAGATGTAAATACTTTTATGAAGTTTTCAACTATAATTTTTGATATTTTTAATGTAACAATAGGAAAACTGGACACATGAACTTAACCTTACGTTTAATTTTTGTAGTTGCTTAGAAATAAGATGCTAATATTCTAGATACAGTGTAGTTAGAAGTCATTGTATATATGTT
Source organism: Pavona decussata (assembly GCF_977016875.1). Taxonomy (NCBI): domain Eukaryota; kingdom Metazoa; phylum Cnidaria; class Anthozoa; order Scleractinia; family Agariciidae; genus Pavona; species Pavona decussata. Next base: position 613,577 of record NW_028145557.1, on the reverse strand, counting down.
TGGAAGGCATTGCTCACTTTGAGACAATATTCTTAAAAGAGTGTCATTTCCAGTGTTTTCAGGTGCGGATGTAAACAATGTCATATTCCCCAAGTGATAGGGAATGTTTTTTTTTTTTTTTTTTATGATACATCTTAGTCACAATGATCGTGCATATCGTTGTATGGTCTGAGCCCCTCGTGGGTATACAAACTAAGTAAGTTAAGTAAGTGTAAGTAGATAAAAATCCTCTTTCAATTTAGTGTCGAGAGTAATCTAGGATATGCTCTATGATTGATTAGCAAAACTCCCGCCATTTTCTCATCCAATAACGAGCAAGAACAAAAACTCAGTAGTGACTGGCTCGCATTCGTTTTCCCGCGCTTAACGTCTGTTACATGTATTTGCTTAAAATTCTGATTGGTTCATTTGGCTTTTCACATATTTTATGATTGATCAGAGCAATTACCTTGGGATTGTTTTTACGACACTCAATTGATAACTGCTCTATAAAGTCATTATAGAGCAGTTGTGTTTACGCGATACCAGGATGACTTTCAAACCGGTGTATATTCGTTTCTATCCTAACGGATAGAGATTCTTATTTTTGTACGAAAACTCATTCCGGGCGGGGTCATGCAAATGTGACATCACTCTTTCATGTTTCTATTACCTTTCAACACCTCGATACAGGATGAATCCTATATCGTTATTAAGCCTGCCCTTCTTAGTGCGGTGTTAGCAGGCGTTCAAGTCGTTACCGGAATGGAGGTCTTACTGGTATCGTATAAACCGCCTCATTACAGAGCAATCAGTGTAGCGGAAAATAAGTGGGGACATTTGTAATAAAATAGTGAAATTTGTAAAACGAGTTTGATCTGATAACATTAGAATTGAACAATTTGTTAAGTTCTTGATGTTTTTCGTTGAAGACCTCCAAAGCCATAGTTAGATTTCCTCCTTAGACAGACTCGTACCCAGTCGCTGTTTTGTGCATGTGGGCCAAGAGAAGATTGGATGCGAGAGTGGATTGAGGCGCTTCTCAATCCACTTTTGATCCAGTCATCTCTCGTCCCACAAACAAATGAAAAGTGACTGGGTACAAGTCTGCTCTTTAACGCAGTGAAGAATAACAGAGTTGATAACTAAAGGTAAATTGGCCACTGTAAAGAGTTTCAAGTGCTAACGTTTTGAGTGTTAGCCCTCCATCATTCCAATGACGAAGGGAAAACGTTCGAAACATCACAAAAGATAAACGCTCTTTGCGATGTCTAATTTACCTTTAGCTATCAACTCTGTTAATAAACCATACATTCGTTTCTACTCCCCACCGACGCAGCATCCCAGTTTCTTTAAGCCTGATTTACACGTACGACGCAAACACAAGCATAAGCACAAGAATAAGCACAGAAACCTACGTGTAAACCGGTGCGACGCAAGCATAAGCGCCTTGTGCTTGCGCTTGTGTTTATGCTTGCGTCGTTCCGGTTTACAGGTACGACGCAACCACACAAGCATAACCACAAGCACAAGAGAATGAAACAATTTCCATCGTGCTTGCGTCGTTGCGTCGTATGTGTAAACCGGGACGACGCAAGCATAAGCACAAGCGCAAGGAAAGGAAACTGAAAAACAGTGTTAAATTGTCAGCGTACATTCTAGTTACTCATGCGTTGCCATTTTCCGCCATGTTGGATTCAAATCTCGCGCGAACAGGCAACCCGGCCTCGCAATTGCGCCAAATTTTTATGCTTCTGCGCTTGCGTATGTCACCTTATGCTTATGCTTATCGCACATGTGAACATCCTTGTTTTTATGTTAGTGCTTATGCTTATGTTTGTACTTATGCTTATGCTTGCATCGTACGTGAAAACCAGGCTTTAGAAACTAAATCCCCTTTTGGAGAATAATTGGCTTGCTCATAAGTCGAGCTTATCAGCTTATCCTCGGCGAGAAAACAAAAAAAAAACCAGCCTTTTAGGACGGTTTCTCCTAATACAAAAGCATTTTTGCACGGTTTGACTTTGCGTAGAAAAATGACGATACGGTAGTCGACTTAGAAAGTAGAGAGTTTATCGGAACAAGTTATTTTAAGGGAGGTGGAATAGCAAAGCTGTTCAGTATCGTTGCCGGATAGCTATTTACTGCAATGCGAACAGGAAGTAGTTACATATGAACCGGTTGTGTAACTTACTCAATACTTTATTAAATATAACTAAAGAAAAATCGTCCAGGTGGACAGTAGCCGAACATTTTTCTTTCAAGCTTCAAGGCTAATAAATCAGGCTGTTAAAATTTTAATTTTTCCTGAGCTTTCACTAAAAAAATAATGACGTTAACCCGGAAGTTTCTAAGCCAATATCAGCCTTTCTTTTCTACAGTCTACGTTATGCCCAATTGCAAGCTAAGCCAAAAAAGGCGTCTATTCTCGCAGGGAAGCCAATACTATACCGTGTAGCAGACGTATTTCTGATTTTGTCGAAAATGAAGCGATCGAATACAAAGACGTAAGCTTTCCGTAGGTTTGAAACCTACAGTCGAAAATGAAACATCTTGAAGATGGAAAACAAAACAATCATTTTTTTTAATTCGTTTACAAAAATCAGACATTTTCTTCTAGGGTTTTCCCCTCTCCTTTGTAAACAGATCCTTTGTGAATGAATGTATAAATGAAGTTTCAAATTAAATAGAAGAAAGATCCTCGCAGTTAGCGCGCAACCTAAGCAGTTGCGACAAGAAAGCCTAAAAGAAAATTCAGGGCTGAATTTTTTTCAGGCTTTCTTTTCGCAACTGCTCAAGTTGCGTACTTCCCGCGAGGACTTTTCGTTTATTTAATCTTTCATCTGCAGTTCAAATATATGATGTTTCATTTATTCATATTCAAAAGAAGTTCCCTTAGATTCCGCGCAGCGCGCAACATGCAGAGATGGGCTGCTACATGGAAGTGATAAAATATATATTAATGATGACTTGTTCATGCCAAGGATTGGGGGAATGCAAAAAATAAAAGCATTCGAAAACGAAAAACAATGTACTCAAAACTCGATCGGAAATCGAGGAGTCGAAAACACTAAAACTTAAAAACGAATCTTCATCCGGCCCTTCTCTGTTCCCTTTGTTAATTATATTTTAAATCTACGCTAGGAATAATGTACACTCTTTCGTTGATTTAAATTATTTCTAAGTAGCTGAGAATTCACTAAAAAGTTTGAGGGTTTAAACTTTCTGTTTCTCTGTGCGGTGACGCAATTGCGATAGCTTGATCGGTGATGATCTAACAAAGCTAAAAATAAAGACTTCCGCTAGTATTCTATAAAAAGACTCTCGTTATGCATAATCTTCGCATTTGTTTTAGACTTAAAGAGTAGCCGCAGTTTTGGTTTAAACCTAATTGTAAATTATTATCAATGTGTTACCAGAAAGCTCCTAATTGTTTGATGAGCTTTCATAAAATTATTACATTAGCACGTAAGTCTCTTTTGGAACAAACGAAGACCGTCAACTAATCAAGAGGTAAGTAATAAGTTGGTAGACAGTGTAGGATTAAGTCAACCTTTTATTGCCGTTTAACGCAGAACATGGTCACCATCCTTGTAAATAATTAGAATTGTACGCAACCATTGCCGTAAAATTCTACCCAGCCCTTGTACTTTATGATATGCGTCGCCTGGGGTGATTTTGGAAGACGAGTTTATATGACAACTATTCATTTGTTTTCCTTCGAATGACTTGTTTGCAGATTCGTCATTTCTGTTAATTACGCTGGTTGAACCAAGTCAAAGAAGGATCCAGTTAGTGAAGCAGTAAATGGTAAGTCATTACCTTATACAGATAACAGATACAAACTATTCACGTATTATTTTTCAAGTTGGTTTAACTCAGCGACTTTACTCTGTGCACTATATATCAGGGAACTCGCACAATTCCTCAAAATAACATCATGTTTCACTAAACTTAGTCTTTGCTGGTGTTTTAAAGTGACGCACTTGTTTAAGGCAACCGAAATGCAACGTGGCAACTTATTCTAAATAGAGTTGATCATAATAGATACTTTGGCCATCGTAGAGAAACTTGAGTGCTGACGTTTGGAGGGTTAACCCTTCGTCATAGCAATCATGGAGAATTAAAGGCTGCGTTTCGTTTATTTATTATATGGCTGGCTCCGCGAGCGGGCAAGATGAGTCAAATCCTGCGCTGTGATTGGCTAGCCGAGCGGGCAAGATGGAGCTATCTTGCCCGCTCGGGATTACCCGTTGCCCGTCCGCTTGGCATCGAAAGTTTATGTATCAGTCAATTCCAAGCGCGATCATCCCCCCCCCCCCCCGGGCAACCCCCGGGCATTTGACCCCTGTTCGGCTCCACATAGTGGGGCATTTGACGCGAATAGAAACCCGACCCATCGCCTGCCATACGGTCCGCGCGTCTGAAATTTAAATCAACCAATCAGATTTCAGCAACGGGTCAAAACTGAGTTTTCATACGTCATTGATATCTGCGCTCTGTGATTGGTTGTGCCAAGCAAGAGAAATTACATGAAGTGTTTATTGAAAGCGCAAGAAAAATATTTAGCCTGCCATGGCGTGAAGTGTTGTTTTCTGTTTCGTCCTTTTGATTTTACCAAGTTCACGACGTAGCACGGCGACTATAAGTATTGATCGATTTACTGCGTCGTTTTGTTTTCGGTTGAAGCACCTCATACTGAGACAGTATGAGATCTTCGCCGCGTGAGGGTCACAGTGAAGACTACGACGCTTTGGCCGACTGGACTCGTCGTACAATTTATGGACAGCTTTTGTTTACATTCTGGTTTTGAAATATGCTTTTCAAATTGTTCTTACATTTCTGAGAGACTGATCTCGCCGGGAAGGAATTGTAGTGTTTAGGGATACAAATTCCCGACCTGTTTCTCTGCTAGGTAACAACGAGTATAAATCTTTGAGAGTTTTCAACGTCCTCTGCTTGCAATCCTCCTGCAGCACTTGTATTTTAAAGCTCAAAAAGTGGCTATTGTCAGTGTCTGTAAAATGTTGAAACGCAGCCCAGCAATAGCTCGGAACGGAATAAGAAGGCCATATCGATCAACTGTGGACTGGACTCTTCGCTCACCGACCAACATATGTGATTTCATTATAATTTATTAAATAATTTCATTAATTAACTTACTAACTTTATGGCTAGTTTTATTGTCATTTATTGTCCCTATATTTTTTGTTTTGGTAATTGGTGATCTGTCTCAGTATGAGGTGCTTTTACCCTAAAATTTTACGGATTATTCTTATGGCTATTTTAGATATTTTTTACTTTTTATTTACCGATTTGTGCCATTAAATCAGGTTATAAATAAAGAAATTATATAAATTGAATAACATTGGTAAATGTATTGCCAGCCAGATCCATCACCCCTTAGACAGGGTGCCTACTATTGTTACCGCGCAAACAATAGTAGGCACCGAGATACTTGGGTTTCCTATGGGTAGTGCTCTCTAATACAGGAATATTTTTGCGCAGTTTAAAACTATTCGGAGAAAACAGAACTGAGCAAGTGCTCTTGGTATCCCATTGCATTTAAAATAAAATGTTTGCAATTGGTGGAACCCCAAGCATGAGATTGAAAGGAGGGAAATAGACCCCCCACACACACACATTTGAGCTAGAGTAAGAATTTATGGATGCCAAACATCAGACACTTTTATCAAGTTAGTGAAGGCCATGAGCAAGAGGTGGAAGATACAATGTAGGGCGAGTTTAGATAGGGTAACAAAGAAACAGCCAAAGTAAAAAGCCAGACAAAATATTAGAAGGAAATGCACGCCTGTGAAAATTCAATTTTTATTAACCGATTGAATAATGAAAAAATGCCCTGAATAACCTATTAATTTATTTATTATTGTTATTTTTTCTTGGTTCTTGTTGACTTTGTTTTCAGGGTGTTTTTTCTCTTTCTTAGTTATATGGAGCAGTTGTCAATTGGGACCCAGCCCTGTTACTTCCCCCTGCCATACCCCTCCTTCTTTTGTACGTTGTTTTTGTTGTTTTTTTCTGTATATTTTGTTGGCTTCTGTGGCAATTCAATGAAAATAAGCAAAACTAAATAAGAGAAGAATGACTTTGGCAATTACAAAGAGACTCGAAACAGTAGATGCAACACAGTAAATGGCCAAACATAAATAGATCCCATGTGATTGATAACATCTACAGTATATTTTATTGGATGAGGGATGGTAAACAGGAGCATGTGGAGAAAGCTACAATCAGTTGGGAGGCCTAGAATGAGGTTGATGGGAATACTGGCTATGAGATGAATGTGTTAGTTGTCATAGCTCCTCTAAGTAGCTTTTGTGGATAAGTACTGAAGGATATATCCTTGCAAAATTCCATCAAGGACCTTTCTGAAAACCACGTTAAGTGACCGGAAGCTTTCTAATAAAAGATTATTATTATTATCATTATAATAATAATAATTATTATTATTATTATTATTATTATTATTATTATTATGAAGTGCCAAGAGTTGTCTGGACATGTAAGATTGATAACAATAATTATTGCTGAACACTTATACTAATATCAGTTAACATAATTTGGTTTTCTTTGGTGTTGGCTTTAATAATGAGTAACAACAAAAACCGTTCAAAAACTCTGGGTCAAGAGGAACATATAATAATTGATGGGATTTAGAATTTTTAAATTTATTATTCTTGATTTTTGAACAATCTGCAGTTCTATGAAGTCTACTTGTCTGACAGGTGTGTAAAGTTTCAATAATAAGGGAAATAATGCGAATTTAGGGCTTAAACTTTATACTGTTTTGAATCAGGGTTTGGATTATCTTCATAAATCTGAATAACAAGAACAGGAATCACGTCTAAATTTATAGGTGAAATGTCTAAATGTAAATAGGTGAAATTTTAACAACTAGCTACTAATTAACTACTAACTAGCAATAGAGTGATTTGAAAGTCTGGCCCGCCTAGATTAGCACTCGCTACCTGCGGGCCAGTTCACTACCTTGTTCTTCTTGGTTGGATTTTTGAATTTAAACTTGAAACTCAGAGCAAGAGGTAGATATTTATAATATTTTAGCAAATATGAGAGGTACATGTTGTGCGAACTCAGTTCCCAAATCTGGCCTGGAAATGTCTGTTGTGAGACTCAGATTCTCAGCTAAAAAAGAAAATGACGGCTTACTCGCTGATAACTCACAACAAGCTCGGGGCGGTGATTCGAAAAAAGTGAGTAATGCATGCTATCTACCATTACAACCAAATGAAAAATAGAAATTGAAACTTTTTCGCGGATACATCATAAAGCCGCAAACTAAATTTAAAAAAAATCATGCGTATACAGTCGTGTAAATAATTTTATTCTGTTTACTTGTATACATATTTATTAATTTATTTAGTGCTATATTTTATATTTAAACGCATAGAATAGCGCAAACTGTTTAAGGAGTACCTCATTTAAAAAGCACTGCCCGCGTCGGATGGCCGCGGTTGTCAAGGTTTTTCGCTCTCCTTCTTTTTAACGCTGTGAGGTGTTATTCCCTAAGTGAAGCTAAGTGGCTGTGTGGAAAGTTCCAGAATGCTGGGGAAAGGTATCTAGTGGTTTCCCGTTTGCTTTAGGATGGAGAAATAGGCCATTTGCGAGAACTCTAGAGCGGCTGGAGCGGCGATAAACAACAAATTCGATAGTATTGTCATTTAGTCCACAGTGAAGTGTCACTTGCTAATGACGTAGGATAACCAGTTTTGACTGCCGCTCGTACTGCGGGCTCCGTATGGCAGGCGGGCATTTGACCCGTCGAAAAAATGTTAGTCAGCGGTCGCGTTTAAAAATGATTTGTATTCCATGTAAGCCATTTAATACTACCATAGAGAAGCGCTCCAACAAATATATCTGAGATTGTTTTTGGCATGGCGGGGTTACATATTGCCCTTCGCTTCTCATTTTCAGTGGTATGTCCAAGTTCCCTCAAGCTTCGTTCTCGCTTTGCTCGGCGTTCGAAGCTCGACTTGTTGGCATGTCTAGGTTTCATAACATAGTGTCTTTTATTATTGTTCTTGTTATCACTGTTTTTTAACAAACCGTTCACAGTTCTACTTGTAATAGAAATATATATTCCTGAAGTGAATGCCCTTTACATTTTTTTTGTGATAAAGTTGCATGCTTATAAAATTATAGGTAAACGTAAACGTAAACGCCCATTGTATTGCAACAAGAGATGATTATCATCCAGTTTATTTAATCAATGCGTAAACTATTTAACAAATCATGCAGTCAAATATTTTGCGAAAAATGGACACGTATTTGCAAACTTCATGAACATTTAATATAAAAGAAAAGCGAGTATCGGTACATATATCGTTAAACTCTCTGTTTGCTGAGTTTCATATGTGATGTTATGCATTATCTTTAATAATAAATTGTTTTAAATTTATGAATGTATCAATTTCGTTGATTTTTATATAAATAGAGCTAGCAAATACAAAAAAAAAACCAACACGATGACTTTTCAGCCCCAACCAGTGGGGCATTTGACCTAGAAATCGGCCGTTATAGGGGGGAATTTGATCAGGCATTTTTAAAAAAGTCAAATGCCCGGGGGTTTGCCCGGGGGGGGATGCTCGCTTTTGGAATTGACCCAGACATTACTCCCAACAGCAATGCGGGTTTTCTTCGATTTTCTCGTTGTTTTGGGGGAAAACGCTCACTAAAAAGTTCGGTAAACTCTCAACATTTACCTAAAGGAAAGGAAAGAGAATGGAATCGTCCTGGTGTAGTGAAAAGTTTGTTTCAGCTACAATGAATGTGAGTTGAATCGGTGAGTTGCTCTGCGTGTAGTATTTTAGATAGAATTGATTTTGAAAAACTTATTGTCTCAAGTCGAGTGCCAAATTGATAAGTTCTCTAGGTTTGCAATGACTGTATTTAAATCATAGCGTAGTGGAAGTTGCGGTTAGTGTTTACAGCAGTTCAGAAAAGTATTTTTTTTAAGTTCGCCGAAGAAGCTCACGTTTTTAATTTAGCCGCGTCTTGCTTGTTGTAAACAACAAAATCTTGTCAAAGTTTCGCCCAGTTTTCTGATTTATCTGCTCTTTTTTTGGCTTATGTTTGCATATAATCTCAAAATCTATTGTTTCATTCAAGAATTAATGATTGGAAGCCGAAAACTGTGCAAAAACTTTTATTATTTACGCCACCGCGCGATCGGCTGAAAATGGCGAGTTTGCCGGACTCCAGTATTCAAATCTTCCCGCTCATGCGAAAATGTAAACTTTTCGTTCTCAATAATTGTATGCTCCCTTTAAGCCATTATAAAGTTAGAACCCTAAGATAACTTAGGTTTCCTTGTTTTCCACGATTACATGCTAATCCAAAAATGCACTGAAAATAAATCTTGCACCGGTCGGCTAATGAAGAATTTCTTTCCGAGTAGAGCAGTTTCATGTCGTGTTTTGTTTTGTTGTTGTAGTTTTAACTTGATGGTAAAGCCATACAATAAATCCTTTATTGACCAAGCTTGTTCGGTCAAGATGGCTGGATATTGGCCTTGTTCTTTTTTTGCGTTTTTATGGACCTCGACTTCGTCTCGGTCTATAAAAAAGCAAAAAAAGAACTTGGCCAATATCCAGCCATCTTGACCGAACAAGCTTGGTCAATAACGCATATATATTGAGCAGTGTAGCTATGTGTAGAAAACGCGGAATCAGCGAGCGCTTTTCATTCCACGAATTCAATCTTGCTTTCCACGTTACCATGCTCCCAGCAATAGCGTATCTACACTGTTCACTATATAAACCACATACAACCCACAATTCCGTGATTCGCTCTGACGATGGGCTAACGCCCGAAACATCAGCATTCAAATCTCTTTACGCCGGCTAAATTACCTTATCAACTCTGTTGATAAAGGAAACGAAAGTTCAGAATATTGCCTTGATGTGGTTCTTATTATTAACGAAAACGAAATTATGTTTTCCCTGAATATTTTTTTTTTAATATTTCTACATTAAAGTGAATTTTCAGTTGGGTAACTAACCCTTTTTCAATTGTAATATTTTGCTGCTCAGCTTCTTACATTTAAATCATATATTAGTTCCCTTTTGATAATTTATTTGCCTTTATTTGTCGTGAGTTTCTGCCAAGCTTTCCTGGCATTACTCCAAGAGGCATTTTTTAAAGGGTGAGTTTACTTTTTAATGTGTGAATTTTCAGTTGGGTAACAAACCCTTTTTCGGTTGTAATATTTTGCTGCTCAGCTTCTTACATTTTAATCATATATTAGTTTCCTTTTGATAATTTATTTGCCTTTATTTGTAGTGAGTTTCTGCCAAGCTTTCCTGGCATTACTCCAAGAGGCATTTTTTAAAGGGTGAGTTTACTTTTTAATGTGTTAGGTTTCAAAATATTAAGTTGCGAGGGTTATTGACCAGGAGCAAGAGTATTTGTGATACATTTTTCCCGTGCTACGCACAATGATGTTTAGCGAGAGCGGGATAGGTCGACATCATGCTCATTTTACAGAAAAAACGAAATTTATTTAATAAAATAATAATAATACGTTGCCTCGTGAGACCGTCGCAGTTATACATGTTCACAATTTCAGCTGGGAAAAGAAATCCTTGGTGACCCGTTTGAGTTCTTTTAAGACATCTGACTCTTTGCGATGTTGAAATCTGTGAGTTATTGAGCCGAGTTTGGCTGTCTTAGCGCAGCGTCAAATTCTTGGTGCATGTCTTTTGTCGTCCTTAGTCGATCCAGATCCCATAAAATCACGTCCCAGTCACTGTCCCGTTGTGTTATTCCAATTTGGAAAACCTGACACACCCTTTGGTGCCAAATGCCTTCGGAGTTTCTTAAAAGTTGGTAATAAAGGGTGTTAAGCTTTACAGTTTCAAGCGGGAGAAACGTTTGAATTTATTCCGGGAGTGACAACATTCACAAAAAGCAAAAAATGGCTTAGTCAACATTTTTTAAACATCACGCTATTGCGGTACACAGTAGTCAACACATTGAACATGTGATCTCATTTCTCTTCATATGTCACATGGTACTTAGGGAAGGTAGGGTAAGTGGTCTAGTTTTATCCCCCTTGGGCAGCCCTGAGGGTTTGCTTGTGTGACGCCAGAGTGGGAGGGGGGGGGGGGGGGGGCGAGGGGTGTTATGCAAGGAGATGTACTTCGTTATTCTAAATTCGAAAGCAAAGCCCGTACTAAAAGCTCATGCGGAAGTGAAGAAATGAAGCCTTGAAAACAAAGTTCCCACACCTAAAACTGAAGCACCCGACAATGAAAAAGGAGTTAGGTACGTCAAAAACTCTAAAATGAATCACCAGGAATTTTGCAACTGTAGCAAAGAAAGGCCTGCAACGCCAAAACAAAGCTCTCGTTTATCGTTTATTCGCTCACAAACATCAACCGTTCGTGTGTTTATAGTTTTGCTAAGGCACAGTTCAACAATGACATTTCAACCTTTTTTCCTTCAATTTAAACCAGTCTTGTTTTGTATCGGCTAATTAACCCCATCTGATATGTGTGCTTCTATTAAAAAGCGACATAACCCATCCTTCTTGTAAACAAACCCCTTGGGAATGAATGGCTAAAGGTCCGTTTAAACGGTTTCAACATTTGCTTCAAAATCCGTTCAACGTTTTTTTGAACGAATGTTTAAACCGTTTAAACGGGCCTTAAAAGTAGTTTCAGTAGATTCGTAGGTGGCTACATTGCGCTACTGTCTCGACTTCATGATGAGGTTTTTGTGAATACGACCTAGGGGACGGGAGAGAGTCCAAACCGAAGCACACGAATTCAAAGGCCTAGGCATTCACTGAATGACCGTGACTCGAAGGCTGGCAAGGCAGCCAAATACTATATGTCTCAAAAACGAAATCGCAGCCAGCTTTTTGTTCCCCTTGTCTGTTTTAAAAGTCAATTCGCGAGGAATAATTCCTAATCATTCTATAATTAAGGTCTTTAAAGTTTTTGTTTTTATACTTAAAAGCTGATCGAGCCAAATATAACGACAACTTATAAGCTGTGTGGTATCTTATTAAAATACACCTCCCCAAGCACTTCCTTTGTTTCCTTCGGGTCTCTGCGGTTGTAATTGTTTGTCTCTAAATAACTTATTTACAGAGTAATCATTTCTGCACTGCTGAAACTAATTCCAAGAAACCCCAGTTAAAAAAAAAAGACAGTGAACGGCACAACCTGACGGTAAATCATTTGCATCTGACCTAACCGGGTTCATTTCGGTGGGTATTTCATCAGATGGCCTTAAATCGGCTCAGAAATTCGGATGTAGTCGGAAGGCGAATTTGCAGCTTTTATCGGCAGAATGTCAGCTGAAAATTTTGTAATACTAGTAGGCCTCGTTGCTTTTGTTTTAAAAGAGGCAAATATGTAGTTAAAACTGCGAAAAAAGGTCGGCTACCACTTTCCGCGCTAACTGATCAACTCGGGAAAAAATTTCTCTAACTTAAATTTTCAGTACCCAAACAGACGAAACGATGTGGGAGCGCAGGAGACGAAATTTTAAGTGTTAGCTTGGTCTAAATTGTTAAATACCCTTGATATAAGACACTTGTAGCTTAAATATCTAGTTTCACACTGTTGCTATACTCTGTTGCGCACTATGCACAACGCAACTTGGTCAGTTCGTGTAAATCACATAATGTTCCATTGAACTTAATTTGCGGCCTTACTACCAACCCAGTTCCTAGTATCTGAGGAACCCAAGTTCAGGGTCTTAATTTGACTTAATTTTACTTGATGTTATCACCGTGGTGTTGAAACGATTCGCGTTTGCCTTATGTTCAATAATCTTCACCTTTTCTTCTTGAAATTAATGTGCACTGCTACTTTGATTGATTGATTGATTGATTGATTGATTGATTGATTGATTGATTGATTGATTGATTGATTGTCTGTGCAGTCCATGAGTATGCAAGGGAGTAAGTAATAATGCGTTAAAAAGCACGATTAGTTAGTCAATCAGTCAGCGAGTTGCTTAGTTAGTTGGTTAGTTAGTTCGTTCGATCGTTCGTTCGTTAGTAAGTTAGTAATTTGGTTAGTCAGTCAGTCTGTCAGTAAGTTAGCTAGCTATATAGTTAGTTAGTTAGTTAGTTAGTTAGTTAGTTAGTTAGTTACTCTTAAAAGCTTTTTTTTTTCAAAGGAGATGTGTATTGTATAACAAATTGTTTTACAGAGATTCCGTGTTAGTAGAGCTTACTAAATGTGTTTTTTTTTATAACGTTAATGAATTAAAATCATACTAGAGTCAGCGAAAAGTCAACGAAGGAGAAATTGCCTTCGCTAAATGGAACCTCGCAAACTTTCTTTTTTGTAGGTACGCCCTTCCAAGAGAGCCGTACATTTGACACAATCTCTGATCATCACCAAAACCAAATGGCGGAAAGAGAGTCAGAAGACATAGTGAAAAACATGCAAGAGCTTAGCATTGCCAAAAAAAGGGGTGACAGAGAGTGGGAGGGAAAGGTCTATTATCAACTGGGTAGTACATACTTCAGTTTGGGTAATTTTAAAGAATCTATAGAGTATCACAAACTACATCTTAGTATTGCTAAAGAATTAGGGGACAGGTCTGGGGAGGGGGTAGCCTATGGCAATCTGGGCATTACTTATAAAGTTCTGGGTAATTTTAAACAAGGTATAGAGTGCCACAAAATGCATCTTAGTATTGCTAAAGAATTAGGGGACAGGAGTAGTGAGGCAATAGCCTGTTTCAATCTGGGCGGTGTCAGTCATAGTCTGCGCAACTTTGAGCAAGCCATAATGTATTACAAGCAATGTATAACCATTGCTAAAGAATTAGGGGATAGGGATAGGGAGGGAAGAGCCTATTGCCATCTGGGCAATGTTTACAAAGGTCTGGGCAATTTTAAACAAGCCGTGGAGTACCACAAACTACATCTCACTATTGCTAAAGAATTAGGGAGCAGGGATGCAGAGGGAATGGCCTATGGCAATCTGGGCTTTACTTATCAAGGTCTGGGTAATTTTGAACAAGCTATAGAGTACCACAAACTACATCTTCGCACTGCTAAAGAATTAGGGGACCGGAGTAAGGAGGGTATAGCCTGTTTCAATCTGGGGATTGTTAACGAAAGTCTGCGTAACTTTGAGCAAGCTATAGAGCATTACAAAGAATGTATAAGCATTGCTAAAGAATTAGGTAACAAGGCTGGGGAGGTAAGAGCCTATAACCATCTGGGCAACGTTTACCAGGGTCTTGGTAATTTTAAACAAGCCGTGGAGTACCACAAACTACATCTTAATATTGCTAAAGAATTAGGGAGTAAGGCTGGGGAGGGAACAGCCTATAGCGGTCTGGGCAATGCTTATTAAGGTCTGGGTAATTTTAAACAAGCCGTGGAGTACCACAAACTAGATCTTACTATTGCTAAAGAATTAGGGAGCAGGGTTGGGGAGGGAACAGCCTATGCCAATCTGGGCAGTGCTTATCAAGGTCTGGGTAATTTTAAACAAGCCGCAGAGTACCAGAAACTGCATCTCAACATTGCTAAAGAATTAGGGAGCAAGGATTGGCAGAGTAAGGCCTATGGCAATATGAGCATTACTTATCAATGTCTGGGTAATTTTAAACAAGCCTTGGAATACAACAAACTAAATCTTAGTATTGCCAAGAAAATAGGGAACAGGGATGGGGAGGGTAAGGCCTATGGCAATCTGGGCTGTGCTTATTACAATCTTGGTAATTTTCAACAAGCCGAACAGTGCTGGAAACAACAAATCAGTATCGCTAAAGAATTGGGGGACAGGGATGGTGAGTGGAGAAATTTGTTAAACCTAGGAACTTTTTTTTTTCGACTGGAGGATTTTGAACAGGCCATAGAGTACACGAAACAAGGTCTTGGTATACTGAGAGAAGTAGGCAACAGGGATGGAGAGGGAAGTGCTTATTGCAGATTAGGCGATGTCTATGCCAAGCGTGGTAATTTTAAAGAAGCAATTAAGTACCACAAACAAAGCCTTAGCAAAAGAGGTAGGGGACAGGGCTCAAGAGGCACGCGTATGCCATTTACTAGGTCATGATTATGACTGGTGGGGTTCTTTGGATGAGGCCCTTGATTATTATCAATCAAGCGTAGAAATCTATGGTGACATTAGAGGTCTACTTCAGAAAGAAGATGCGTGGAAAATAAGCTTTTGAGAGGTTCACCGGTGTGCGTACACTGCTTTGTGGAGACTTTTTGTGAAGAATGGAGAGACTGATAAGGCTTTGTGTGCTGCTAAGAAAGGGCGAGCACAGGCTTTGGTGGATGTTTTGAAAGAGCAGTATGGTGTTGAGTCACTACCGTCAGCGTCAGGTGAACCTAAGGAAATGATTTCTTGCATGTTAAACAATTTAACCACACAAACAGTTTTTGTTGCACTTGATGAGAACACAATCATGTTTTGGTTACTGAGAAAAGGTAAAGAGATTATCTGTAAACAAAAGGAAATCGAATACGAAAGTTGCAAGTCATTAATAGACGCTACTTTGGAAGACAGTGCCGCAGGTGCTCGGGTCAAGTGCAAGAATCGGTCAATGGAGGAGCTAGGAGATGACCCGTCGTCCAACAGACAAGCTGCTGAGGCAACAGAAAAACCAACGACATCTTCTGAAAATCCTTTGCAACAGCTGTATGATGTTATTATTCGCCCCATTGCAGACTTGCTTGAAGGTGACCAGTTAATCGTTGTCCCGGATGGTCCATTGTGCTTGGCTCCTCATTCTGCGCTGAGTGAATCAATCAGAATCCGCATTGTTCCGTCGCTGAGCGCCTTAAAACTGATCACAGGTGCGACTGAGGATTTCCACTGTAAGAGTAGGGCGCTGCTCGTGGGAGATCCATGTTTAGAAGAAGTTACCAACCTGGTTGGACGAGCCCTTTTGGGAGCCACTACCGTTCGCCAGAAAAGAAGTAGAAATGATTGGAAACCTTCTGAAGACCACACCCCTCATCGGAAGGAATGCAACTAAGGGAGAGGTATTACGAAGGCTCACGTCGGTTGCTTTGGTGCACATTGCCGCACATGGATCTGCAGAAACTGGGGAGATTCTTTTGGCCCCAAACCCAGGTTGGACATCCCGCATCCCTGACAAAGACTGTTACATTTTAACAATGTCAGATGTTCAAGCTGTTTGTCTGCGAGCAAGACTGGTTGTGCTTAGCTGCTGTCACAGTGGCGGTGGAGAAGTCAAGGCCGAGGGCGTGGTCGGTATAGCGCGTGCTTTCTTGTGTGCTGGTGCTCGCTCTGTTCTGGTGTCACTCTGGGCGATTGATGATGAGGCCACCATGGAATTCATGAAACACTTCTACCAACACCTGGCAGATGGAAAGAGCGTGAGTGTGGCTCTTCACCAGTCTGTGAAATCTCTACGAGAGTCAGAGCAGTTTTGGTCCTTGAGGTACTGGGCTCCATTTGTGCTGATCGGTGATGACGTGACGATTGAAGTTGGAGAAAAGAAATAGAAGAAGATGGTGAGTTAAGTTTGTCTTATACTTTAGAGGAGTTAAAAGGAGTATTTTTATGGAAAACAAAGACAGTTTACTATAAAAAAAGCCCAATAGTTGTCAGTGGAATAAAAGTAAATTTTCTGTAAAAATCATTTCAATAACCAAGCCTTCCGCTGTTCATTAAAACAAGGATATAATCAGTTTGAGGATAGCTTCGTTACCTTGGTGAGGAGTGTGTACAATTTGTTTTGTTTTGATTCCATTCGCATCTTCAGGTTGAGCAAGCCTGTTGCGAGTTTGTTAGTCAGAGTGCTGACAGCGATGATGAAGCCGACTGATATTGCCCTCGAGTAAGCATATTGCTGAACACAAAAGCACACATGCTTGGCTTTCAATATTCAACATTTTGTCTCACGCAATATCTTGCATGCCTTCGAATTTCAAAAGTTCATCCCTAAAACCTAGAACAGGTGTAGTTGATTATGGACTGGCGGAAGACCAAAAGTGAAGCACATTATTAACTTGATTTTTAAATTCAAAGTGAACTCTTGAGATCTTGAAAAGCAGATATTACTGCCTCCTCCTCCTCAACTCTTTATAATTTAATCATCTCTTCCTTTTTCTGGAAATCAAATGGGGCACTTCACCTTAACTACAGAAACTTGCCTCCAAAAAAGCAAAAACTAATCCCAGATCTTTTATTTCACAGAGATATCGCATTATCCTCAAGACAAGAGGGTCTTACTTGGTGAGAAGCTGATGCATTCATAAAGTCCACTTGGCTTGATGCAAATTATCACTACGGCCCTGGAGTAATATATAGTGTATTCATCTTAGATCCAAAAGATAAGAAAAACGGAAAGTCAGTAACAGAGGACAGAGAAAGAAAACGAGGCGAATGTATTGAGTGTTTCCTTTGCTGATTTCAGTCCTACTTAATGTGGATAGAAGAACATGTAGATACTTTTTTGAAGTATTCAACTATATTTTTACTAGTTTTAATGTAACGTTAACTGAGAAAACTGGACACATGAAGTTAACGTTACGTCTAATTTTTGAAGTTGTGTGAAAAATAAGATGCTAATATTCTACATACAGTGTACTTTGAAGTCACTGTATATATTTTGTGAAGGCATTGTTCGCTATGAGACAATATTCTTAAAAGAGTGTCATTTCCAGTGTTTTCAGGTGCGGATGTAAACAGTGTGATTTTCCCCAAGTGATAGAGACTATGTTCTTTTTCTCAATGATACATCTTAGTCGCAATGACTCGGTCTTGCATATTGTTGTATGGTCTGAGCCCCTCGTGGGTATACAAATTAAGTAAGTTAAGTAAGTACAAGTAGATATAGAGCCCTTTTCAATTGAGTGTCGAAAGTAATCTACAATCATCGAAAAAACTCTTGGGAAGGTTCCAAAGTTCTGCCTCGATTACACTTTCCTCCCCTCCCCTGTTTCAATGTTGAGCTTAAAAAGTCAATGTTGACACGTATGTGGATTGTTGGGAATCCAACATTGAACAGGGGGGCAGGGGGGAAGGGGAGACGACAAACAAAGGCCTAAACATGCGAAAGTAATAAATGTGCCGATGTCAATAACAGATACCCACTTTCTGTAGCCTTCTTGAGTAACCTTCCTAAAAAGAATTGTCGTTGA
The DNA here is from genome assembly GCF_977016875.1 of Pavona decussata. Classification (NCBI taxonomy): domain Eukaryota; kingdom Metazoa; phylum Cnidaria; class Anthozoa; order Scleractinia; family Agariciidae; genus Pavona; species Pavona decussata. Next base: position 595,459 of record NW_028145557.1, on the reverse strand, counting down.
TTGTAGGATATGCTTTGTGATTGGTTAGTAAAATTCCCGCCATTTTTTCATCCAATAACGAGCAAGAACAAAGACCCAGTAGTGCCTGGCTCGCATTCGTTTTCCCGCGCTTGGCGTCTGTTATATGTATTTTCTTAAAACTGTGATTGGTTCATTGGGCTTTTCACATCTTTTGTGATTGGTCAGAGCAATTACCTTGGGATTGGTTTTACGACACTCAATTGATAACGGCTCTATAAAGTCAGTAAGTAAGCTTCTTGTGTTTATGTGAAACCTATACGACTTTCAAACCGGTTTATATTCGTTTTTATCCTAACGCATTGAGATTCTCATTTTGTACGAAAATTCATTCCGGGCGAGGTCATGTAAATGCGATATCACTGTTTCATGTTTCTATTAAGTTTCAACACCTCGATACAGGGTGAATTTGATATCGTTATTAAGCCTGCTTTTGTTAATGCCAGGTGTTAATGCGGTGTTAGCAGGCGTTCGAGTCCTTACCGGAATGGAGGTCTAACTGGTATCGTATAAACCGCCCCATTACAGGACAATCAGTGTAGCGGGAAAAAAGTGGGGATAAAATAGTGTAATAAAATAGTGAATATTTGTAAAGCGAGTTTCATCTGATAACATTAGAATGCAACAATTTGTTAAGTTCTTGATGTTTTTCGTTGAAGGCCTCCAAAGCCACAGTTAAGTTTCTCCTAAGACAGCCTCGTGCCCAGTCGCCATTTGATGCTCGTGGGGCGAGAGACGATTAGATACGAGTGTTGATTGAGGCGCTTCTCAATTCACTCTTGATCCAGTCCGTCTCTCGTCCCACAAACAATAGCGACTGGGAACAAGTCTGCTCTTCAGCGCAGTCGAGAATAACTGAACGAGTGTTTGGTTTATTAACAGAGTTAATAACTAAAGATAAATTGGCCACTTTAATCTTTATCTGGATTCGCTCTGACGGAGGGCTAACGCTCGAAACGTCAGCACTCGAATCTCTTTACGGTAGACAGTTTACCTTAAGTTATGAACTCTGTTGATAAAACAAATATTCGTTTCTACTCTCCACCGACGCAGCACCACAGCTTTTTTAGAAACTAACCCCTTGTAGAAAATAACTGGCTTGCTCAAAAGTCGAGCTTACCAGCTTTTCGTCGGCGAGAAACTGAACATAATAAATCCAACGCCTTTTAGGACGGGTTTAGCTAAAGGCCGGAATCCGGAATCCGGAGTACAAAAAATGAAAATTCGTCGACATGAAAATTTCAACGATGGTTAAAGTTACTTGGGCAGTAGCTTTTATAGCTCATAAAAATTATAACATCAGTCAGGAGCCCACTGAAATTTTCAAAAGTTTTCTTCAGATTTCAATTGCTGCAGTTATGCCTATGGATTTCATTCTAAGGCATTCCTTGGGTAAAACATTAAAACACGCCAGAAAGACACTCATCTATGTATTTTAAAATATTTTCAAATACACGGAAGCGAGAAATCAGAAGACTTTTTATTTTTAATTTTTTTCTTGCTTAGTTAGAGGGCAATACATGTATTTTAAACTGAATGTTTCTGTCAATGTTCGAACTCTCGGTCATTGCGTTTCGCCCATTTTCCAGCAGTGCCAAAATTCAAACAAATCCTCATACATGTACAAGACTGGCATTTAATAGAGCAACAACCATTGCTCAAAGAAATCTACAAAGACGCGCCCTCATATGTCAATCAAAGGTATACTCGTGAGAGCTAAATCATAAAAAGGGCTAAAACACGCGCTAGGGAGTCGTCCAGGCCTGTCGCTGTTGTACAATGTAAAACACTTTGATAGCAAAATCTGCAAATCCTGTTCGTCTACTCGATTCCTCTATGCCACACATTCTACGAATATTCATCTTCACCTGGGTTGTTGAACAATCCAATGGTAATTCCAGGGTGCGTTTTTTTGGGAGAATCCGAAAACAGATTTGTGATCTCAGATCATTCGGATCAGGCGGCATCAAAGGAACAGGATTCGTCGGTTCCAATAAAGATCTTACTCGATTCATGCAGAGTCTTTCTCGAGAACGCCAAAATCGAGCAAGCAAACGAAAGGCTCTGTTAGCAGGGTGGATCCGAATGATCTAAGATCACAAATCCGTTTTCCGATTCTCCCAAAAAACGTACCCCCAGTTTACAGTTCTTGGTGTGTATGGCAACATTTTGAGTAGAAAAGCACTTAAGGACGGTGCCTACTTTTGTTACTGCGCATACGTTCTGCACATTTCGAGATAGTCGAGTTTCCCAAGGGTGGTGCCTTCTAATACAGTTTAAAACCATGCTGAGAAAGCAGAACTTAGCAAGTGCTCTTGGTATCTAAAAAGAAAACTGAGGGTAACCATGCATTTTCAGAGATAATTAATCTTCAATTTGCGAAAAAATGCCATACAATGCTTTGTATTTCAGCGCTTTTTAGTATTATTTGGCTTAATTATCTACAAAAATTGCGTGGTTACCCCGAATTTTCTTTTTTGATTCCAATAGCCCTTGCTATTAAAGATCTGCTTTTCTCGCATAGTTATAAACTGCGTAAAATTACTTCTGTATTAGTAGGCACCGTCCTCAACTTCCACGACAACAGTGCGAGTCTTGCAGGACAACTCTGCTCCCGCCATCGCTCCCGCCATGCTCTGCAGACTTTTGGCTTTACACGCACGGCTGTACACGTTGACCGCAAATCGGTCGGAGGAAAATAAAAGGTGCGGACCGTGGCTAAACATGCCAAAAAATGGCACTACCAAGGTGCTTGAACACTTTTTTGACTCTCTCAACCCCTGGAAATAAGTGATGTCTCGACTGGTCATGGTTACAAAGTATTTATCCCATTCCCATTTTTGACATTTTTTCCATTCCCAGTGACCAAATCCCAGACCCAATGACCTAAATCCCATTTTCCCAGGGCAAAAACAGGCCAATCCCAGTTAATGAATACAATAAAATCTGCAATTCCACAGCGACAAACCAATGAGTGGTGCCGGATCACTTGTAGACCTGGATCAGCAAATTATCTCAAATACAAAATATTAACGGCAGACTGATCCCAACGGCGGAGGTGACGAGCTTGATAGAACAAACAAAAAAAGCTAGAATAACTGAAATATATTTGTTTTTTAAAAAAAAAACAAATTTTTGCCCGATATTTCGGTTTGCAATACAAACCTGCCTCGGGGGCTGAACAAAAAAGAAAAGTGAGAAACATAAAAGGATCGTTACAAAGAAGATTTAAAATATAAAATACATGACAATGATTGGTTGATTAGGACTAAGTTACAAGTGTGAGACATGTCATTGGCGTGTTTCGTCACGTCTATTTATACCAAGAGGGTGCAATGTTTTAGCTTTGTTGATTAAATGAGCTTCACGAGCCTTTCTAACTGAGTCACGTTTGCTGCGTATAAGTTCAAGCGGGATTAGTTGGACGTCGTTGATTGAGTGGCCAGGTTGGTTGAAATGTAGCGAGACAGGAGTAGGGTTGAGTAGTTGATGGTGATTCAGGATAGATCTGCGATGTTCCCCGAAACGTTCATTAAGTTTGCGCTTTGTCTCCCCAATGTATTGGGAGTGGCACTTCTTACACTGACAGTAAATAGATTACCCCTTCAGGCCAGGACCCTCTCTTTTAGCACACGCGGTCAAATTGAAAGCTCGTGTTTGGCTAGCCAAACATTTCACACTGGATAAGATTTTTACTTGCTCGATAAATCTTGTGAATGAGAATGATTAGAGTGATTAATGTTAGTTCTTATTATATGCTTTCAAGAGAAAATTTAGATCAACTTCATAGCATTCATTCATTCATTCATTCATTCATTTATTTATTTATTTATTTATTTATTTATTTATTTATTTATTTATTTATTTACTTATAGATTTATTTACTTAAGGTTACCAGGGACCTTCAGAGGTTTCTCGGGTCCAAGCAGTGTAGCGCGTCCGGTTTAAACTGTACATACCCAAACCCCTATATCAAATTAAACCTTGTAGAGCTGGCTATCAAACTATACCAAGAATTTTGAAATAAAATGAATTGTCGAATTTTTCACGACCTCTATTTGCGAGCGTCCGAATCACCTTTCGAAAGCTACAAGTCAAAGCGAAGTTTGTTTTTCGCTAATTTAATTTGCTCCTCAGTTTCCAGACCCAAAGCGCTAAAAAAACGTGTCTGCGTTTTGGCATATTCAATTCCAGTGAAAAGTTACAGAACATTTTCGAAAGAGGTTTGAAAAAATTTTGAGTTGTCATACAAAAATCGCTCTTGGAGAAAAAATATTTCGAAATAAAAAATTCGCAGGCACTTTTTGTTGTTCATATGTTAAACTAGCTGCTGTCCAAATTTGAAGGCAAACGAATAAATTCCCTTTGAGTTTTAGCGCTTTGAAGTGGCTCCTCCAAGTGAAAAAAATTTATTCGAGAAATCAGCGCTAAAAATTCGGCAATTCTTTTTATTTCAAAATTCTTGGTTTAGTTGGATAGCCAGCTCTATAAGCTTTAATTTGATATAAGGGTTTAGGTATCTACAGCTTAAACCGGACGCGCTACATCGCTTGGACGCGAGACACCTCTGAAAGTACCGGGTAACCTTAAAGATTTTTTGGCGAAAAGCGACTTATACACTTACAAGAGTTTTCTCTTATTATTGCTGCTATTTTACGAAAAGAGAACTGAGTGAATATTGCACTATTTATTTTAATATGAGAGTTCAAAACCCAGTCATCACAACCGTGAAGGTCGAGACACTTGCGACATGAAGAGACTGAAAACCCCTCTTTGAAGCACTATGAGTGAGGAGAGGCTGTGCTCTCTGGCAATACTCTACATACACAAGAAGAATGTGGGCTTTTGAGTGCATAGTGGATTTTCTACTCTTGTCAACTCCTTTGGAGACTACACCTTTTCGAAAAGAAAAACTTTTCATGGATTCCCCTAGATAAATATTGAGTTAAAAAATAAATAAATAAATAAAAAAAAAAATAAAATAAATGTAGTTTCCGAATTTTCCTGTCGTATAGGGAGACGTCTCGCCCCTTTCCTATAGCCACATTTACAGTTTATGATACACAAGTCCAGTATACACTTATAGTTAGCGTTTTTTCATACTTTGATTTATGAAACTTCTCAGGAAAAAATGGAAAATGGCGTTTCCGAGGCACTAAACGTAAAACTTTTCTGGGAGAGCATGCCCCCACACCTCCCTAGAGGCTCGCGTCTTCGGCGCTCGTTTCACTACGCCTTCCTTCCTGTGCTTACCTAAACGGGAAAACCACGCTACGCCCTTGCTACTGTGATTGGTCCAATTTGCTCCCGTGAACCTTTGCGAACTTGTGGTCGCATAAAGATCAAGGAACAAGGCATTGTGGTTAATTTTGTGCGCACCACAATGCAACGCACTGTTTTGCTTTTTCCATTTGGACAGGGTAAGGGACGGAGAGAAATCGAGGTGAGTATTTTGTCGTTTTGAATGCCCCTGATTTTGCGAAATGTTTTTACTTCGTTTATATTTTCTAAACTGCATCTCTTTTAATTTCAGAACGCAATATATTTTCAGTTTTAGCGTCAGGGATATCCTCAAGGTAAGAATAAATGAAAGCAAATTCTTGAAAGTTGTGTTGTTGATTACGTATCTGCGTTGATTATTTACAACTTTGTTCACTCGCAAGCACTCAAGCTACGTACTTGCACTATAATTTGAACACAGCCTCATGCGAAAAGCAAATAATGCATACAAAGACTGTATTTGTAGAGGAATGATGCATGTTTAGCAGTGTTTCAGAACTGTCGAAGCCAGCTGCGCCAAAATCGCTGAGACAGCGTATTAAATAAATACACTGTGTCAGCAGATAAGTGAAATACGCTGTGTCAGCAGATAAACTGTCTCAGCGATTTTGGCGCAGCTGGCTTCGAGAGCTCTGAAACATAGCTAAACATGAATCATTCTTCTACAAATACAGTCTTTGTATGCCTTATTTGCTTTTCGCATGAGGTAGTGTTCAAATTATGGTGTAAGTAGGTAGCTTGAGTGCCTGCGTTTTGTACTCCAATCTTGTGATTACATTTTTTGCAGCAGGAAAAAAATGCATTTTAGCTCAGCTTAAGTCATGAATATGTGAATAACATAAGCATCTTAAATGTCTAACTGGATGTTAGTCGTTTCAAATGACATGCTTGACATGCAAACAACATTTCATTTTCTTTCAGATTTTTATTTGTGCAAATCATTGTATTCACTGCAAGGTCATCGTCAGTTTACTTTTATTAGTTTTCCATTGCTTGCTTTGGTGTAAATTTTCACGCTTCCTTCTAAACTTGATCACTTGGTGCATGTTTATACGCCTCGTTCCAAACTTGATCACTTGGTGTGATGTTTATACGCCCGAAAAAACAAAAGTTAGATTCATTATCGTACCAAAAAAGAAGCTGTTTTCAGCTTATACTCGGGCCTTATTTGACTGCGTGGTGCGTAAGCTTACAATCTTTTGGCAGTGATAACCTCCAGCGTCGTTAATTCCCCCAAAGTGATAGATACAGAGATATAGTGAGGCAATAAGTAACCACCAGATAAAATTGTATTTCTTGCAGTCAGAATGAAATACAGGGAAAACAACATTTGTCATAAACAAATAGACACATAAACAGATTAAGTTTCTTCACGTCTGTTCAAAAATTCTTAATGACTACTTTAAATCATTTCTGTCCAAACCTGTAAATATCCGGACTTGAACAATGATGAGGGAAAATGCTTGCAAAAGTTTGCCTTTTAATACAATGCCAGTGATCACCACAAGATTTGGTAGAAAGCGTAGAACACTTTGAATTGAATGTGGCCTTCACATGCACAACGATCATACCAGAAATTGCTGTTAGCGTCATCAATGCTCGGGGTCATACAGATATTTATATATGACTCTCGGTTCGTATTGAAACATAATCAATGTACACATGGTTTCTGTCTCCAAATCAAAGGTGAAATTAAAGCCCGGGAATTAAAGCATGCCAGTATGAAGCACAAGGTATTCTCCTTAACAAATGCTTTCCCCTGTATTTTACTCGCACTGCAAATAATGTAATTTTATCTGGTGGTTATTTATTGCTTCACTATTGGTACATGTATATCTCTGACTCTGTATCTATCGATTAACACATAAGACTTCGTGTCATGAGTTACGTTGTCGGTCGCGTTCTTTGCAGTCCGGCCGTGAGGTGCCGGGTTATAATTACTTGGGATGCCCTAAGGGGCATACCGTGTCTAAAATTGGGGTCTGGACCATCGTGACCCCCAAAAATATTCTAAAAATTTGAAAATGCGACCGAAAACTTAAATTGTGTCGTCCGAGTACAAAAAAAGGCCGAGAACTTAACTCGTGGCCTGAAGTCTTATCTCTCGGCCCATCGCGACCAAAAAGATAAAAGAATTTGATAACGTGACCAAAAACTTAACTCGAGCTGCCTTACGGCCCGAGTAATAAACAAGTACAACAGGAAACAACAACAATTCAAATGTCCGATATTTTTAGCATTGTAGCTGTCTCACAGGCTTTGTGTAAACACTCTAATAGAGGGCATTTTAGGAACGCTCACTACTTAATTAGTAACGGTAACTGTGTAAGTCAGAAGTCTGTTTCACCGTTAAGTAAAATGACACCACTTGTAATTGTATATTTAACGGTTTCGAAGTTCTTAAATTCCACTCGATGTACAACTGGTTCATAGCAGTTTCTTCGCGGTAAATTCTCAATCTTTTTTCTCCGGAGGTCATTTAAACGAAAATGTGGAATTTGTAAAGGTGAAAAAGAAAAGTCGGAAATTCCTGGGGGGAGGAAGGGGGGGGTCTTCAAAGAACCCCCTGGAACGGAAATTCAAGGGGGTGGTTGGGGGGTATGGATATTTTCTGGAACCACACAATGTACCGGTATAAAAGAAGTTTCGTTAGATTCACAGCGTGAAACATGCGGAGATGAGCCTGCTGCCTGGCAGTGATGACGAATACTTTGAGGACGACTTGTTCATGCCAAGGAATGAGAGAATGTAAAAAATAAAAAGCATTCGAAAATGAAAAAACACAGTGCTCAAAACTCAAAAACGAGGAACCGAGAACACTAAAACTCCAAAACGACTCTACATCTCCTATCCTGTTCTCTTTGTTTTATTGCCAATCTACACTAGAAATAATGTACACTCCTTTGTTGATTTTAATTATTTTACGTAGCGGAGAATTCAGTGAAACATTTGAGGTTTTGAGGTTTAAGGTCTTCAGTTCATCTTTATGTTTTTGTGCATGGTGATGCGGTGATGATCTAATTAACAAAGCTAAAAATATGGAAGACTTCTGCCAGTATTCTATAAAAAGACGCCTCGTCATGCATAATCCTCGCATTTGTTTTAGACTTAAAAAGTAGCTGCAGTTTTGGTTTAAAGCTAATTTTTAATTATTGTCAATCAATATGCTACCAGAAAGTTTGTAATTTTTTGATGAGCTTCCATAAAAATATTGCATTAGCACGCAAGTCTCTTTAGGAACCAACGAAGACCTTAAACTAATCAAGTGGTAAGCAATATGCTGGTATTCAGTCAGTGTAGGATTAAGTCAACCCTTCATTACTGTTAATGCAGGAAATAATCACAATCCTTGTGAAGAGTTTGCAATGTACAGTGTACACAACCATTAACATAAAAATATGATTCACATTTCTATATACCCAGCCCTTGTACTTTATGATATACATGTACATCGCCTGCTGTGATTTTGGAAGGGGAGTTATAAGATAACGATTTTATGAGTAACTTTTCATTTGTTTTCTTCAAATAACTTGTTTGCAGATTCGTAATTTCTGTTAATTACGCCTGTTGCACCAAGTCAAAAAAGGATCCAGTTAGAAAAGCAGTGAATGGTAAGTCATTACCTTATATAATATATAACAGATACAAACTATTCACTAAATATTTATTAATAATAAATATAAGTTTAACTCTGCTGCTTTACTCTGTGCATTATACATCTAGGAACTCGCACAATTCCTCAAAATAGCATCATTGATAATTATTCCACAAGACTTAATCCTGGTTGGTTTTAATAACACACTTTTTTAAGGCAACCGAAATGCAACATGGCAACTAATTCTAAATATATTTTTATTCTTGTGGGCCTATGTCTTTTAAAAGTAATATGTTGTAACATGTTTTTAAGTGAGCTGACTGTACAGCAAATGTACATGTGTAAGAAGGTTCATATCAACATAACTGTTGTGATGCATTGGTGGGGAATGGAATTAAACGAATGTTTGGTTTTGTGAACAGATTTGTTATAGATAATTAGGCTGTTGTAGAGAGATTCGAGTATTGAAGTTTTGAGCGTTATAGTTACCCTTTGTCATATATAGTAAATCACAGAATTGTAGGTTGTATGTGGTTTATATAATTATTTAGCAGTGTAGTTCACTTCAAGAGTGGAAAGATGGTTACATAAAAAACATGGAGTCAGCGAACACTTTTCATTCCACGAATTCAATCTTGCTTTCCACATTACCATGCTCTCAGCAATAACGCATCTACACTGCTCACTATAAAAACCACATACTAGTTACAGTTCCTTGATTCGCTCTAATGAAGGGCTGTTACGCTCGAAAAATCAGCACTCAAATATCTTTACGCTGGTGAAATTTCCTTATTAACTCTGTTGATAAACCAAGCAAAAGTTCAATATTACCTTGATGTTGTTCTTTTTATTAACGAAAATGAAATTAAGTTTCCGCTGTATATTTTGTTTGTTAATATTTCTACAGTGAAGTGAATTTTCAGTTGGGTAACCAACTCTTTTTTGGTTGACACTAATATTTTGCCGTTGCTTCTTAAATTTAAATCATATATTAGTTTCCATTTGATATTTTTGTTGTTTTTATTTATAGAGAGTTTCTGCCAAGCTTTTCTGGCATAACTTCAAGACTGAGGCATTTTGTAAGTGGTTAGTTCACTCACCGACATGTTACGTTCCAAAATATTAAGATGCAAGAGTTATTTATCCAAGGCCCGGTTGTTCGAAAGCCCATTAGAGCTAGTCCACAATTAAAAGTTAATTGAGGTTTTCATCTTGTGCATTAAAAATGGTTTAAAGGCTAATGTCAAGCTAAAGCTAAAGAAAAGTCTAAGTCAATACTAAAGGACAAAAATCGTTTGGAAGAATCTTTATTGATTAGTTATTAAACTCGGATCAAAATTCACGTTAATCCAGGATTAGCTTAATCGGGCTTCGAGCAGCTGGGCCCAGGAGCGAGGGTATTTTTTGATATATTTTCCTCGTGCTGACTGCCCAGTGATGTCAACCAAAAGCTCGATACATGCCTTTTGGTTTATTAGTAATATTGCACTAGTCTGCCTGTAAAGTTTTCAGTCAGGTATATTTTTTTTTTCTTCGTCATAGCCACAAATGTGCATAATTACGCGGAAGGCCTGGGCTGACCGTGTTGAAATTTCAGTCGAGTTTCTTTTTCGTCATAGTCATCATAGTAACAAATCTGCACATTAAAGTATTCATTAAACCTGGAGGTCCAATCAGAATCCATTATCTGCGTGTATGTCAGAAGGGAAGGGAAAGAGGTTTTCTACCAGTGTGACGTCACATAGCTGGTGAAATCAGCCATATTGTTTACAAGTTTTTGACTTAAATATGCAGTTTTCAGAAAGAATACTAACCCTTTTGAAGCGGTGAATCGAAAGGATAAGTGCTAAAAATCAAAGTACTCGACAGTTTAAATGGTGGAAATTGGACAGTTCAAGTTGAAGAAATTAGGTTTTGACTAACCAGATTGTGTTTTGCAATGTGGAGAGAAAAAAGGTCAAACTTAAGTTTAAAACATTACTTTTGTGGCAGACTTTGTCGAACTGATGCCTTAACCTTACTGGAAATCCAGTTCAATAATTAAAATAAATTGAAGGGTTGATTGTCAATTTTTACTTAAAGTTTTCATTTAGGAAAGCTTTTTGTCTGTTCATCTTTCTTTTTTTTTCCTTTTTTTTTTTTTTGTAAAACAAGGACACTTTGTAATCTTACACTTGCTGACATTACATAACCAGTATAGAAAACGTGAGTCAGTCTCGTCAGTAAGTTGTCGTAACCCAATTCCCGGTATGACTACCAGTGGCATAATGCAAGGATACAGCCGCCCAAAACAACACCACGCCATCTTTGTGACTCATACTATATATTCCATTAGCTCAATCGTGATGAGAGGATACGTTTCCACCAGCACTTATTGCTAAACTAACACCAATGCCCATAGGGGTCTTATTTAAAGCAAACAAAGTGTTACACATCAACTTATTCTAAATATATATGTATTATCTTGTGTGCCAAATTATGTAAAAAAAGTGCTGTAGAATGCTTTCAAGGGAGTTGACTGTAGAGAAACGGATTTTATCACGTCGGCAAAGTTTAAAGTTGTCTTAATGCTTCTTCTACTGCACCAATTGTTATTAAGGAAAACGAAATTTAAGTTTACTCTGGATTATATGTATTTGTTTGCCAATACTAATACAAAGAAGTAAATTTTCAATGGGCGATTCCAGAAAATATTCATACCATACCACGGACGGCTTTTAGGATTTCCGAAGGGGAGGGGGCCGGGGGTTCACGATTATGGAATTCTGAGGGCATGGGGGGGGCTATTGCGCGTTTTTTAATCAAGGAAATGCTGTTTTTGAAGTTTTGTTTCGAAAGATTAAAGTACAATCAAGCATAATTATGTGCAGCGTACTGGTAGCGATCCTGCGTGTTTCCATTCTCAGCTTGTGAAACAGCGGCCGAAAAAGTCGCCATCTTTTAGTTTCGCTTACATCACTGTTTATTACTGGGTTTAGTGGACAGGTATTCCAGTCATCTTTGAGAGGAAGACACGGTAATACAATTTGAAATGAAGAAAACGTGACATCGCCTTTTGAGGTTCGATACGATGATCTCGATATGCAAATTTGTAACGCTACGCGGAAGATGTAAACAAAGTCTGCTTTAAAGGCAAGCGAGCGGCCACTTTGAAGTTTCCCCGGTTCCTTGACGAATTCTACCGTAGACGATGTACGTTTTTAAAAAAGGAAATGCTTTTCCCGAAGTTTTCATTCGAAAGATTCAAGTACAATCAAGTATAATCTTGCGCAGCGTACTGCTTGCGCAGCGAAGATATTTCAGAAGCGATCGTGTTACATTCCGCGAAAAAGCCGCAATCTTGTCCACGTGCTCCGGCGTAAGAGTCGATCGATTGGAAGGCTGCTCTTGTATGAAGGTTAATGACTGCTACTTTTTTCAGTAACATTTTGTAAATATTACTGGGTTTAGTGGACAGGTATTCCAAGTCATCTTTGAGAGGAAGACACGGTAATACAATTTGAAATGAAGAAAACGTGACATCGCCTTTTGAGGTTCGATATGATGATCTCGATATGCAAATTTGTAACGCTACGCGCAAGATGTAAATAAACAAAGTCTGCTTTAAAGGCAAGCGAGCGGCCACTTTGAAATTATCTACTTTATCCAATCAGATAAAGTAGATAATTACTAAACAGCAACGATGTATGTTTACTCGTGAGGGACTCGGGCACGTGGAATCGAACATTCAAGACGCGCATCACATATCACTGATAAATTTGCATTAAGTTGTTTTCAATGTTGTTGACAATAGGTTTTCTCCTTCCTCGCTATAAGAGTTTGAAATAGTTAATACTAGGTATTCGTAATGTGGTAATTGAAACCACAAGTTTTCTCTTGATAGTGCCTGGAATCACAGATACAATTTTTGGTTCAGAAACTGAAGCCGACTGAAGCATGCGAGGAGTCCTGGGATCCCAGACATTCTATGGATTGTGTGCGTGTATAAAACAAGGGGTGAAAAGAAATAATTTTTGTTTTCATCCAATGCGTTGTTCTAGTTTCCTTCTTTTCTTAAAGGAGTTGAATAGCACAAGAAAACAAAGAGGAGTAAAACTGCCGTAAATGGTGTTTATTATTATAGCCAAATTCGGACTTAAAAGAAGTTTTCACAGCCTGGCCTCTAGCGGTAGGTTTTTCTTGTCGCTGAAGAGTAAAGCTTGTCGCCTAGCGTCGCTAGATCACAGCCCTGAGGAGGCATAAATTCATGTTCTTTTGTTCATATAGGCGTTGCTAAAGTCGAAAATGTACTTCCCAGAAAGACCGGAAATTCTGAAGGGGAGGGGGGGTTCACGATTATGGAATTCTGAGGGCATGGGGGGGTAACGCATTTTGGAATTTCCGAAGGCAAGGGGGGGTTAAAACATGGAAGCTGTCCGTTGTTGGGTATGGATATTTTCTGGAATTGCCCAATTGGTTAATCCTAGTGAAAATCTTTTTAAGATCCTTGAGGATCTTTAAAGATCTGCATTAGGATCTTTTGTGGATCTTGATGAGGATCTTTTAGGATCTTGATGCATATCCTCAAAGATCTTGTAGGATCTTACAGAGATCCTCGATGTCCCTACCAAGTCCCTGCAAAGATCCTTGGAGATCCTTCAGGATCTTTGCAGATTTTAAAGATCCTTGCTGGAACCTGAAGGATCTTAACAGGACCCTGAAGGAACTTCGAATAAAAAAAATGTGAAAATGTTTTAAACGGCGCATCAGAATAATCTTATTCAACCTGTAGAGAATAATAAATTTGAGGATCATTTTAGTGCAAGAATGGAGATTTTTCGTTAAATCAGAGCAAAGTGAAAAGTGTTTTAGTTCTTTCCACAAAGTGCAGTGTCTTAAATTTAATTAGTGAAGTGTCGGCATGAACTTTAAATAAAAAAGGTGAAAATTTTTTAATCTGCGCATCCGAATAATCTTATCCAATCTGTAGAGAATAATTTGACGATCATTTTAGTGCAAGAATGGATATTTGCCTTTTCAGACCCCCAGGAACGGGCACCCTTTGCCACCTTACATGGATATTGCCATAGTAACTTCTTACAAGCTTCACACGATTGATCAGGTTTGGTTCCTACCTGGGCGGGGGGGATAATGAGTTAACGCCCGCGCGCTTAGCGCCGGCACCTGGGATTTGAGTAGGACGCTCGAGTACAAAGACTTAACGAATGCTTGCCAGTTCTGAAACCCAACAGCACATTGTTGGGGCTATTCTTAACGAAATAAATGGGAGAAACGACCAAAAAATACAAGAGACTACTTCAGTGTGAGGAATTCAACTTTACTTGAGATAAATGTAATCTTTATTAATTTTAGTCGAAACCCATGTTTCCTATAGCCCATGCAGGAACTTTCCAATTTCCGCCATTTTAAACTGTCCAGTACTTCTTAGAAAATACTCTTGATTTACTTTCTCAAATGGGGTTAATTCTGTTTTTAAAAATGGCATATTTCAATCTTAAAGATGTAAACAATGTGGCCGCCAATTTCAGTGAAAAAACCTTTTTACTGATTAGTGGCTATGTGATGTCACACAGATAGGGATGAGTCTATCAATTGTCCCCTCCCCACTGACATATGACAAGATAATGGTTCTGATAGGGTTGTTTTTGTTAAAGACAATGAGAACTATAGAGCACAGAAGTATCCCCTCCAGGAGAGAACAGAATTTAATTCAGGTTCAATTAATAATTTATTAATTCATATTTGCAGTTTTGTGACTACAATGAAGAAAAAAAAATGATGACGACGAACAAATAGAAACTGACCGAAACTTCGACATGTTCTTCCCTGAGGGCATCCCACGTAACTATTTCGGATGCTCTACCACTGAGCTACAGGAGACTTGTCGGAGCTAAGGCCATTAAACTAGGTTCATGGGACAAATATCCTGCATACTGCTAGGATTTGAATGTCGTTGAGTGGAATGTGTGAAAGAAATGTTTTTAACCTGGTGAATAAATGAGAGATGTATCTTTTCAGTCGATCAGTGACACAAGCATACTCGGAAAAACTGAGAAAATCCGATTTCTCTCAACAGGAGTTGAACCAAAGACCTAGCTATATACTAGGCTAACAGCCAGTCTGTACAGGGCTAATAGTGCCACCAGCATTAGGAATAAACTCAGTAAACTAGGTAACTGTTTGTTTTCAAATTTCTTATTTGCAGAGAGAATTTCTGTCAAGCTTTCCTGACGTAACACTAACGGCATTTTGTAAGAGGTGAGTTATACTCAATAGTGTTAAGCTTTTAACAGATTAAGTTGTGAGGGTTATTGATCAAGACAGTGTGCAAAGAAAGTCGTGTCCAATAGCCTAGGGCTAGTGGATTTTGTGATTGCGCTAGTGGATTCTGACCATCACTTGCCTGACGGGCAAGTGAAGTTTTTTGGGAATCAAAATTAAAAATTTACTGTAAGACGTACGTTTTTAACTTTCGGGTAGATTTATGTGAACAGAAAGCCGTTTATCAAGCTGATTTCACAAAGGGAAATCTTTTGAAAAAAGTGTCGCATTACATTTCATGCTTGACGTATAAGTGCGTGAAATTTTTCCTTTGTAGTCTTGTCCACGCAATCTTCAAGCAAAAATAATTTGAGACATGACTTAATTACTCTGGCTAAATAAGAGTTATTTCAAAGAAAGCTAGTTGTCTGTATTTATTATGACAGATTGCTAAGTGGGAACCTAACTACTATACAGGGGAAAGCATTTGTTAAGAATAATACCTCTTGCTTTATACGGACACTTTGATCCTTACGTTTTCACTATTAATTTGGAGACAGAAACCATTTCTACATTGATTATTTTTCAATAGTATACGCGAGTTAGATCCCCTTATCTGTTGCCCAGCGCCCAGCGGGGTGATGACGTTGTCGCAGAGTAATTTCCGGTATGATTTCCAGTAACACAACGATAAAATATCACGCAGCCCCTCTGAATAAAACCATTCAATTATTTCAATTGCGAAGGGAGGATAGTTTTTAAAAATCTGCGAAGCATACAATAGGGAATAAATGGGGCTACATTACGCATCACGTGAAAATGCTATTAGGGGCATTTTGTTATTTTTACACGGGATGCCTGCAGGGCAGACCGTGTCTAGGTTTCGGTCTATCTTTTTTTTTTTCTTTTTTTTTCTTCGTCGTAGTCACAAATCTGCATATTAATTTATTATGCGGGATGCCCTGAGGAGCAGACAGTGTCGAAATTTCGGTGGTGTTCCTTTTTTTCTTCATCGTAGTCGTAAATGGGAATCTTTCAATTATTAACTTGTTTTACATTTATCAAATTCAGTTTTCTCCTAGAGGGGATATTTTTGTCTCCTATCGTCCTTATTGTCTTTAGCAAAAACAGTCTAATCAGAATGCAATATCTTAGTGTATGTCAGGAGGGACTGGAGGAGAGTTAATTACTATTGTGACGTCACGCCCTCATTATTTCTCGGTGGAACTGAAAAGGCTTCTGTAGTGACGTGGCCATATTGTTTGAAAGTTTTAGATTGAAATGTGCTGTTTACAGAAAGAAAATTAACCCTTTTGAAGCGGTAAATCAAAAGAATAACTTCTGAGAAGCACTCGACAGTTAAAACGGTGGAAATTGGAGAGTTGTTTGACAGTTGTAGAACCATGATGAGAGGAGAAGAGGTCATTGATAAGCTAAACACATCACATCACTTTGTCGAATTGATGCTTAAATGTTACTGGAAATCCACTTCACAGAAAGATTGAATGTTTGATTGCCAATATTTACTAAAAGATTTCATTTAGGAAAGCTTTTTGCCTGTTTTCTTTCTGGCTTTTTTTTTTTTGGGGGGGGGGGGGGGGGAAACGAGAACAATTAGCAATCTTACACTTTTATTAAAATTACATAACCAGAATAGAAAACGTGAGTGAGGCCATGTGTGTGGTCGCAATTTGCGGTATAACGATAAGTAGCGTGACAGAAGGGAAAAGGAAAAATCCACTATCTTTGTGACTCCAACTATTTCATCAGCTAGTTTTATTAGATAGTTTAAAAAATCTGTGAAGCATACAATGGTAATAAATGAGGCCACATTAAGCATCCTGTGAAAATGCCATTAGGGGCATCTTATTTATTTACTGCCTGATTGAGCAAACGAGTGAGTTATAAAGTTCACGTAGAATGTATCAGAGCACTTGGATTATTGTCCGAGTGTGCCTGTGTCACTAACTGAATAATACATCATTCTCATTTATTAAGGCTTAAAATACTCATCACGTTTATTCCATTGCACGTATGCCACACGACATCCTGGCACTCCTAGCAGTAATATGCAGTACGCAGGATGTTTGTTGCATGAACCTAGTTTAATGGCTTTAGGTTCCACGAGTCTCCTGTAGCTCAGTGATAGAACATCCAAACTAGTAATCAGAAGGTCTTAGGTTCGACTCCTGATATATAAGACCACTAGGGTTTTTTTTTTTTTCGAATATGCCTGTGTCATTCTCATTTATTTAACGGGCTTAAAAAATAGTCCATCACATTTATTCCAAAGCTCACTTAGAATGTTTGTCGAATAGTTACATTAAAAAACCACTTTGAAAGTTTTCAGACGCAGAAGGCCGTTAAATTATGCCACAGATGGGGTTAAAATGTTAATCAGCCAGTTTACTCTAAAATCAGTGACACGAGTTGTAACAACAGAACGTGGTTACGTAAATTTTCCTTTCATCATAACAGACAAAAAGTATATATATATATATATATATATATATATATATATATATATATATATATATATATATTGTGAATCACTGAAACCGTTTCACAAAGATTGCGTGTCAGTAGTGCTCAATTTTGTGAAAACCATTATGGATTAAAATCATACTAGAGTCGGAAAAAATGGGAATTTGCCTTCACAACATATACTTTCTTTTCTTCTTAGCTAAAATGGGGAACTCCAATCATCATTCTGGCGAAATGTCGGATAACAAGTCAGACTGTTTAGTGAACCGCTTGGAAGAGCTTAAAATCGCCAAGCAAACTGGTGATAAGATGGGGGAAGTACAGGCCTGTTTCAATCTGGGTTTGGCTTACGACAGTCAGGGTAATTTTCGACAAGCCATAAAGTATTTCAACCAATGCCTTTGTATCGCTAAGGAAGAGGGATGCAGGGGTGGGGAGGTAGCAGCCTATTGCAATCTTGGAAGTATTTATCACCATCTGGGTAACTTTCAACAAGCTATAGAGTGCCACGAACGACATCTTAGTATTGCTAAAGAATTAGAGGACAGAGCTGGGGAGGCATTGGCCTGTTTTAATTTGGGCGTCGTTAATGACAGTCTGCACTACTTTGAGCAGGCTATAGAATATTACAAAGAATGTGCTAATATCTCTAAGGAGGTACGGGATAGGGCCAGGGAGGGAAAAGCCTATCGCAATCTGGGAAGTCTTTATCACCGTCTGGGTGATTTTCAACAAGCTATAGAGTGCCACAAAGTGCATCTTGATATTGCTAAAGAATTAGGAGACAGAGCTGAGGAGGCATTGGCCTGTTTTAGTTTGGGCGTCGTTAATGACAGTCTGCACAACTTTGAGCAGGCTAAAGAGTATTACAAAGAGTGCGCTAATATCGCTAAGGAGGTAGGGGATAAGGCCAGGGAGGGACATGCCCTTAGCGGTCTGGGTAGCACTTATTGCAGTCTACGTAATTTTCAGCAAGCTATAGAGTGCCACAAAGTGCATCTTGATATTGCTAAAGAATTAGGGGACAGAGCTGGGGAGGCATTGGCCTGTTTTAATTTGGGCGTCGTTAATGACAACCTGCACAACTTTAAGCAGGCTATAGAGTATTACAAAGAGTGCGCTAATATCGCTAAGGAGGTAGGGGATAGGGCAATGGAGGGACATGCCCATAGTGGTCTGGGTAGCACTTATTGCAGTCTACGTAATTTTCAGCAAGCTATAGAGTGCCACAAAGTGCATCTTGATATTGCTAAAGAATTAGGAGACAGAGCTGAGGAGGCATTGGCCTGTTTTAGTTTGGGCGTCGTTAATGACAGTCTGCACAACTTTGAGCAGGCTAAAGAGTATTACAAAGAGTGCGCTAATATCGCTAAGGAGGTAGGGGATAAGGCCAGGGAGGGACATGCCCATAGTGGTCTGGGTAGCACTTATTGCAGTCTACGTAATTTTCAGCAAGCTATAGAGTGCCACAAAGTGCATCTTGATATTGCTAAAGAATTAGGGGACAGAGCTGGGGAGGCATTGGCCTGTTTTAATTTGGGCGTCGTTAATGACAATCTGCACAACTTTGAGCAGGCTATAGAGTATTACAAAGAATGCGCTAATATCGCTAAGGAGGTAGGGGATAGGGCAATGGAGGGAAAAGCCTATCGCAATCTGGGAAGTCTTTATCACCGTCTGGGTGATTTTCAACAAGCTATAGAGTGCCACAAAGTGCATCTTAATATTGCAAAAGAATTAGGAGACAGAGCTGCGGAGGCATTGGCCTGTTTTAGTTTGGGCGTCGTTAATGACAGTCTGCACAACTTTGAGCAGGCTATAGAGTATTACAAAAAATGTGCTAATATCGCTAAGGATGTAGGGGATAGGGCAATGGAGGGAAACGCCTATTGCAAACTGGCTAGACGTTATCATCGTTCCGGTAATTTTAAACAAGCCATAGAGTGCAGCAAACTACGTCTTGGTATCGCTAAAGAATTAGGGGACAGGTGTGGAGAGAGCGAAGCCTATGACAATCTGGGCGACGATTATGAAAGTCTGGGACATTTTCAACAAGCAATCGGTTACTACAAATTGTCTCTTCGTATAATTAAAGAACTGGGGAACATGTTACAGGAGACAAAAGCATATTTTAAAATGATCAGGTGTAATTCACGCCTGGTTGATCTTCAACAAGGCATAGAGTCCCGCAAGCAGCTACTCAGTATCGCCAAAGACGTAGGAGACAGTAGTGGTGAGGCGTTAGCTTTTGGAAGTCTGGGTGTTTGTTATTTCCAATTGGGTGATTTTGACCAAGCCATAGAATACACAAAACGAGGTCTTCATATCTTCAAAGAATTGGGTGATAGGGTTTCAGAGGGATTTGCTTATGCTTATTTGGGCAACATTTTTCACGAACTTTGTAATTTTGAAGAAGCAATTAAGCACCACAAACTACAGCTTAGTATTGCAAAAGAAGTAGGGGACAAAGTTCAGGAGGCAAGTGCATGCTGTTCTCTAGGTCATGATTATGAATGGTCGGGTTCCTTTAGTGAAGCTCTTAATTATTATCGATCCAGCGTAAAAATTTTTGATGACGTAAGAGCTCTTCTTCAGTCAGAAGATGCATTGAAAATAAGCTTTCGAGAAAGCTACCGCTGTGCGTCCGCTTCTTTGTGGAAAACTCTCTTGAAGAATGGAGAGACTGATAAGGCTTTATGTGCTGCTGACAGAGGGCGAGCACAGGCCTTAATGGATGTTTTGAAAGAACAGTATGGTGTTGAGTCACTACCGTCCGCGTCAGGTGAGCCTAAGGAAATGATTTCCTGCCTATTAAACAATTTAACCACACAAACAGTTTTTGTTGCGCTTGATCAGAACACAATCATGTTTTGGTTTCTGAGAAAAGGCAAAGAGATTATCTGTAAACGAAAGGAAATCGAATGTGAAAGTTGCAAGTCATTAATAGACGCTACTTTGAGAGACATTGGTGCAGGCGTTCGGGTCAAGTGCGAGAATCGGTCAATGGAGGAGCTAGGAGATGACCCGCGGTGCAACAGACAAGCTGCTGAGAAAATAGAACAACCACCGACCTCCACTGCAAATCCTTTGCGCCCGCTGTATGACGATATTATTGGCCCCATTGCAGACTTGCTTGAAGGTGACCAGTTAATCGTTGTTCCGGATGGTCCGTTGTGCTTGGCTCCTTATTCTGCACTGAGTGAATCAATCAGAATCCGCATTTTTCCCTCGCTGGGCGCCTTAACACTGATCACAGGTGCGCCTGAGGATTTGCACTGTAAGAGTGGAGCGCTGCTCGTGGGAGATCCATGTTTAGAAGAAGTTACCAATCTGGTGGGAGAGCCCTTTTGGGAGCCACTACCATTCGCCAGAAAGGAAGTAGAAATGATTGGAGACCTTCTGAAGACCACACCCCTCATCGGAAGGAATGCAACTAAGGGAGCCGTATTACGAAGGCTCACGTCGGTTGCTTTGGTGCACATTGCCGCACATGGATGTGCCAAAACTGGGGAAATTCTTTTGGCCCCAAACCCAGGTTGGACATCCCGCATCCCTGAGAAAGAATATTACATTTTAACAATGTCAGATGTGCAAGCCGTTTGTCTGCGAGCAAGACTGGTTGTGCTTAGCTGCTGTCACAGTGGCCAGGGAGAAGTCAAGTCCGAGGGCGTGGTTGGTATAGCGCGTGCTTTCTTGTGTGCTGGTGCTCGTTCTGTTCTGGTGTCACTCTGGGCGATTGATGACGAGGCCACCATGGAGTTCATGAAACACTTCTACCAACACCTGGCAGATGGAAAAAGCGCGAGTGTGGCTCTTCACCAGTCTATGAAATTTCTACGTGAGTCAGAGCGGTTCCGGTCCTTGAAGTACTGGGCTCCATTTGTGCTGATCGGTGATGACGTGACGATTGAATTTGGGAAAAGAAATAGAAGAAGATGGTGAGTTAAGTTTGTCTTATACTTTTGAGGATTTAAAAGGAGTATTTTTATGGAAAACAAAGACAGTTTACTATAAACTTACCAGTGGAATAAAAGCAAAATCTCTGTAAAAATTATTTCAATAACCAAGCCTTCTGCTGTTCATTAAAACAAGGGTATAATCAGTTTGAGGATAGCTTCGTTACCTTGGTGAGGAGTGTGTACAATTTGTTTTGTTTTGATTCCATTCGCCGCTTCAGGTTGAGCAAGCCTGTTGCGAGTTTGTTAATCAGAATGCTGACAGCGATCATAAAGCCGACTGAGATTGCCCTCGAGGAAAAATATTGCTTAACACAAAAGCACACATGCATGGCTTTCAATATTCAACATTTTCTCTCACGCAATATCTTGCATGCCTTCGAATTTCAAAAGTTCGTCCCTAAAACCTAGAACAGGTGTAGTTGATTATGGACTGGCGGAAGACCAAAAGTGAAGCACATTATTAACTTGATTTTGAAATTCAAAGTGAACTCTTGAGGTCTTGAAAAGCACATAAAACTGCCCCCTTCCCTCTCCTCCCCTTCCCTTTCCCTTTATAATTAAACCATCTCTCTCTCTCTTTTTTTTCTGACAATCAAACGGAGCACTTCACATTAACTACAGAAACTTGTAAGTCAGAGCCTCCAGAAAAGCGGAAACTAATCCCAGATCTTTTATTTCACAGAGATGCCGCATCATTCTCAGGACAAGAGGGGCCCACTTGGTGAGAAACTGATGCATTGATAAAGTCCACTTGGCCTGATGCAAATTATCACTACCACTTGTATATAGTGTAAAACCAAACGAGGAGAATGTATTAAGTGTTTCCTTTCCTGATTTCAGTCCTGTTCCATGTGGAGAGAAGAACATGTAAATACTTTTATGAAGTTTTCAACTATAATTTTTAGCAGTTTTAATATAACATTAAGACAACTGGACACATGAACTTGACCTTACGTCTAATTTTTGTAATTGTGTTAGAAATAAGATGCTAATATTCTAGATACAGTGTAGTTTGAAGTCATTGTATATATTTTTGGAAGGCATTGCTCGCTATGAGACAATATTCTTAAAAGAGTGTCATTTCCAGTCTTTTTAGGTGCGGATGTAAACAGCATGATTTTCCCAAGTGAGAGAGACTATATTCTTTTTCTCAGTGATACATCTCAGTCGCAATGATTCGGTCGTGCATATTGTTGTATTGTCTGAGCCCCTCGTGGGTATACAAATTAAGTAAGTTAAATAAGTATGAGTAGATATAGAGCCCTTTTCCATTGAGTGTCGAAAGTAACCTAGAATATGCTTTGTGATTGGTTAGTAAAATTTCCGCCATTTTCTCATCCAATAACGAGGAAGAACAAAAACCCAGTAGTGCCTGGCTCGCATTCGTTTTTCGCGCTTGGCGTCTCTTACATGTATTTTCTTAAAACTGTGATTGGTTTATTGGGCTTTTCACATCTTTTGTGATTGGTCAGAGAAATTTCCTATGGATTGGTTTTACGACACTCAATTGATAACGACTCTAAAAAGTAAGTAAGCAAGCTTATTGTGTTTACGCGATACCCGTACGATTTTCAAACCGGTTTACATTCGTTTCCATCCTAACGGATAAAGATTCTCATTTTTGTACGAAAATGCGATATGACTGTTTGTTTTACTTATTTCTACATACACCCTGATACAGGATGAATCTTATATCGTTATTAAGCCTGCTTTTGTTAATGCAGTGTTATCAGGCGTTCAAGTCGTTACCGGAATGGAGGTCTAACTGGTATGGTATAAACCGCCCCATTACAGAACAATCAGTGTAGCGTAAAATAAGTGGCGGTATTTGTAATAAAATAGTGAAATTTGTAAAACGAGTTTGATCTGATAACATTAGAATCCAACCCGAATTTGTTAAGTTCTTGATGTTTTTCGTTGAAGGCCTCCAAAGCCACAGTTAAGATCCTCCTTAGACAGACTCGTACCTAGTCGCCATTTGATGCTCGTGGGGCGAGAGAAGATTGGATAAGTGTGTGGATTGAGGCGCTTCTCAATCCACTCTTGATCCAGTCCGTCTCTCGTCCCACAAACAATAGGGACTGGGAACAAGTCTGCTCTTCAGCGCAGTCGAGAATAACTGAACGTGTATTTGCTTTATTAACAGAGTTAATAACTAAAGATAAATTGGCCGCTGTAATCTTTATCTGGATTCGCTGTGACGGGGGGTTAACGCTCGAAACGTCAGCACTCGAATCTCTTTACGGTGGCCAATAGGCCTTATCACGGTTTTCGACGCCATTTTGACGGGTAGGCAAACAAGCTTGAAATAAGTGTTTGTATGGAAATCCGATGTCAAATAATTTTCATAAAACATCGCTTCCGAAAAATTCATGAATTGGAAACTTTTGGCACTAGAAAAAGGATTTTAAGAACAAAATTAGAGGGATGTAGCTGTGACAGAAAGCGTCCAGTCGTGTTTTGAACTTTCCATACATTTGTCTGTATAGCGAACCAGCCGTGAGCTGCTACTAAAAATAGTTCGCGGGAAAAAATACAGGGAAATGTATGGAAAGTTCCAAAGTTACAAGCCTGTTTGCCTACCTGTCAAAATGGCGTCGAAAACCGTGATAAGGCCAATTTACCTTTAGTTACCAACTCTGCTGATAAACCAAACATTCGTTTCTACTCCCCACCGACGCAGCACCACAGTTTCTTCAGAAACTAATCCCCTTGTGGAGAATAATTGGCTTGCTCACAAGTCAAGCTTATCAGCTTATCCTCGGCGAGTAAACAAAATAAATCAAACGCCTTTTAGAACGGTGCTTCCTATTACAAAAGTATTTTTGCACCGTGTGACTTTGCGGAGAAAAGTAGATCTTAGTAGGGGCTACTGGAATCCAAAAAGTAAATTTGAGGTTAACCCCACCCCCCCCCCACCCCCCGCCTTTTTTTTTTTCAGAGACTAAGCAGCAATAATTGGCTAAAACTGTAAAAATGCTTAACATTATATGTTTTTCTCTTCAAATTGAATGTCTAATATCTCTGAAAATGTGTGGTTTCCCGTAATTTTCGTTTTGGGTTTAAACAACTCTTGCTAAATTCTGCTTTTTCGGAAAAGATTTAACCGGCGCAAATCCGGCGTTAGTGGGGTCACCTCGATAATACGGCCAAATTCTCTTGACCCGTTGGTGACAGTATAAACGGAACTCTACTGTACTCAATTTAACTTTTTGTCGGTGAATCCCTGGGGATTCTTCGTAAGGGTTTCCATTCGCGCCAAGGTCGACCAATTTTGACCTTCTGTGGTGAGAATGGTGCGACAACACCTTCACAAATACAAAAGAATTCAGAACATTAAGAAAAAGAAATAACTTAATTCTTGATAGGAGTGACTCGTGACCTGTTCTTGTGAATTTTGGAAACGAAAACACGAGAACTTGAAAACAGTTTGTCTAACTTTTTTCAAGTTGCAGTCCATTCTAATCTAGCCTATCTGTGGCCAGAGACATTCATCGATAGTATTAAAACGCTGGAGTGACATTCTATAAAGGGCGATTTACACGGTACGACTTTGTCGCATGCGACAAGCTTACGACAGGCTTACGACACGAATTGTTTCGTATAGATCAAACCTACAACTCGCTTACGACTGCCGTGTACGTCATAAAAAATGTCGTAGGATTTTACTGTCATAGGTATAGGCAATGGTGAATGACGAGAGTTGTGTGCGATTTTTTGCATGACGAGAGCAGCGCGAGCTCTACAAATCACATGCAAACTTCCGCTTATATTATTATTATTATTATTATTATTATTATTATTATTATTATTATTATTATTATTATTATTATTATTATTATTATTATTATTATTATAAACCCCCTCGGATATTAAGCCCCTCTGTTTATAAACCCATCTAAAACCCCTGACGAAGTTGAATAAGCCGGCCCAGGGCTTATAAGCGGCAGTTTACGGCATTTTCAGGGATATTTCATACTGAATCACTCTAAAGCACAAATGCAGAGTAATTAAAATCTTTCCTTTTTATTGAAATTACAATTACGTATTTATTATCTCCTTATGTACAATATACCAAACGGCAATACTAAATCAAAACCTGTTTCAGAAAGGAAATAGTTTAAGTCTTATCTCTGTTTCGCAATATACAAAAGTCGCAACACCGAAATTAACTCCACAAAATTCTGTTAAAGTTTCTCGTTTTTATTATAAACTGCCACCCTGCTAGTAACCTTAAAACAAGGAATAGCTTTGATTTCGAAACAATTCGACAGAGGGGAAACGATAAACAAACCCGCTTGTCTTTTCTTTTGCTTGTTTGTTGGCTTATTTTGGCCTGCTCTTTCACTTTGACGATAAGCAAAAGCACAGGTCAAAATAATTTTTAAAATTACAATTTACACATTACATTTTGTCGGCCGATTTCTTTTCTGTTGGTGCAACGTACAATGAAAATCGGTCTGACTGAAATAACGGCCACTGATTTTTAAAATCGGGCCTATTTTCGCGCTTTCACTCAATAAAGTTCAAATTGCGCTCAATCGGCCCGATTACAGTCAAGTCCCTTCATTGGGGACACCCTGAGTTAGTTAGTGTCCTTAATAGCGTGAGTCCGTAATAGCAAGAATTTTCAGTCAAACGTCTGCAAGTTATTTTTGCCCGGGATTTAGCTGTTGTCCGTAATAGCGAGGTGTCTGCAAGGCGAGAGTTGACTGTAACGGGTAGGTGTAAACTAGCCTTAACCTTCATCTACGTTTTCAGAATGATTCTGTCGTTTTTGGAGTATGACAAACTAAACAATGTACTACCCCGTCTTTCAGTTATTTGTTCAATTACAATTCATGTAAGCCAAGCCTGCGTTCAAGTGTGAACTGACGCAAGTTGAGACCTTTCCCTTCCAAGGTATTTTTTTTTTTCATGAACTTAGGTGTGTTTTCTTTATGAGCTTCAAAAAGGGGCGTTTATTGAAGAGGTCATTTTCGGAGCAACTCTTTTAAAAAAATGTCCATTGTTTACTGGGCGCCTTTGTTCAAGGAAATGGGATAAATATACTGACTTAGCTGTTTAAATAAGACAGGACACCTTTAATTTTTTTTAAAGATAGATATCGTCTAATTAGCTTCTTCTTTTGATATCATTGGAGGACAAACGTGTTCTGGAAGGGGAGCTATTCCATGCTTAAACCACTTTTTATGCCTTATGAATCTCTTTATAAATACACTCCAAAATGGAGTCGTGTCTATACAAACATGTAAAATGTACAACACTTACTGTAAACTGGATATTAATCAAATGGATAAATTTCTATTTACCATAATTGTATTAAAATAATGGGATTCTTCTAAACAATTCCAAGAATTTTAAATATTAAGCATATGAAACTATGAGCCAATAGAGCGGTTTTGAACTGTGCCGCTAAACCAAAACCAAGGTAATTACTCTTGCCAATCGAAACAGATGCAAACAACGAAACGAACCAATCAAAATTCGAAGGAAATTCACGTGACCGACGCCAAGCGCGGGAAAATAGGCGTGCGACAAAGTCACGATTGATTTTGGTTTCGTTTCTCATTGGTTGAGAAAGTGACGACAGTTTTGCTAGCCAATCACAATGCGCAGTAAAACAAACCGAAGCCAACACGAATCACTTTCGACACTCATTCAAAATCGCTCTATAATTCACTTTTTCTCAACAGCCGTCTCACCATATCAAAGTGATGAAAGACTGCCACTCGTCTAGAGAAGCAACGGCTTATTTATTCAGCAATTTTGACATCTTAATTTTTAGCTTTAACTATAGCTATATATACAACTTTTTGTCTCATGAAACCCCTTTTGCAGGGTATCAAAGATAAACTATCCAGGCTGGCACATCGTGTAGCCAGTAACATGCTTCATTATCGTCAAACAGTCAGAAGATATGGCCAAATGTGATGAAAGCAAAAAGTATAAACTTAAGAGACGAAATAGAGTTCCATCGGACAGAATGATCATTTGTTTTCGGTACGGTCTCTCTCAAAATCGAAATATTACTTAATTAACTGTAAACACGCTTCCATACTTGTAATCCAGGCACTCAGCGGTTGCTCGAAAAGCGGATAAGTTAATCCAGGGGGAAAATGACTGCATAGCGGATAAAATATACTCCAACCAATACATTTTATCCGCTGGATAAAGTTATTCGCTCTAAACAACAAGGGCTAGGCGTAGCAACTAACTATAAATTGGTGATCTAAAATCATGGCATAAGAACCTTTTATAAGTTGCTCTGATGACGGATTTAATTTACATGTAGCATAGTGTTTTGAAGTGGATATCGCATGAAGATGAAGTTTCGGATATAAAATTGTTCGCAAAGGTAATCGATTGTAGGATCTCTTTTAAAAGAAATGAAACCTTCCTTGGTGAGATTTATACGTCACGTTCGCTGCATTAGTGTAAATTTTTACAAGCGAATATATTTTACTTTGTGGTAATTCCACAATGCCTCAATCTAGAAAAAACCCGATTTGCAAGAATCACCAATTTTGATGGAGGCAAATTAATGGTAGATACATAGAAACCCTGGAAAGCACCGATAAAATAGACCCCGTTCCCACATGGGTGCCTACTTAACTGTAGAGATCAATCCAAATTAGATCAATGCTACAGGCTTCCAATTTATTGATCGATCTGGTGTGTGTGGCCTGTTCCAAGCCGTAACTGTGTGTCTTGTATAAGAGAGTGAAATAATTAGGTCGGGAGACGAGAGAACGGGAAAGTTCTTTCGGCTGCTCCTCGTTTCTTTTCGCGCGCGCAATTTATCCCGCCGCTCTCCACCGTATGAAAGCCTAGGATAGGCTATATGGCGGGCAAAACTTTGTTTTACCTAGACTGAACTGTTTCTTCTATACGAGAGAACGAGAAAGTTTACTCGCCTTTTCCTCGTGTTTTCGCACGCGTAATTTTTCCCGCCACTCTTAGTCCACTATCGAACACCTGGGACAAGCTCTCTCATGCACAAAACTTTGATTTGAACTAGACTGAACTGTTTCTTTTAAAAGCCACCGAAGCCCCTCGCACCTTTAATGTAATGACGCTGTACAATGCAGTGATAATCTTATCACACCCAGTGTTCATGAAGAACCTTTCCTCCTGGTTTTCTGTAACCTACTACTTGGAATGCTGCTTCTGTGTTGTCTTGCACGCCAGTGTTGTCAGTAGGTCTGAAATATAAAATGAACTCGGCGTTAGTCCCTTAACAGCACCATGCCCTTTCTTTTATACCATAAATAGTGAGCTTACGCAACAGGACGGCTGAGGGAAGGGGACGGTGAAATGTCGTTGTGTGACCAACATGACATCTTAGTACCTTCAAATTTTTAAGCGATTTGCGATTTAAACTGGTGTTCTCTCATCAGCGACAACCTGGAAACTACCAGCGGTAGGAACGTTGCAATCTAGAGTCATGAAAACGTGGCCGTCACGTTGGTCACACAAGCACAATTTGCCGTCCCACCACATCAGCCGTCCTGTTGCGTAAACTCGCTAATACCTCTTACTAACCGAGTTCGAGGTCCGTACTGTAAGTTACGGACCGAGTTTGTACCCGTTGATTCGCGCTTGGGCCATAAATCAACGAAAAAAAAAAAAACGAGGACCCGTAACTTACAGTACGGACCAAGAAAACGAGGTTACTACTTGATATCTATTATATCTCTGAGGTTAATCGGGCGCGCGGAAAAGGAAACAAGTTGAAGTTTAGCGGGCCGTACAGTGAAATACGGCCCGCAAAATTGACCAATCACATTCTGAAACTAACGACCCTCGTTACTTTCGGAATTAGCAGCCTTTGGGGATCGCTACATGTACTTTCGGGATTTATTAGCGGCCCCAATTTTTGACGTTACTTTCGGAATTTTTCGGTATTTGAGAGCTTTAGAATCGCGTTTACGGCAAACAGCAAACGCGAGATTCACGTTTATGTCAGTTTCTAGAAAAATGTATATATAACAGTACACAGATGAGAATAGTTCAAATAGACCTGTATCACGCGGGGCCATGTCAAGTCTCAGGAGAAAAAAAAGCTTTGTTTTCGCACGGCAAGCCTCGCACTGAATTCGCGTCTGGGCGAGGTTTGCAGTGCGAAAACAAAGCTTTTTATTCCCCCAAGACTCAACGTGGCCGCCGAGTGATAAGGGTCCATTAATTCTGACCTTTGATGCAAATGCAAAACTACTCAATTTTACTGAGAAACTGAACACAGCGAGGGGCGAATATAGGCTTAACAGCCTCAAGCCACTAACATAAGGATAATCTACATCACAGACATTGTGTATGAATGGTCTTCCCAATCAAGCAACAAAAATTTCAGGAAATATACAATGTAAACTTGTCTTAATGCTTTTCTGATGATGTACATTTAAATAATTTCTTTGAAATTACAATACATCACTGTGATGTTAGTCTAAAAGCAGCCTCTTCTTTTTTTAAGGATAGAATGACGAGCGAACTGGTCACGCGAAAATTGTCACCCGCGAGGAAACGCGCGTCGCGTCACCTCGCGGGAGCAATTATCTCGCGCGCGTTCGCGTTGTTCGTTCGCTTCACTGGGATTGTTCATTGTCTACTGTAATGTTCACAGAATGAAACTATCAATGATAATTACCTCGTTTCTCTTTCTGCTGGTTTTTGCTCTTCAATTCTTCTTTCATTTCTGTTCCGTTCATCATCTCTCCATTGATTGTAACCAGAATCACGCCTAACAGACGCAGGGCTCTGATCACGCAGTGTGGATGCAACATGTACAACAGCGAAATCCCGCTTTGGAGGAGCGGACGACACTTCCGAAGCTACAACCCTGTACTCTGAAGACACTGCATTTGGCACTTCTTTGTTACGTGGTGGTTTGCCATATTCAGATTCGTAGCTTTGGTGATCACTCGCGGCATCACTATCAATACTTGACCTCCGTACTCGAAAATCAGACGTGGGCCCATTTGCTACAGCCTCACGAGACGAAGGGCTGTACTCTCTACTCTGCCTTTTCGTGCCGTTGTTTCGAGCTCGCTGGGACGGCCTCGACAAATGCTCCAAATTCACATCAAGACTTGGAATCTTTTGCATTTGAACGGCTACTGGTGACAGCCTGGGAGGTGATTGAGATCTGGTGGGAACCTCAAGTCCAAATTTCTTTCGTATTTCAATGTTCTCTTTTGAGAGCTTTTCAACTCTTTTCTCGAGAGTTCTCTTGGTGCGAGAAAGTTCTAACGATTTCTCCATTGCCATATCATTAAAAACGGCATTGGATTTCTCCAATTCCTCCATGGCCTTTGCTGCCTTTTCAGTATTCTTCTCGGCAACCATCCTGGCTTCCTCTGCTTCTCGTAAATTTTGTTTCGTGAGTTTCAGTTCTTTCCTCATCTCATCAACAGTAATTCTCAAGTTCTGCAGTTCAGATCCTTTGGCTGTCTGAGACTGCAACACAGAATTCATTTCTTCCTCACTGTTTTTCAACCTCGCAGAAATTTCTTGGACTTCAACTTGAAGCCGTTGTTTCTCTTTCCTCTCGTTGTCGCAGGCCGATGAAAGCTCCTTCTTCTGTTCCTCAAAATTCCTCTTCAACAATTTCACTTCATCATTTTTGGACGACAAATCTTGCTGTAATGCTATTGACTCTCCCTGAACTCTTTCAACTGTAGCTTCAAACGCCTTGCAGCGATCTTCAACAGCCTGTTTCTCTGATAATGTCCTTCGCAGATTTTCATCCTTTTCAGAGCTACTTTTGTTAGCAATTTCAAGTTTCTGAGCAAGATCATCGTGGAAAATTCTCAAATTTGAATAATTCGCTTCCAGTTCTTCCTTCTGTGACTTAACTTTAGTAAGGTCCTGAACAACTCCCTCGAACTCTTTAACTCTTGATTCAAGCTTAGTTTTCTCCTCACCGAGCGCTTCAATGTCATTTGCCATTTTTCGTTTTTCATTCGCAGTCTTAGCAACTGTTTCCGAAAGTGCTTGACATTCACTTTTTAAGTTAAAAATATCTTTCTTAAACGCTTCGACTTCGTTGGCTTTTTCTTCGTTACCATTCTCATTTTCCCTCTCCTTGTCTTTCTTGCTTTTCTTCTTCTTCCCATTTTCACTTGCACCTGCTTTCAATTTTCCCTTCTCTTCCCTTTCTTTCTTTAATTCATCTTTTAAAGTCTCAATCTCTTTTTCTGCCGCTTCCAATGATTCATGAAGTGAAGACGTTTCCTTGTTCAATTTCTCAAGCGCTGACTTCAACTGCTGGCCATTTTCAGTAGTTTTTGCTGCTCCCTGTGTGGCAGAGCATTGATCTTGTAGTTTCTTGATCTCAGTTTCCAACTGATCAATTTTCTTGTTCAATGCATTGTTCTCTTTCTCAAGAACGGCACACTTCTTTTGAGCTTTGGCAAGATCCTCTTGAGATTCCTAATAAAAAATAAATTTAAATAAAAAATTAGCAAATGATGACGAGAAAACAAGGCTGGCACAGTCGTTGTTGGTGTCATGTGACTTGTGGCTCATCCTTGTTCTAACAGTCTAGCCCTATAATTGCAATGTAAACAATGAAACATCTACATCGAATATGCTGTGCAGCTTGGTTTCAATTGTAACAACAAGACGAATTTCACACAACAATGGAAGAAATGACACCGGAGCAAATAAATAAGTACCTCCAAACGTTTTATTTGTTGCCAACAAAGCAAGACAGAACTTGCTACAATAAGATATCACTTACCACTATTTCGGCGGCACGGATAAGGATATGATCACTCAAAGTGAATATTCTTGATATTTTAATAACTTCTTCCCAGTAGTTTTGTATGACAAGTAAGGGGACAATATAGGGGAATTTGTTCTTTGATATTTAGAGGTTAATCTACTTTTAAATTTCCGACCATTTGTTGGTATATTGACAAAAATAAAGTAATTTTTTGGTCTGCTAGTTATTCAGCTTGTCTGGTATATACTAAAATAATTTTAAGTCACCTCACTGTTGGTGAAAGTGGTGGATATTTACCTCGCCGCAATACACCATCATTCACACACTATTCACCTCCACTTCATGAAAAACTGTAAACTAAACAATGGCCCAAAAGAGCAAGAGTTCTGGGGATGTGACTGCTTTGAAACGCGAAGGTCGTACATACTCAGATCCGCAGGACCCTACTGTCATGTGGAAGATAGCAGAACTGGTTCAATCCCAGTCTGGAACCTAGAGCTTTTTCTTTAAATAACACTTTTGATGTGATATTGACATAAAACAAGAGGAAGAGTGTTTGAACCATTAAACATTTAATTGTTGAAGAAATTCAGAGGCCAAATTTTATGACAATAATCACTTTTCCAAACCTCCTGCACGGCAGTCATTTCCATTGTTTTCTCCTCATGAATTATTAATGACCTTGAGAAATGATGAGTATCACATCTCTGTCATTTCACAAAACAAGTACATCATTCTACATCTACACAAACGAACATTATTTTTATCAGTACAAAGAGAAAATGATACACGTCACTTTTTTCTTACCTTCAGCAGGAGGTTATTTGCATTCCGATCCCCATTCTTTTTCAAACTTGTCTGTAAACTATACAGTTCTTCCTCAAGGTCTTCTCTATCAAACTCAACCTGTTCCTTCTCAGCCTTTAGTCGTTCCGCTTCCTTTTTTAGGCTCTCATTTAGCTTTTGCATTTCACCCACCTTTGACTGGCACAATTTCAACTCTTTAGCAACGTTTTCTTCAGACTCTTCCGCCATCTGAAGTAGTTTTTGCAAGTTAGAGTTTTCGTCATGCAATAATTCTAACTCTCGAGTCATGAAATCTGACGGCAGATCCCCGTCGTCACCATCCCGTCCTTTAATTTTGAGCTTTTCATTCTCCAAAGTCAAAGTGTTTATCTCAGCTTTTAAAGCTAAGGTTTGCTTTTCCAGATCAGGAAATTGACCGTCAATATCATCGTCATTCTTCAAATCACCTGAACCACCCAGCACCATTTTCAAATGATTGACTTGGTCACGAAGACCGTCGCACTCCTTCTTCAGAGCTTCTTTCTCAAGTTCCAGTTCAGAGGAGTTTAGCACATGGTTCTGAATCTCGGTAATTGTTTCCTCAATATCCTTAAACAAATTATTCCTCTCCATTTCAACAGCAGTCCTTTCCTCCTCTAATTTACTGGTATTAGAATAGTGATCCTCAATTTCCGCAAGACTATTTTCTATTTCTTGGACTAGCCGATCTTTCCGCATGACAAATGGCAATCCCTCGAAGTCATCCACGCCATCTCCATTCTCAAAAACATGCAATTCATCTAAGTTCTGTAATGGACTTGAAGTACGGTCACCAAGAATCAGATCTCTTTTTTTCTGTTTTACGCTATCACCCGAGGAAATGCCGTGATTCAATGGTACAATCTGCTTGGGCTTTAGAATCTTTTTGAGGGCAAGAGAATCAATGGGCGATCCATTTCTCATCTCTTTCGGCATGCTAATTCTACGCAGGATTTTATCCTAAGAAGGGTTTTCATCAGTCACGAGTCCGGCTGGACAAGGATTACTTGAAGTGGAATATTCTGAGCTTGTTGTGGAAACAAATTGAATTCTGTCACAGCTGAAACAAAAAGAGGAAAGAAAACAACTTTAGAAGATTACCAAGCCATTACATAAAAATTAATTCAATTAACAACTCTTTAGAACTGAACTCCCTCAAAGGAAGATTATTCTAATTGTAACATACATCTACTGTATAGTACAGAAGAAACTGTCATATATGGCTATACACAGGAATGGCTAAGTGACTGCTTAAAAAAGGTTGCACAGAAAACACAACAAAATCAACATTTGATATACCGTATTTTCTCGATTAAATGCCAGACCCCGATTAAACGCCGGCCTCGTTTAAACGCCGGGTCAAAACTGCTAATTTTTAAATAAACGCCGGGGGCGTTTGTTCGAGGTACCAGCGTTTATTTGCATCGAGCCAACAAGTAGAGATATTAACTACAAAAGCACTGCTATGACACGTAATGTATGGTAACAAGTACTTAACCAACAAGTCTGGCGTAACATTAACTGCGATGTATGCTGTACAACAGAAAAAAATTGAAAATATATAGCAATGTTCACATTCCTGTTGTTATGACTGAGGCAATCTTGGGTCTGTCAGGTCGGATCCAAGGGAGAAATCGTCCCGCCTTGACAAACTGCGCAAGGGGTCTCAAAGAATGTAAAATAATGAATCAACCTAAAAAATGACGAAAATTTTACTTCATATATATACGCCGGACCCCGATTAAACGCCGGCTTCAAATAAACGCCGGGTCCCTGAGGCCA
Organism: Pavona decussata; assembly: GCF_977016875.1. NCBI lineage: Eukaryota > Metazoa > Cnidaria > Anthozoa > Scleractinia > Agariciidae > Pavona > Pavona decussata. The sequence goes on along the minus strand of NW_028145557.1, from coordinate 560,529 downwards.
AGTTTTAAATAAACGCAGGGGGCGTTTAATCGAGAAAATACGGTATCACATTTCGTCACTTAAGGACGGTGCCTACTATTGTTACTGTGCATACGTTCTGCACATGTCAAGATACTCGGGTTTCCTATGGGTGGTGCCTACTAGTACAGGAATATTTTTGCGCGGTTTAAAGCTATACGGAGAAAGCAGAACTTAGCAAATGCTTTTGGTATCTCAAAAGAAAATTGGGGTAACCATGCATTTTTCAGAGATAATTAAGCTTCAATTTAGGAAAAAATCCCATACATTGCTTTATATTTTGGCACTTTTTAGAAATATTATTGCTTAATTATCTCTGAAACATGCGTGGTTATCCCCAATTTTCTTTCTGGATTCCAATAGGCCTTGCTAAGATCTGCTTTTCCCGCATAGTCATAAACGGCACAAAAATACTTCGGTATTAGTAGGCACCGTCCTTAAAGGGACAGTATCATGCTATTTTTAGTAACACATTGAGAATCGAAAAGACCCTATTCGGTTGATAGCAGCCAAGAAATAATGACCAAAATTCCATTAAAAGACTATCAGAATTTGCAAAGAATCTATCCATGGATATTTTTGAAGAGATGACCAAAATAAAAGTGGGTTCAAATTTGAAAATGTCGGGACGACGTTTTCAATTTTTGCTGTCGTAACACACTAAAAATCGGTTGTACTATATTTTGGTTCAACCTTTCGTCTCAGTAGAATCACTATTAATAATTCTTTAAATTAACGATTTAGAAATTAATTAACACAGCGTTCAAAGTTTAAATTCACAAAAGTGCTCAGTACAGTACTTAAATCTTTCACATGTACCGGTACTCGATTAAGAAACTGCAACAATAAAATGGTATTACGAGGGAGAACATAGTTCTCCTTTGTCATCCCACTTTACCCTTCCAATTTCTTAACCACAATGATTTTGCAACGCTTGCCCTTAATGGCAAGCGTTGCAGGTCATTAGAAAGAGGCATGCAAATTGCCCTGGGAACCTTTAAACTGTATGGCCTTCTCCATAATTAATGATATCATGAGGTACATGTAGGTCCTTGAATAATTTGCTGAGAAGACTTTCGACAACAAAGTACATGTACAGCCAAACATTAATTTCTGGCAATTTAATGATTTGTGAATTAAAATAAACACATAATTCAATAACTATTACCGTGAGAGTATGATCTGAAAACATTAAAAAACAACTTAAAAATCCCCACACGGGTTGAAATTATTTTTATTTGAATAATGTAAGCATGTTAAGAAAATGTATGTTTGTTGATGGCTTCTGGTTCGTCATTTTGTCACTGTCAGAAACTAAATGTATCCTTGTTTCTGGCAGATAACAATTGAAAATTTATTGTGGTGTGTAAATTTACACTTGTAATTACCTATTTCAACACAATGAAAGACGCTGGTTTTCAAAGATGTCTGTTATCAGGCGACTGTACTGTAAAATTATTCAAATTGCTTGTTTGCAAGTTCACTGTTGGTCCAATATTGCATATAATAAAAATTAATTGTTGTGATCACAAGATTATCATATTTTTTGTGTAAAGTGAAACCAATAGTGCATAAAACATTAATTTTCTGGCAATTTAAAATTTTGGGATACTGAATGTCAGAATTTATTCAAAGGATCAACTTCACTGGCTTTGCAGATAGCAAAATTTTGATATTATAACAATATTATGACTGTAAATGCAAACCCAAACAACATTGAAAGCAGGTAAAAATCACTCTACCAGGATAAAAAAAAAAGTTGTCAGAATTTACATACATGTTTGTCAAAGTATTAAAGCCTGTCTTTCATATGATTGCAAACAAAAGGCTCTCACAAGATCACAGAAATTGCTCATGCTTGATTGCAAATAATTAATGACCACAAAGAAAGCTCTGTTCTTATATGATAGGAAAGGATGCAGAATGATCGCAAAATAAAGTGAGCCATTTTACCGGCATACGTTTTCCCTGTACTTACTTTTAGACGGTAGAAATTATACATGTCGATGTACGAATTATCTGGGATGCTTTTTGATCACACAAGCACAGGACATTAATTTGATTTACAACTGTATTGTGATTGGTACCTGTAGCTCTGCTGATTGTTTGCAGACAATCACAAGTGAACGTAGAAGTTTCCGGCTTTCACTGAAGTATTTTAAGCAGCTTATTTTACGGTCATGTGGAAACCACAGCTTAAGAATTTTTATTGTGAAACTTCAATCAATTGGCTTGTTAACAAAATCTGTGTGATGGCAAATATACAACTGACAGGGCAGATAGATGAGTGATTGATGCACAGGGGCAAAACACTGGTGAAAACTTGTTATCATAATTTGCCCCCCACTTTTAAACACACCTCCTTGAAATAACAAGCCTGTTGAACAGTGTGGAAAAATGCCTTGGGGGTTTAAAGGACAAGAAAATTCACCCTCTTATTCTCAAATTTATTTAACATTTCTTGGTGCCTGAATCACTTTCCTTGTTTGCAGAATTATTGAACCTTAAAAAACATTTAATCTCTCGTGAGAAGCCACCTTTGAATTCAAGATCAGGATAGGAAAATTTAGATGTTTGTGGCAGATTGTCAGCTACATGACTGTACAAGAGATTCTTAATACTACAAGGCGTGTGACTTAGGCATGATCCCCACGGAATTTCATGAATTGGGTGTACAAAGGATACACGTACAAATGCGGTGACTAGGACATTGATCTAATGTAGACTCCCACCATGGCAAACACCCAAGGAAATACAAAATTGGTTGAGAATGTGGTTCAACTTCGAATATAGCCAGCAGAAAATTATTGTAAAGGATACCCAAGGTTATTGGAAAAAGAGTTCAACTTTTTTAGGTACACTGAATGTAGTTCAGGATAACTAATGTTCAATACAATAATACCCAGGCATTTATTTGACTTCAATAGTACATGTGTACACCATGAATCTGTCAGAACTTGCCACTTCATGTCCAAATGTGATATGGTTTGTTGATGGTCATTTAATACCAAAACTTTCACCACCTCTAGCTAATTTTCTAAAATAATAAAAAAGCTGCAGATGCAAGATGGACAATTTTCACAGATACTCCTTGTCAACTATGGAATTCTGTAATATAATTAGGCTTCAGCAATAATGTTTACCTGCCATGATCTTAATAAATCAAACATATTTTTCTATATCAAATGAAACCATAACGCTATTCATGACCCAAGCTACAAAATTTCCCTGAATCGAATAAAATAATTGGAGTTTTCTATAATTCCAATATGTGTTATATTTTTATTCATTAAGTTTAAATTCTGAATAATTGAAAGGGTAGGTTGGAGAGGACGCTGAACAAATAAAAAAATATTTATGCAAGTCCAATTTAGTTTCAAGAAATACACACAAAATAATAGGTTAGTCTCTCATCGATTCAATAATTTTGAAGTGTTATTATCATCGATGCACAGAAGTAAAACTCGCTTCATTTGAAGTAGGACATTTTAAAATCGTTTTAGTATACAGAGTAATTAATTTGTTATCGCAGCCGCTAATTTGATGGTGATATTTCATGTGTTATAAATGCCCATAGCTTTTGTAAAAGAACCTCGAATTGAAGCTTTCGTTGAGTGAAGCAACGCAACTAGCCAGCAAACAAACCTCGGGACGGGATATTAACTGCAAGATCCGATATCGCATGACCATTTCGGTCCGTTTATGGTGTAATAAGACAAAATCGGTTTATCTGAAAGATAAGCCGTCAATGAAGATAGCACTGCAACTAACGGCGACTGAAAAGAAAATGTAAACTCACTTACACAGCGACGGCAGCCCCAGTTTGCTATTAAGCTTAACTAAAATAAGCTTACATGCAGACACCGATCTCCTGCGATCATCAATAGCGAAACAACACAACAACGTAGTCCTTAAATCAAAGATTTTCGCAGTTTCATTGGACAAAAGACGATGCGTCACAGTGTAGGAGGAAACGGAAAACGGTGGTGTTAACAATTCTTAGGCAATATAAGCTTAATACTTTCCTGTACGAAATTTCCTTGCACGACTGACCTTCCATGTACATGTCACGAATCAACATGTCCGTTTCAGGGGAAATTTTTTGGAACCGCAGGTTGAGCAGTTTCAAGCCGACTTTTACTGCAGCTAGACTTACCGTAGTTTACACATTGCACTTGCAAGTATACTGGACTTTTTCCATAAGGGTTTTAACTCACTGCGACGAAAACTTGAAGAACTTTCTTGAGGGGACACGTTTATGAATCGGAAATGACGAAACATGATCTCGGATGAAGGCCTTACGTCGAAGACCATAACACACATCAACACGACAGCGTTTTAAGCTTTTGATAGAAAACATACATGATCTAAGCTACTGACGTTTTCACAAAATCGGTTTGCGCCAAAAATCAAAGTTTCCGGATAAATTAAAATTTTGATAAAACTTGTTTGACCAAACTAGATGCGTTTTCTTGTGATAACACGACCACAGACCGTGTTGAAGTAGTTAAGATACAAACTCACCTTGACCGCGAAAATTAAACTTCTGTGAATTAGAAATTCACCCTTAGTCCCTTCCAGTAGTTACAAGCCAACTTGTTTAACTCTCTTAGCTCAAATTCCGTAGGAAAGAACCAGTTTACGGAAAATTCCAGTACAGAGTAGCAATTTCAAATCATACTCAAATTTTCACGGACCGAAATCTACTCGGTTCCGAACCCCAAACACTGAATTGCGCTCTGATTGGTCCGCTCTGAAACTAATGAGTTGTCATTGGCTATTTGCAAGATAAAAGGCGTATAGGAAACCATTCAAATGCAGCAAGCTCTATAAAGGTGCCTTTTGTTCAAAAACACAACAAAACTTAATTTGGCAACACTGGTGAAATTTTAATTTAGATTTCAAAGTATAGATAATGAATCTTTTGAGAGAGGTGTTGCGTCGTCCTTTATCAGCGGTATTGTATAAACAATTCTGAGAACAAGGACAAAAGCATTTCACGCATCACTTGTCATCTAAATTCAAGAGGTTAGGAAAGTACTTTTGAATTCTATTGGGGTGGGGGTTGCCGGTGGCCAAAAAAATATGAAAACGAAATTTCTCCATAACACATGTATATCAGCAACCTGACAAGCAACTTTGTGGACTGAACGAGAAATGTTGACGAATATCGTATTAATCAATCTCTAGTCTACGCTGGTGACATTATGTACCGCTAAACTCACTTGGAAGGCTTTGCCCAAAAGGGGTACCGCCTTTTTCAGGCTGAAGGTATATAAAAGGGTAGTGATTTCACAACCTGGGGTATAGAAAAGAATAGGAAAGCTAAATCCGTCATTTAAGTATTTAAGGACGGTGCCTATTCAGTCTAAAGAAGTATTTTTGTTTTGTTTATGACTATGGGGGGAAAGCAGATCTTAGCAAGGCCTATTGAAATCCAAAAAGAAAATTGGAGGTAACCACGCATTTTTTAGAGATAATGAATTATGCTAAAAAAAAAAAACAGTAAAATATTAAGCAATGCATGGCGTTTTTTTTTTTTTCTAACTGAAGCTTTATTATCTCTGAAAAATGCATGGTTACCCCAAATTTTCTTTTTGAATACCAAGAGCACTTGCTAAGTTCTGCTTTCTCTGCACAGTTTAAACCGCGCAAAAAATCCCTGTATTTATAGTAGGCACCACCCATAGGAAAACCGAGTATCTCGAGATGCGCAGAACGTATGCGCAGTGGCAAAAGTAGGCACCTATCCTTAACAGGACCTTTCAAAGTATCTTGCACAGATCAACCAAAAAGAGATGTAGTGTTTCTATTGTAGGTATGTGAAAGGGATACCATTTTCTATGGAAGGTATATGAAAGAGTTGCCTTTTCTGTGAAAAATGGCATATAAAAGGGTTAGGGTCTGGACCTCAGGGCAGAGTCTAACCCTCCATCTCCTAGAATGGCTGGAATGTCAGGGCAGAAAAACCGACATTTACGTACTGTATGAGTGGTGGAGAAAATGTAAGTTGAGGGAACTTCTCCTCCCGTTTTTTTCTTGCTGTCCTACTTTGCTTACCAGTTCAAAAAATGATAGCCCTGTCTTTGAGAGACTAACCTATGAACCCCTGATCCTCAAGGAAGGGAGAAGAGAGACAACAAAGTGTGCAAGGCAGACGCATGAGCTCTCCACACTTTCATCTCATGCCCACAGTTGATAATCCTGGAACCCTCATCTCCTTGCCTTTTGCTGTATGCCGAACAACACAGGTTACCAATAGCCATAATTATCATAATTATCAGTGAGAACTTCTCAGTGATGTGTGGTTCCAGAAAAAATCAATACTCCCCCATGGACGGTTATTGAAGGGGGGCAGGGGGGGGGGGGATCTCTAAAGCTTTTTATTATTATTATTATTATTATTATTATTATTATTATTATTATTATTATTATTATTATTATTATTATTAATTTTTTTTTTTTTTTGACATCATGAAACTAAATTGAAATTTCCAGAGGAGTGGGGAAGGGGCTTCAAAACAAAGAAGCCTTCCATGAGTGGGGAGGGGAGGGCAATATGGATATTTCTTGGAAAAAGCATATGACATTGCAAATCAGGGAACATTGTTTTAGAGTCCCAAATGGCAGGAAATGGACTTGTTAGCTATATTTAGAAGCATGGTCAAGGAGTCTGATTTGCAGAATCAGAGAAATTAACAACTGCAGCTTAATGTAAGGGCGTGACATTAGTTATCCAGGACCTTCACAGTTCACTACTTTGGTGACCTAACCACTCAACCACATTCCCTCCCCAGAAATTAGAAACTTAACCAAAACAAAACAACAACAACAAAAAAATTAGCCCACATATTGATGCCCAGCTGTCCACAATGCAAGCCCCAGAAAGATTTGTGGAAGGAGACTTGTCTTGCCATTTGCACCATCCCTGACATTATCCTACAAAACAAAGACTGCAGTAATGGAACAGGAGGTGGGATTTTCCAAGGTAGTCAGCTCAGAGTGTGGTCAGGACACAATGAACTCTGGCAGTTATTAAAAAGTTCTCCTTTTTTCTAGTGACTATCTTGTTATGTGTGTATGCAGCTTTTCCTTACCTCCCCAATAATAATAATAATAATAATTATAATTTCTTATTAACTGAATCCTTGGAACATGTTTCACTACACTAGCAGAGGTCTCTGACGGCGAGAAGGGAGAGAGACCTCTGCCGGCCCCAAAATAATTGAAGTGTGAAACTTGTAAACTAGCTGAAGCCATAACAACTGTGGGCTCAGAAATTTCCAGTGTGCAATCTGACCAGGGCATGTGCATTGCACATTAACAGAAACTGGTTTAGAAATCCGGTCAGTTTTGACCAAAAATCTGGTCGGCGTCTACATGAGAGAACGCACCGGGGGCCGGCAGAGATCTCTCTCCTTCTCCCCATCAAAGACCTCTGCTAGCAGGGAAGGAACATGATACATTACTAACAAAAACATTATTATTAAGACTCATTTTCACGTTGTGATTGCAAACTTGCAAACTACATGAGCTAACAAACTCTTTAATATGGACATCAATGCAATACAATAATATAATTTTAACTTTAAAAACTTTCTTTTTTTTTTTCTGCACCAACTAACTCAAGACCATTAAATTCTAACCAACAGCACCCCACAAGATTTCAATAAATATGCTACTCACTGAAAACCTCCAAACAATGTGAACAGTTGGGACAAGTGAACTTAAAATAATTATTAACACAGATTTTCCAATTGAATGAAAATAGCCTTGTTTATTGGGAATATATTAGAGAGAATCTCTCTTAACACTATGCACTTTGCACTTAACGCACAATGACCTGCAGCCACCTTTGTGCATGTTATCAAAGTGAATATAAGTCATCTTTAAAGATACCAGCTTACTACAGAGGTTGAGGTAATCAGTTTTAGTGTCAGTATTACAGAAAGTGCACCAGCCTGACTGTGAATAAATTTTAATGTGGTTAAATGTACATAACTTAGCCAAGGTTAAAATCAAGGCAATGCTGGTCAACAGTCACCCCTCTACGCAGCTCAGGGGTGACCTTTGAGCTGGATGTCTGCAGGGGGCTCCTTGTAGTTTACAATCGCATTTGCTTGCTTGTTAGCCTGTGAGTAGGGTCATTAATTTTAGCCTACTTAATTTCCAAATCTTTTCCCTCTCGCCCTCCCTTTGGTTAGTATCAGATTCAGTAGGTATTGCAGTGATTCGAATACACTGTACTTACCAAATACTTACATGTACTTACCAGGGTCCAGTTGTTCAAAGGCCGATTAAGCTAATCCTGGGTTAACGTGAACTTTGATTCGAGTATATTTACTTATCCATAAGGATTCGTCCAAAAGATTTTTGTTCCTTAGTTTTGCCTAAGACTTTTCTTTACCATTAGCTTAAAATGAGCCTTTAAAATCATTTTTAATGAGCGAGATGAAAACCTCGGTTAACTTTTAATCGTGGATTAGCGTTAATCGGCTTTTGAACAACCTGGCCCAGGGTGGCAGCTTGTAGGGTTGCCATGGATACCTCTTCCCCGTGCCTGATTGCTACCTGGCTCCACCAACCTTTTAGGCACCAGCTCCCAAGCTCATCTATTGTTGACGAGTTTAAGAAGGCTGGCCTTGCCCAGTAAGCCAGATTCCAGGTCTCACAATACCCCTCCAAGCAGTAACCTCTAATCCCTAAACCTTTTAACCCAACCTCTAACCCTAATACTTCACTGTACATGGGGTCTGGAAAAAAAGACTTCTAACCCTAACCAAGATCTCTGAAAAATGCCAAACATTGGAAAAAGGAAGGTCTGATTGTACCAAGCAATGGAGACTCTGCAGCATTCTTCAAAACTTGTTAAGACCAAAAAAACAATACCTATTGTTTATGTCGCCAGGGTATATTACATGTAAATGCTTAGCTTTAACTTATATTTTGTATTTACAGTCCACTGTATAGTATAAATACTGGTATTTGCCTTTTTGCCTTTAATCTTACATTACACTTTACTCTTACATAGGTAGATCTAGGTTATAACTATTAATTATTGAAAATGTATTGAGTAATGTATGTCAACAAAAAAAAAAACCCTTGAAAAACTAAGTTCTCCAGAATTGTTGTTGATCTCCTGAATCTCTATTTATTTCTAAATCTGCTGGATAAAAATTTCCTCCCTGACAATCAATCCTTCCCAGCTGCAAGTAGACTCCAGCCTCTAGATATAGAAGAGAAAAGCATTAATTTCAGCAGTGATTCTCGTCACAATCAATAAAGTATAAACATGCCACATGAATTGAATTAAGTTTACTACACTGTAATTAATGGGAGATTTATCACTGTAATCTATAGACAAACCTCAATGTTACATGCAGCCACTGGCTTGTGCTAGTGAACAGCAGTGGAGTTTGTAGTTGGATTTACTGTTGGGCGATCTGAGGCTTGTTCAGGAGGAGCATGGAAAAAGTACACCTTGAAATGAAAATAAAGGCATCCATCAGCAAACAGCATTGCTAGCTATTCTTTCCTTGTGAGAGTAAAACCAAGAGGCTTGTAATGAGGTTCCTTAACACATACGTTGTACATGTAGGGTTCTTCAATCCCTCCACAGTGACCCCTAACAAAAATGTTAACTCAATCCCACAACACCAATGGTTTTCATAAGCTAATCCTGTTCCTGGTCACAATTTTTTAAGTGTCTTACCCAAACAAGCAAAAAGTCCCATGAATTCATTCTCTCCATCTTCCCTCACCAAACCCAAGCACTGATCGTGAAGTCTCTAGTCACTGTAAAATGGCCTAATTTTTCATTCTGCCAAAACGACATCATTCATTTTGGAATTTTCAGTCTGTCATTTAATTACTGTACAAGGCTAGCACTGCTGCCTAACGGGAGCCTGCATCCAAGAAAATGCTCTGGGCACCTAAATTTTTTGCAGAAGCACCTAACACTTCACTTGTTGGGCTCCTAACTTTTTGGCTTTTGGCCTTGTGGGCTCCTAGAAATTTTTCTAAGGCAACAGCCTTGATGTATTTCTTTTCTTATAGCCTAATTGCTCTCCCACTACCCAAATTTTTTTGTTGTTTCTATTTGCACCAGAAAAGTGGAAAACTTGTTACTCAGGAATGATATGCAGTCAAGGATGACCATTAGATATGTTACATTTTATGGCATGGTGTGGAAATGTGATGGTCATTAATTTGTAACTCGCTGTCAAAAATGCAAACAAAAAATGTCCACATACAGTCGACTCCCTTTATTGCGGACACCCTCGGGACTGCAAGTTAGCATCCTTAATAGCGAGAGTCCATAATAGCGGGAATTTATTTCAGTCAAATATCTGCAATTTATTTTTGCCCGGCGATTTAGTTGCTGTCCTATTATCGTGGTGCCTGTAATAGCAAGGTGTCTGCAATGCAAGAGTTCTTTATATTTATTTACACGTAAGTTTGCATTTGCAGATAAGAGCTAAGCTGACAGTTACCTTAAATCCTACAGCCAAAAGACCATGAAGAAGAAATATGATTGCCAGAATAAGGCCAGCAATCTGAAAGCAAGAAAATACAATAAAAAATAAGCTACATGACATAGGGCTAAACTTAAGTTTGTGATGAAAACATGGTCCCGCCAAACAGTACAATGCCACTGAGTGTACAATGTTTTCCAATGGTCCTAACCTTTTTATCATCGTCTTCAACTGCAGGCCAAAAGGTTAACAGCAACACAGTACCTGGAACAAAGAAATCATTTTGTGTTCAGATGAAATGAATGTTTATCTATTTACTAAAATTGAGTTGAGTTGAATGAGCAATGACTGCTACCAAACCAGGAGTTCACCCATTTCTCAAAAGTTTTGATCAGAAAACTAACAGTGAGGCTAAAAACTATTTTATGAGCACAATTTTGATTTTCCATCTTCATTGGCTTTGAAAATTGCAAAATGTTTGCAATTTTATGGAATGCAAAATGTGCTTTGGGGAGGTTTGCACCAACAATCGTCTTGATAAATTAATGTAGTTAAATGCAATTTAATGGAGTTAACAAAAAAGAGCGCAAGACCAGTGGCGTCTCTTCGGGCGCATGCACCAGGATTCCATGTGCTCACAGAATATACAACGTTCTTGCTGCATAGGCCATGCCAAGCGTTTGCGTGGCAGTTTTTTGGTGCCAGGAAGCTTTTAAAAAAAGGTCTAAAAAATTTTGAATTCTCATTGGGCTCTTGGTACCAACAGTCATGCAAATCTAAAGGAAAGATTAAATGAAGGCCATTATAAGCCTACCTGAAAGAACCATTCCAAACATAACAAGAAGCCATCTTAACCACTCCAAAGGAAAGACCCAGAGCACCTGTTATGCAAATGAAGGTGAAATACGATAAATCTGCGAATAAGCAAGGTCCTTTCGCTGTCCTTGGGGAAATAGTGTTAGTAGCAAACTGTTTCACTTCACCAAATCTGCCATTTTTAGAAGCACATGGCATTTACATCCAGAAATTTCTCAGACTTTGAGTGTTACTGCCCAGCGATAAAACACACAACAAGATGGCAGACATTGCGAACATTCATGTATGAGCCATCAACAAAAGGACTATTTTTAAAAAACTTATTACACTGTGCCATTTCTGATGCAGAAATCTTGACCCAAGATTATAATTCTCAAGGTATTTAAACAACTATTCATATCTACTAGAGGTTGGCAGCTCAAATTGTGGTCATCTAATGGGCAACCATGACTGTTCTGCTATTGGGTCATCAGTGTAAAATTCTGATCATCTCTGATGACTGGACGACTAATTAATTTCGGACCATGGTAAGTGCCAGGGTGGGGTAGGGTAAGGTAGAGTGTCCAGACAGGGTGGGGTAGAGTAAAGTGGAGGAGGGAGGGGATAGTAGGAGATGCTTGTTTGGTTTTTCATGTGACCATGCCAACACTTATTCTTGCAATCTTAAAAAAAATCTCAGACCAGCAAAAGCAACATAATGTGACCTGCGAATAAATAATAATAAAAGGCTGTTCATATAACTCCAATAGTGACACACTTTATATGCATAATGCAAAATTATAATAATTTATTCGGGCCAGGAAATTTGAAGATGTAACTTGGAAGAAAATTATGAAACCAGCTCCTTGTGTTGCAATGGTGCAGTTCAAAAGCAGTTGTAGGGCATTACATAGAGTGGTGACTAATCATGCCCGCAAACCCATTATGGGGATGTTAAGCACGTGTAAACGCAGCTGTAGAACCTCCTTGGTTGGTGACGAGACCTGGTAGCAAGGTAGCAAAAAAATTTTAACACAAAGCTTAATTAATCTACTGTTGAGTGCGGATCTTTCCACATGGAAAATTGGAGCTTGAACAGTGTACCTAAGATTTTAGAGTAAGACAGGAACTATGAGTGTATCCAATAGAAATTATTATACTATAGACTGACTTACTGATATTGGAATATATATGAACAAGGAATAGCCATAGACACACAGGATTTCCAGAAATGAATATCCTGCATTACTCTTTCTCCAAAGAAGAACTCCCCAGAGCGCTGTTGGCACCAGGGACGCATACGAGAAGATGGCAACTGCAGCTAGAGTAACTACAACAAAGTAAAAACAAATATTAATGTCATTCCCGAAAACAATAATTTATTGAATGTAAAACTTGATAGGTAGATGGTTTTTTAAATGTATTTAAATAGGACTATTTTTCAATTTCCATTGAACATTCGAGTTATCGGGAGTCAACTGTACAATGTAGTTGTAAAAGTGTACCTTTGTGGAAATCGTAAACCCACTGATGGTCACCGATATTAACAAGATAGCTTGCAAGATTGCCTGTTATAGCTGTGGTGAACACCAGAGTGGCACATACCCAGAAAGGACCTGCAAGCAAAACAAAATGAAATAACAAATCATGAAGAGGAAATAAAGGAAATCACTACTGTGAAGGAGATTTGGAAAAATAATCTTAGTTGTCATAAACTTCGGTGAAGTTTAGTTTTTAATTTCTCCAAGAATTAGTAATGGTTTGAGAATTAAGGACAGTGACTACTTTTGTTACCGCACATACGTTCTGCGCATCCGGAGATACTTGGGTTTCCTATGGGTGGTGTCTACTAATACGGGGATATTTTTTGCATGGTTTAAAACTATGTGGAGAAAGCAGAACTTAGCAAGTGCTCTAGGTATCCAAAAAGAAAATTGGGGTTAACCATGCATTTTTCAGAGATGATAAAGCTTCAAAATGGAAAAAAAGGCCATACATTGCTTAGTATTTCACTGTTTTTTTGTTGCTTTTTTTTAACTTATTGTTGCTTATTTATCTCTGAAAAATGCGTGGTTACCCCCCAATTTCCTTTTTGGATTCCAATATCCTTTGCTAAATCTGCTTTTCCCACACAGTCAAAAACCACGCAAAATAATATAATTTTCTGTATTAGTAGGCACCGTCCTTAAGCTATATCAAACATTTGAAAGAGTGTTTCATCCAATTTCCAAACACCTCAAAGTCAGCTGCACCACAGGGAGCCCATACAAACTATGTGACCGTTTGTATTTTGAATTTATAGAGGCAATGTATAGGAATATCGAAAATCCTCATATTAGGGCCATTTATACGGGAGAAAATAAGACGCGAGCTGATCGTATAAATGGCACAAAATAAGCGTTCGTGTCTTATTTTAGACGCGACTAAAATAAGACGCGTCTAACTCTGGAACAGGAGCTTGAGCTGTTCTTATCTTGGTCGCGTCTTAAATAAGACGTGAACTTCCTCGCATAAATGGTACATGCGTCTTAAATAAGACGTGAACTACAAATGCGCTTGCGTAAGAGCGAGTGACGCGGCACGACACGCGTCACTGACCGCTGTCAGCTCTGCAAAATGGCTTCGCAGTGTTCACAGTCCGCTTCGTAGTGTTCAAAAACACCAGCAACACCGGCAGCAAAAAGAAATGCGTGAACTACCACGGGAGAGAAGGAGTTTCTGCTTATTTGCAAAGAGAGGGCATTTGCTGAGGAGCTGGACAATTGTGTTACAGGCGCCGGTATAAGTTACTTCTGTTGTCACTTTTGTTTACATTCAACGTTTATCCTTTCGCAATTGGTACAGATGAAAAGTTGTTGCAAGTCGTTGCTAATTAGCATGGTTGTTAATGGTAACGTTGCATGTAAACGAGGCTGGATCAAAAATAAGACGCAGGTCATTTATACGTGATTTTTTATACGTGATGGTATAAACGGTACAGCTCGCATCTTATTTACGACGCGTCTTAGATAAGACGCGTCTTATTTTCTCCCGTATAAATGGCCCTATTATCGTACTAGATTGCGATAGATATTCTCATTAAACGTCAAAGTAAACGTAGTTTTACCTTAAATGTTGTGTGTTATCGTTCCTGAGGTTGAAGACGGCGATTTTAGCCATTTGAAGGGTTCGGCGTTGAACGTTCACTCGAGCGTAATAGAAGAGTGAGAAGGGAGGAAAACTTGTTTTGAAAGGGTTCCAGCGCCGGAGCGATTTTTCCCCCAAAAAACGCATCGCTCCGATTTCAAACTTCACAGCATAAAGGTCAAAAGATTTTCGATTCTTCTCGTACCTTCCAATCGAAAATCCATCCAAACGGCCCGGAGCTAGTCCTCGAAGAAAATCAAAATCCCACAGTATTCGAGCGAGTGGAATGCGTAGCAAAATGCTTACGTGCCATTGTCTAACGTCGTCCAATCAGAAAGGGGCAATTAGCGGAACGGTTTGTAGCTGGCACGTAAGCATTTTGCTACGCATTCCACTCGCACGAATACTGTGGGATTTTGATTTTCTTCGAGGACTAGCTCCGGGCCGTTTGAATGGATTTTCGATTGGAAGGTATGACGTTTAATGAGAATATCTATCGCAATCTAGTACGATAATACGAGGATTTTCGATATTCCCATACATTGCCTCTATAAATTCAAAATACAAACGGTCACATAGTTTGTATGGGCCCCCTGTGGCTGCACCTCATTATTCCAACCTACTTCTCGGCATTGGAAATTGGATAAGACACTCTTTCTCATGTTTGATATAAATTATTATCTAGTCCATTAGGAAAGGGTATAACCACAAGCATTTTATCAATCATTTTTCTTCTGGTATCCAGGGAACACTACATACATACATACATTTATTGAAGCTCCCTTTAAAGGGCTTTTCAGCCACAATATATTAAAATTACCAAATAAGGCGAAAGAATAAAATGTAATAACTAATGAAATTAACTACTAAGGGAAATAAAGATAAATCAATTGAAGAGCTGAGAGCATAACTGACTTATGTCGAATTTTAGCCCAGTTTTCAATTTCGCTCGGATTTGTCCCAATTTTTGCTCTCCCTGGTTTTGAAATCATTTCGCGGTTTTACAATCGTGTACAAAACTTCTGAGAAAACCAAACACCAACAGCGCAAAAACCACTTGCTTACTATTTCTCTCTTGTTAATTCTACCACAGAACTTTACTTCTCTCTCCCACTCCCTCCCCCTATACAATGACAACCGAAAACAGATGTAGAAACCACTCAGTCACTGTTTCTCTCTTCTTAATTCTACTACAGTTATTTCTCCCTCCCCCCCTCCCCCTTATGCAATGTTGATTTGGAAGGTGATGCTTGCCAGGAGACTGTTCGTGACCCAGAAAACAACATTGAGTTGGGGGGGGGGGGGGGGGTGGAATGTGGTGGTTTCCTTGTTTACTAGTGAATGTGCTTGGAAGGGTAATGTTGTTAGAGATGTTGTCCACGTCGTACTCGTCGGTGAAGAAGACTCCGACCACGTGTTCTTGTTGTAAGGTAACCGTGCGTATTTGGGAAGTGGAAACTTGGAATGTAAGTTACGGCTTCCGGTCAGCCAAGTCCTATGGTGCATATTTTCGCTTTGTGCATTAACGAAGTCAAGAAAGTTACTCTTTTTAGCTGTAGGTTAAGTGTGGCGCAAATAGCTTTCGCGTGATTTCAATTTTGTGTTTAAATCCTTTCGGGGCGATAAAACCAACTAGTAGCATAACGAACTTCAAGCAACACTGTCACATTATTTCATTAACATGGTTGTAACTTTTCACTTAACCGTAAGGGAAAATAACTGCATTTCATACAAAGACCGGTCTCTTGAAAGCCAGTAAGGCCGTAAGTCACGCAGTGCGTGACATAGAACTTGTTTTCTTTCAATGCGTAACAGTTCTCACCCTCAGTTCTCGCTTATTCAAATCGTGTTGCAGGAAAGGAAATGGCTTGTTTCGAGATAAACTTTTCTCTCAATGAAAAACCGATTTGTTGCCCTTCTATTCTACCCCTTTTGATCACAGCAAAAGTGCGTCTTAGTAATTTGGCAACAGTTCTCGCCCATGTCGCAATAAAGAAACTAATTGAATTTTGAATTATTTTTACGTAATGGGGTGAGAACTGTTGGAAAATAGATTTCCTCTGTGAAACACCTTTAGGAAAGCATTTCAACATGGCGATCTAATGATAAACAAAGCATTTACACGCTGCCAAAGGTAAAACATTGCCAACGAACATATATAAATGACTTTTTAGTGGTGAGAACTGTGGCCGAGAAATGTGCGGACATTTTGATGACATATTGTATCTGAGGGGCGTTTCTTACATTCCTGTCACGCACGTAGTAGTTTGTAACGATCAAATGAAAGTGTAACAGAATTCTTTTTGTTTCTCCCGCAAGAAAGACCACTTTCGTGTGCCGTGGTTCAAAGACAACAAGTTTATATTTAATACAAATATTAATACTCAATGCATTGTCCTTTTGGTCATCCATAGTGACTATAATGTTATCGATTTTTCTTGAGAAGATGGTAACAATTCCCAATGGCATTTAAATATGAAACACAAATCGGCGGAAAAAAATACTGAACAATGTTTTTCAATCGAATTGAAGTTCACATGCAAAAATTCGGACAAATCCGAGCAAACTCGAAAAAGGGGCTGAAATTCGACATAAGGCGGTTATGCTCCCAGCCCTTCAATTTAAGTTAACAGCATATTAACAAGTCTCTTCTTAATAGTACCAGAGTTCACTGTCTACTTCTTTGAGGTCTTTGGGAAGTCTGTTCCAGCAGGTGTAGCCCCTCTATAGGCAAAGGATCGCTGCCCAGTTTTTAATCTGCATCTCGGCAGATTTAAATCTTTGTTATATTGCGTAATTCTGTCATTAAGCACACTTTATATATTACTTACCATACAGATCAGGGTTGGGACGAATGAATGAAACAAGGTAGTTTTTTCTGTAGACCGGCACCATTGAACCAATAACCCTTCTCAGAACCTAACAATGAACCAGCAAAATGCTATCAATGGTGGCAGACAGACTCCTTTGTTAATAGCGACTTTTTCTATAATTTCTCACTACCAAATGTATCTCTATCATAAAAGGAATAAGCTACTCATCAATCTTGGCAAATCAGGGGATTAGAGCTTATTAGTACAGTTTTTGCATGTGTAGTTATAACTCTAGCTCCTTACTTGGTAAGTGTCCACATCAAAGAAGGATTGATAGTACTCAAATGTCCAGAATGGAGGCTGCTTTCTTTGTCCAGCTAAAAGCTAGAAATCAACATTTTCAAGATGTAAATAACTTTGTTAGGAAATCAGCTAATAGCTGTTGGTTATTTGAAAACCAATGGTCATCCATTCAAGATGGGACTTTGCTCTATTAGAAATGCCAATACCACAAGGACCCTATGCAAAAGTGGCAGACATTTTAATTTTTTTTTTGTCTGCATTCAAATAAGCCCACATTTTTGAACTCAAGAACAAGGTGTGTAGTAAAGCTAATATGAATGCAAACAAAATTATGGTCAGCCATTTTTGCATAAGGTGAAAGTAGAGATTGAAACAAACACCATTTTTGATATAACTGGATGGCAGTAAATGAATCTCAATACTATGACAACTTGATGATAAAATAAGTCAGTGTTTATTGAAAAAATTCTTGAATCCCAAGATAGCAACAACATAGGCACCTTATATCACACCTGTGAGAAGGGTGCTCCTTAAGGGATGGCTTACTCCTCTATGTAGGGTTATTAGGTACACTGTACAATGTATGTGAGCCCCAAAGGGTACAAGTTTTGAACTAATTTGGACTGAAATTTGGTACATTTGGTCAGTTAGGTAATCAGGAGAATTAAGTATTTTGCTTGAGAATAGGATTATTAAGGTGTGGATGATATTAAAGGTGGCATACCCCAGGCAAGGCATTATACTGTACCACCCAATCAGAGAGGTGGCCTAGAGAGAAAAATCCCTATCGTGGCAAAGTTGATATCAATACACAAAATGGAGGATATGGTCAGAAACTGTAAGGACAAAGGGACAGACTACAGCTTGTGGAAAACAACTTACAAATTAAAGTGGAATTAGGGACCCTGTCTTTCACAGGGGGAGAAAGGAACTAGCAAAATAATAATAACCAAATTAAAGCATTTTAATGGACAATGTCACTAATCTTTGCTCTAACCTCTGTTTTGTCTTCTTCATCATCTGAGAATGAAGAATAAGGCACATTAAACAGTTGGGTTGAATTCACCTTTCAGTGAATGTATAACTTTAAAAGGAAGATAGCAAGTTCATTCTCAGACTTACAAAGTGTGTTTTACCCTGTTTGAATTAACTACAGTGGAACGCAGTTAATATGGTCACCAAAGGTATATGCAAAACTGTCCATATTATCCAGATGTCGGTATTAAGTGGACATTCAATGTTTTACCGCTACAAGGACTAAAGCATACAATTCGAAAGCAACAGAACAATGCTTAAAGGGGAAGTATCATGGCGTTTTTGGTACATGTACCTTTTGCTAAAAATTATGAAATAAGACCTTCAATCAGCTACCAAATAATTCTAGAATGACGAGAGGAAAGATGTCAACTCAATTCTTGAAAGGAACAACTCATGATCTGTTTTAGCGCATTTAAGAAACAAAAATGCAAGAACTTGAAAAACATAAGCCTAATTTAATATTTTTCAAGTTTCAATCCATTCCGACCCACTCTGCCTCTGGCCAGAGGTACTAATCGACAGTTTTATTACACTAGGGTAATAATTTTATAACAAACTTGACAATTATTTCTTTGTTTCTGCTGACAGACAAACATTCTTGGGTTTTGAAATGAAACCAAATTTGCATGATACTTCCCCTTTAAGTGGACATTCAATGCTTTACAATTTGAAAGCAACAGAACAATGCTTAATAATGTCAAAACTGTAACTAAAGTTCAAACTGAAGAAACCTTATATTCTCATTCAAATAGTTTCACACTAAAACTAATGTTCTTCTAGTAATTCACATGTGATTGAAAACATAATAATTTAATAATTTAAAATAACTATTACATATAGGCTGTGTCTTTGTCCTGAAATTTTCAATTTGTATTTAAGCTACTGGCAGAGGGACTGAATATTGACTGCCAACTATAAAATAAATACACTTCGAACTGTATAAACAATAATTACTTATACAGTTTGCATTGTTATGTAATAAACTAACCATCAGAAAAGTCCTCTAGCGTATGTGTTCTGATGTTACTGGGAGGCACACTTGCAAGGTCTTCACCAATGTTACCACCAGCGTTTAGATTATTGACGTCATCTACTTTGGTGAAGTCTTTAAGGAAAATTATTGAACAAAATAATAATTAGAATTAAATACCGATTTAGGGGGGAGATTTACCTGGTAAATTTAACAATTATTTTTTCAAGCGAGTGTTGGCTATAATCATCTCATATCCAACAAACGTGATGACCCGGATATTACTTAAAGAGGTCTCTTAAAAATGCTGGGGTTATATCATTTATAATTTTAAACATTATAACTTACAGCTTTTTGTTTGCTTTCCCTATTTTTGAGATTGGAGCAGCCAAGCTTACTTAATGGTTCATTTATTGTGGCAGCTAATTGGCACCTGTGATTACTCATACAACATGATTTTGTAATGTTTGAAGTTTATCAGTGAGGTGATCAATGATGTCATTGCAGGCAATGCTGCAATAATCAAAATATAGCTCCACAAGTAGGAGCAAAAGGCTTTATATGTAGATGGATGTTGGGAGGGATGCATGATGACAAGGAAAGATAGAGGGAGAAAGGGATGATAGGGAGGAAAGGAGGGAGGGAGGGATGATAGGACGGAAAGGATAGAGGAAGGAAGGGAGGGATGATATGAAGGAAAGGATAAAGGGAGGGAAAGAGAGAGCAATGATAGGAAGGAAATGATAGAGGAAGGGAGGAATGATAGGAAGGAAAGGTTAAATGGAGGGAGGGATGATAGGGAAAGAGAATGAAGGAATGAATGAATGAATGAACTTTATTTACCCACGGAATTTACATCAGTAAAAGAAAAACTACTGCTTTACAGAAAAGATGTGTGAAAGGTAATACAAGTTATTCCATGGTTAAAATAGAAGAAGAGAGAGGGAGGGATGATAGGAAGAAAAGAATAGAGGAAGGGAGGGATGATAGGAAGAAAACAATGAAGGGAGGGGTAATAAAAAGGAAACAAATGGAGGGAGGGAGGGTGATAGAAAGTAAAAAATGGAGGGAGGGAAGGAGGAAGGGAGGGAGGGGTAATAGGAAGGAAAGAATGGAGGGAGGGATGGAGGGAGGGATGATAGGAAGCAAAGAAGTGAGGGAGGAAGGGAGGGATGATAGAAAGGAAAGAATTGAGGGAGGTAGGGAGGGAGGGATGGATGATAGGGAGCGAAGGAGGGAGGGATGACAGAAAAGAATAAATGGAGAAGGGAGTGATAATAGGAAGGAAAGGATACAGGGAGGGAGGGAGGGAGGGAGGGAGGGATGATAGAAAGGAAAGAATTGAGGGAGGTAGGGAGGGAGGGATGGATGATAGGGAGCGAAGGAGGGAGGGATGACAGAAAAGAATAAATGGAGAAGGGAGTGATAATAGGAAGGAAAGGATACAGGGAGGGAGGGAGGGAGGGATGATAGAAAGGAAAGAATTGAGGGAGGTAGGGAGGGGGGATGGATGATAGGGAGCGAAGGAGGGAGGGATGACAGAAAAGAATTAATGGAGAAGGGAGTGATGATAGGAAGGAAAGGATACAGGGAGGGAGGGATGATAGAAAGGAAAGTATTGAGGGAGGGATGGGAGGGACGGAAAGATGATAGGGAACATAGGAGGGAGGGATGACAGAAAGGAATAAATGGAGAAGGGAGTGATGATAGGAGGGAAAGGATGCAGGGAGGGAGGAAGGGAGGGATAATAGAAAGGAAAGAATTGAGAGAGGGAGGGAGGGACAGAAAGATGATAGGGAGCATAGGAGGGAGGGATGACAGAAAGGAATAAATGAAGAAGGGAGTGATGATAGGAAGGAAAGAATGAAGGGAAGGGTAATAAAAAGGAAAAAATGGAGGGAGGGAGGGTGATAGAAAGTAAAGAATGGAGGGAGGGGCAAAGGGAGACAAAATGGAGGGAGGGTGCGTGATAGAAAGTAAAGAATGGAGGGAGGGAGGGAGGGAGGGGTAATAGGAAGGAAAGAATAGAGGGAGGGAGGGTTGATAGGAAGGAAAGAAGTGAGGGAGGGATGGATGATAGGAAGGAAAGGATACAGGGAGGGAGGGAGGGAGGGAGGGATGATAGAAAGGAAAGTATTGAGGGAGGGAGGGAGGGACGGAAAGATGATAGGGAGCATAGGAGGGAGGGATGACAGAAAGGAATAAATGGAGAAGGGAGTGATGATAGGAGGGAAAGGATGCAGGGAGGGAGGAAGGGAGGGATAATAGAAAGGAAAGAATTGAGAGAGGGAGGGAGGGACAGAAAGATGATAGGGAGCATAGGAGGGAGGGATGACAGAAAGGAATAAATGAAGAAGGGAGTGATGATAGGAAGGAAAGAATGAAGGGAAGGGTAATAAAAAGGAAAAAATGGAGGGAGGGAGGGTGATAGAAAGTAAAGAATGGAGGGAGGGGCAAAGGGAGACAAAATGGAGGGAGGGTGCGTGATAGAAAGTAAAGAATGGAGGGAGGGAGGGAGGGAGGGGTAATAGGAAGGAAAGAATAGAGGGAGGGAGGGTTGATAGGAAGGAAAGAAGTGAGGGAGGGATGGATGATAGGAAGGAAAGGATACAGGGAGGGAGGGAGGGAGGGAGGGATGATAGAAAGGAAAGTATTGAGGGAGGGAGGGAGGGACGGAAAGATGATAGGGAGCATAGGAGGGAGGGATGACAGAAAGGAATAAATGGAGAAGGGAGTGATGATAGGAAGGAAAGGATGCAGGGAGGGAGGAAGGGAGGGATAATAGAAAGGAAAGAATTGAGGGAGGGAGGGAGGGACGGAAAGATGATAGGGAGCATAGGAGGGAGGGATGACAGAAAGGAATAAATGGAGAAGGGAGTGATGATAGGAAGGAAAGGATACAGGGAGGGAGGGAGGGAGGGAGGGAGGGAGGGATGATAGAAAGGAAAGAATTGAGGGAGGGAGGGAGGGAGGGATGATAGGGAGCAAAGGAGGGAGGGATGACAGAAAGGAATAAATGGAGAAGGGAGTGATGATAGGAAGGAAAGAATGAAGGGAAGGGTAATAAAAAGGAAAAAATGGAGGGAGGGAGGGTGATAGAAAGTAAAGAATGGAGGGAGGGGCAAAGGAAGAAAAAATGGAGGGAGGGTGCGTGATAGAAAGTAAAGAATGGAGGGAGGGAGGGAGGGAGGGGTAATAGGAAGGAAAGAATAGAGGGAGGGTTGATAGGAAGGAAAGAAGTGAGGGAGGGATGGATGATAGGAAGGAAAGGATACAGGGAGGGAGAGAGGGAGGGAGGGTTGATAGGAAGGAAAAAATGGAGGGAGGGAGGGATGAATGATAGGAAGCGAAGGAGGGAGGGATGACGGAAAGGAATAAATGGAGAAGGGAGGGATGATAGGAAGGAAAGAATGGAGGAGGGGAGGGTGATAGAAAGTAAAGAATGGAGGAAGGGGGAATAGGAAGGAAAGAATGGATGGAGGGAGGGATGATAGAAAGGAAAAAATGGAGAAAGGAAGGGTGATAGAAAGTAAAAACTGGAGGGAGGGGTGAAAGGAAGGAAAGAATGGAGGAAGGGGGATGATAGCAAGGAAGCAAGTGAGGGAGGGATGATAGGAAGGAAAGAATAGAGGAAGGGAGGGAGGTAGGGAGGGATGATAAACGGGAAAGAATGGAGGGAGGGACGAAGATGATAGGATGGAAAAAAGTGAGGCCGGGAGGGATGATAGGAAGGAAAGAAAAGAGGAAGGGAGGGAGGAAGGGGTGATAAATAGCCTGCGTAGCAGTCGTTTCCGTTTCCTTCAAGCCAAGCGGGGTAAGCGCGTGAGGGCATTGGGCAAAAAGGAGCAAAAAAGTAGGAGCGGGGGGGAGGGGCGGGGAAGGAAAGGAAACGCCTGCCGCTGAGCCCAGACATTTTACCGAACGCCGTTCGTCAGCGAACGGGAGGCAATGATGCATTACCATTGGCCAATCGTCTGTCAGTCAAACTCATAGACCAAAACGACATCCGGTTAACCGTTTATCAAAGATGAAAATATGGCCAAGGAGGGAAAGAACTCTCTCGAGTGTCCTTTCGATTTCGAGCTAGTTTGCTTTGCTTTGGAAACGACTAAACTGCTTTCGCAGGGAGATACGTTAATTTAGTTGAAACCGGAGCAAAGGACTGCTTTAAGAGCGAATGTCAAGCAAAATCAAAATTCTCCGTGACGCTCAAACTATTATCGTCTCAACAAACATGGTGTCATTCGTTTTTCGAAATCCCGCCGGAATTTTTAAAAAATTTAAGAAAAAGTTGTTCTGGCTGTCGGCGGTCTCAAAGACACGGTCTGCAAATGAAGTTTTCAACTTTGTATTTCACGCTACGCGAAATACAAATTTATCCTGGAAACGCGAGGAAGTATTTTAGCTATGCGGGACAAGCTCATTCTGTCTGTAATTCCAGCTGTAAGCAAATGAGTCGATATTCTAAAACATAAGTAAAATTTGTCTTGGGTAATTTTATCTACGCTTTGTTCGAGCGGCGTAAAGTTCGAGAAAATCTTCTAAAATACTGCAACTTGAAGTAAACAAGTTGCCCGCCGCGATTCTGTTTTCGCTTAGATTTACCAGAAGTTCAAAATGATTGGTTCTCATGTGACATTTGACGTGACAGCGTAGGCCCCAAGGGAGTGAAGCCATTTGGGGGCGTCTGGGCTCAGCGGCAGGCGTTTCCTTTCCTTCCCCGCCCCTCCCCCCCGCTCCTACTTTTTTGCTCCTCTTTGCCCAATGCCCTCGCGCGCTTGCCACGCTTGGCTTCAAGGAAACGGAAACGACTGCTACGCAGGCTAGGTGATAAACAGAAAAGAATGAGGGGAGGGAGGGGGATGATAAGAAGGAAAGAATAGAGGAAGGGAGGGAGGGGTAATAGACAAGAAAGAATGGAGGGAGGGAGGGATGATAGACAGGAAAAAATGGAGGGAGGGAGGGAGGAAGGGGTAAAAGGAAGGAAAGAATGGAGGGAGGGATGATAAGAAGGAAAGAATGGATGGAGGGACGGGGAATATGAAGGAAAGAATGGAGGAAGGCAGGGAGGCAGGGGTAATAGGAAGGAAAGAATGGAGGCAGGGGTGATAAACAGGAAAGAATGGAGGGAGGCAGGGGTAATAGGAAGAAAACAATGGAAGAAGGGATGATAGGAAGGAAAAAATGGAGGGAGGGGGGATAGGAAGGAAAGAATGGAAGAGGGGATGGATGCATGATAGGAACAAAAGAACTGAGGTAAGGAGGGTGGATAGGAAGGAGAGAATGGAGGGGTAATAAGAGGGAAGGAAAGAATGGAGGCAGGGGTGATAAACAGGAAAGAATGGAGGGAGGGATGATAGGAAGAAAAGAATGCAGGGAGGGAGGCAGGGGAGATAGGAAGGAAAGAATGGAGGAGGGGATGGATGCATGATAGAAAGGAAAGAACGGAGGGAGGGAGGATAGGAAAGAAAGAAGGGAAGGAGGGATGGATGATGGGAAGGAAAGGATGGAGGGAGGGAGGGGTGATGGGAAGGAAAGGACAGAAAAATAACTGCGGATAGAAGCGACAGCCGGAAATACGACTGCGTTCGCAGACTAAGTCCGACAGGATTTTAAACATCTTGCAAGACGAATGCGCCTCAGATCCATCTTCCAATGGGCATATAAACAAATTCATCCCTTCAAATCAAACTCATGGGACCCACCAGTTCAACCACCACTGACTCCAGAAACCTAACAAATTGCGGAGTTAAAAATAGCCAAGCCAAAACTAATTTTTTTCACGCAAAGCAAGCGTTACGCTATTAAACGACGTAATGACCTACGACAAAGGAAGGATTAAAACAAGAGGGTCAAGGCCAAACCAATGTCTTAAGTAATTTCAGGGCTCTTGACATAGTCCAGACACACTTGCCATTTTAATCCCCTCGCAAAAACCTGAAAGCGCTCTCTCTTATTAAAGTCACAATGTTTTGTCGCTTGGCATTCCAGAAATTCCATCTTTGCATTGCTTCGCGTATCGAAAGGAACAGTGCGAGCGACGTTTATAAATTTTTTTGCGCGTTAAGCAATGCCACATAACGTTAGACATAGTCTAAAATACCATTTTATTCAAGAGTCCGCTCACAGAGCGCTTTGATTCCTCCACCCACCAAGAGTCAAAAAGGATTCGTTAAACGTGACGCCCTAAGATTCGTCAAAAACAACATTTGAGGAAGACATAAATATTAATCCTTGCTAGAGGATTCCCAAAGAATCTGATTGAAAATTTTTTATCAGATGTCAAATATCAGCATTGTAGCAAAAAACAACACCCCCAGACAAACATTGCCTTTCGTGACACAATATCAACCATCATTTCCCAGCCTCAAACATTTGATAGGAAAATGGCACTTAATCACGTTTTTCACCTCTATTTAAAACAAAACCAACCAATCACCTAGCTTGTACTTATTTTAGGTTAAACTAAAGCTTTTGTTATATAAACATTTGAACTCTATTCTTAATAACATCATAAAATCAATCAATCACCTAACTTGCAATTGTTATAATCGTGTATTACATTAAGTTATTTTTTTTATATATAGCTTGTTATAATAATTTGTAATTATATAAAACTAAGTTAAACTAAGTTTGTAACTGGTTGTTCTTTAAACAAACCCTTTATTATTATTATTGTTATTATTATTATTATTATTATTATTATTATTATTATTATTATTATTATTCTATTACAAACCTAATACAATACAATTAAATTATCCCACCTACAATACTATGACTTACACTTCTACTTCCATTGCAATTACTATCTTAACAAAATTAACGATTACTTACTAAGAAGACAATTTTGCAATACAATACTTTTATTAAAAAAATGTCAAGAATTATAATATCAATACTGTGTTTATAAAGAGGTTATATTTCAAAAATGTTTGCATTGTTAGAAGCCGTGCGTGTCTGTCACTAATTGCTATTTCCTGTCGGGATGTGCCGTGCTAATTTCGACAACAAAATAAAGTCCGATATTGGAAACTCGTAAACTTGGAAATTTTCGCAGAAACTATAAGGACACATTTCAAAGTTGAACGTTGATTCACGTTGTCGCACGTTGTGTTGCAAAGTTGGAAGTTGATTTACTCGGGGATAAATGTTGGCATCATTTAAGTCTGATGCTGATCTGCTAAGTCGGATGTTACGTGACAACTTCGATTTTTGGCAGAGATGGTAGGTCAGTTCTACATTTAGTTCATAACGGGAGTTCATATCGGTCTCGCATACTCCCAACCGGAACCTAACTGGTGTTTGGTATCAAACAAGGAGTTTAGTTCGTCAAAGGTGAGATCCGACGAGTTCTCCAAAAAATGAAGACGAATAAATACGACGG
Organism: Pavona decussata; assembly: GCF_977016875.1. NCBI lineage: Eukaryota > Metazoa > Cnidaria > Anthozoa > Scleractinia > Agariciidae > Pavona > Pavona decussata. The sequence continues at coordinate 533,604 of NW_028145557.1, read as the reverse complement.
AGGTGACAACTACACTACGACCAGACTCAGTTCGCAAAATTCTGTCCTCGGAACTCGTTTTAATGCGATACGTTGGCGAATCTGGTTCTCCATCAATTGGGTCCGAACGATATGAGACAGTTGGTTCGTGTGCAGTGTAAGCTGTTGGATTGACCAAAGCCTTGATCAAGACACACCACTTTTCATTCTCAGAAGATATTCGCTCAGAGAAGCACTCATGGGAAGCATAGCGAATGCTCGGCGAAATAAATATCGCATTAACCCAGTTGCGGATTTCAAAATACATTTCATTTAGTCCAAAATGATTAGGAGGTGGCTTGATTGTGTAACCACTTGGAAGGCTTGATCCACTTGGCATAAGGCCATGCTGTAAGATTGATTCAAGATGTTGGAATTTTGTTCCATGCCAAGCAGTTTTCCATTCCGAAGCAATGAAATCTAAATGACGTCTCGTCCAGGGGTCAAACGCACCGCGATGACGCACCATTTCTTTTGCAATAATCGTGCCTTCGTATTTCACCAAGTGAACTCTGCATCCACCTCCTTTTGCAATTTGGGAAGACATAAACTGGAAGATTGGATCTTTCTTGTACAACAAGATGACTTGCTTTATTTCGAGGGAATTGGCTTCATCTTCCGGTGTAAGGCCCCATCTGTTTTTGATCGTTGGGTCTGCTCCACATTGCAGCAAAAGTTCCACAATGGGTCCTTGCCCATAGAATGAAGCTGCATGAAGAGGTGTGCTACCGTCAACCTGCACCTTATTGACAGGAACACCAAGCTCGAGCAGAGCCTCAACTGTGTCATAAAAACCAGATCGAGCAGCAAGATACAAAAGAGTATTGCCATGCTCATCAGTGTGTTCAAGCAAAGACTTATCTTTGGATATAAGAGCAAGCAAATCTGCAGTAGCGCCAATAGCCGTTAGTACAATGACATCTCTCAAGTCGACAACTTCATAGGATTCATCGCTTATTTTACCAAATCGCTGAACTTTAGACTTGAGGATACAGTAGGACAGGGAGGCCATGACTCGGTCCTGTCTTCGAGGACGATTAGCGACTTTTCTGTACGCCGGTTGGATGGCATTTATCGCTGTATTTTGGTCTATTTGGAGCACTTCATACGGTCGTATGATTCGAGGGACGGCTGCAATTTCTCTACCTGTGGTAGTGTATCGAAAGGCGATGTTGTGGCTACAGACGCGGGACATCTTTTACGAGTGATGGCAGCTATGTAAAACCCTTGGTGTTTTCCCAAAGTTCTAGATTGTTCTTGGTGAATCGAAAGGAGGGTTTGGCGGGCACGCATTGCTGGAAGGGAAGGTAAACCGCACACGCATGCCAAACCACGCGCGATACTTCCTCGTTACCAGGGTCTACAAACACTAAAGAGGGCTCTGGGACGAGAGTAGTCTCCTTCGCTGACGAGACACGGAACGGCTGTGAGGAAGCTAGGACGAGAGTGCCCTTGGCAATAAATGTATGTTGCTGCGTTACACAAAAGAATTTGCAGGAAAATATGATCTCCATCGATATCCTTAGTTTGTCAGGTCTGTGCACTGTTATGCAGAAGCTCTTGGCCATTCCTCTTTCATCCCTTTTCAACCTCAACTCTGATTGTCATCAATACCTTACTAGGCAAAAAGCTGACTTGCATGTTTATCCTCACAAATACCCATTCTTAAACTAGGTATAAAAATATCCGCACATCCACTGCCAATAGAAAATAGGATCACTGGTGAAATCTGGAACAGATTAGACCCTGCGATAAGGGAAGCAGACTCACTGACTGCTTTTAAACATTGACTGTCAAAAGCCGTTTTATTTGTGTATATATTGTTTTGATTTCTTGTTTCTATGATGAGGTTTTTCATTTGTTCTTGGTAATTTTCTAGAGGACCCTTCTGTAAACCACTTTTTGTGACGTTGGCATTTCTCATTAAAGATTACCCTCAACTCAACTTACTTCGGGTGCAAGGGCCTTATATTGTAACGACATCTATTTCTCACTAAGCATTTGACTTACCGGCGCTTTCAAACTATAAACAAAAACTTTGGGATTATTTCCAATCATTGTGAATCTATACCATTAAATTTTAAATTACGTTTTTCACCTCCATTAAAAAAAAAACAATCACCTGGCTTGTACTTATTTAGGTTAAACTAAAGCTTTTGTTATATAAATATTTGAACTCTATTCTTAATAATATCATAAAATCAATCACTTACCTAACTTGCAATTGTTATAATCGTTTATTATATTAAGTTATTTTTGTTATATATAGCTTGTTATAATAATTTGTAATTAAATTACACACCAGCAAAACATGTTTAATGAAACCAGAAAACCAGGTTTAACAAAATTAAACTTGGTAACAGAATGCTGAACCATTGGCTTTGACCAAGAGACTATGAGGTAAGAGAGCGAATCCCTGTGCCCCATGATAATTATTTTCAATCTTTTTTTAGTTCGCGTCATGCTATTTTGGGAAATTATAACATGAGATTCTAGTAAACTTTAACTTATGGTTTCATTTGTGCTAAATCTGTAGCCGACAAAAATCCGAAAGCAGCGTTTATGAAGGAAAAAAATTTAAACTGTGTTTAACTAAAATATAACAGCATTTAAACGTGTTTAAGCCTTGGTGTGAATGGGGCATAAGTTTGTTTACAACTGTGTTTATTCTAGCGTTAAACTTAATTGGCTTTAAATTGCTATATGGTATCTTACTAATTGTGTCTATCTTTGAAATAGTATTTAAGGTTTTCACTAAGCTGGCTTTTGTTATATGTTATCTGTAAGTGTGTGTATCTTGTAACGTAGCAGCATATCTTGTAATATCGACTTGTTTTCTTCGCCAGGCCACCTGTTTCATATAAGCCCCTGGCTTCGGCATCTCGTTGTAATCTTTAGTTTGTCTGTGTCTGTGCTATATCAGGCCTGATGTTACTGGTATATTAAAGAGTAATTATTATTTTAAAAAATATATTATGTGGATGGTGTTAAGAGTATTTAAAGCTGTGAATGGCAGAATTGGAACTCAATGTAAAGTACGAGTTTATAGTAAAAAGAGTTGTAATCCAGAATGAAAATGTCCCAGACTTTTTAAAAAATTACTTCAAATACTTTGCCTGTGTTGGCTCAGTTTTTGCATACAAAAGAAATCTGTCAAGTGTTGGTTCCTCTTTTTGTGTAGATTGTTTCCTGTTTCTTCAGCATTTTACTCAAAAACTCAATTTGTTGCTATGTTACACACATGAAAACCACTCTGTTCCAATATTGGACTTATCTGGAGCAGTTTTGATTTCAAGGCAAAAAACGTCAGTTAAGATCCTTTTACATAAATCCCTTCAATTGTTTTTATAAAAAAAACATTGGTACACTGTTTTGCACTGAGGTCCCCGCTAGGTGCCTGTACTAACAACCTTTCACATCATACATGTAGTCACTTGATGTTCAGTCGTCCAATACTTTCACAAAGCCAAACCAAATCCACTACTGAAGTCGTTTTTTAATCAGCCACAATACACTAAACACCTCAATAGATTGAAGAGAAAGTTGTCAAGACAACTATGTGTATTCAACAACAACAAAGTTCAATAACTATTAACTAGTGGTCAAAAGAGCTTTTCCTAACACTAAGGGTCAAAATGGTCGATAAGTTGCATTCTCCACTGGCTGAGGAACAAAATAAGTGGAAAATGTTTCCTCACACACCTCTGGAGCCTGGGCCTGAGGGGTTGTTTTTTGAGTCACATGCTCAGTGTTGTTTGTCAGTTGCTTTTTTGCTGTCTGCCATTGCTGACGTATAATTATTTCAGAGCCCCAGTTCCCACCCAACCCTTCGTTTGAGTTGATAACATACACTTTGTTGGTTAGATATTCTTTATTAAGATTGTCAGCATAGAGTCTTACTAAGTTTATATCTGTTGTTTAATATTACTGTATTTTTGCCTACATTACATATAATGTTAGGCTTTATTGGTTTGAGAAATAAAAGAGTCATTCTGGCGGCGGTCAGCTTGACAATGGCTCCCAGAGGTGTGTGAGAACTTTGCTTTTGTCTGTGAGAGTTTTGTAACTAGCACTCCTGTGCAAGACAAATCACTGACAGTCAACACAGAATTTGAGAAGACAGCGTAGATGCATGCACTTGTTGGCAACTGTCTCATAGACTAGGTAAAACGAGTTATTCAAAGTTATCAACAATAAAACTACTGCATTTGTTATCAACAACTAAAGCAGATTTCCTTTTTTAAAGGACAACAGATTTGCTGCCAATAACTAATAAATTATTATTGTTTGGCATTATTTGTTATCAATAACTTGGTTCACGCACCAAAATTTTTGAAATCGACAACTTCTTATGATTGACAACAAAAATGTCGTTGATAACAACTTGCCTAGTCTGTGAAGGCCATAGTTCACAGATTTAATATTAGAGCGGTTTCCAATTGAGTGTCGTAAAACCAAAACCAAAGTAATTACTCTGGCCAATCGCAACAGACATAAACAACACAATAAGCCAATCAGAATTCGAAGCAAATACATGTAACTGGCGACTAAGCACGGGAAAATGCGTGCAGTTAAACACAATTGGTTTTGGTTTGGATTCCCATTGGTTGAGAAAGTGGCGCGAGTTTTCTTCACCAATCACAGCACGTAGCAATGCAAAACCAAAACAAATGCGAAATTACTTTCGACACTCAATTGAAAACCGCTCTAAACCCATGATGATATTAAAATTGCTTAAAGTGTATATGACAGAACTGACGTTTTTTATTCACTGGATCAAATCTTGGTGTTCTCATATGAAAAACTAAAAAAAAATTCCTTAAGTATTTCTTCTCCGCGTTTGAGGCATATAAAAAGTATCAAATTTCACCTCTGGTTGGGTACAATATGATGCAAGATGGGAGACTGGGAATAGTAGAGCTGTGACATCAATACAGAATCGGTATTTTCATGGTTTCTCTATCCTGAGTCGTTTTTTGTGTGCAGAGGAAGAAAACTGTGTGGGTGAAATTATGAATGGAGAATTTCAGATTGAAGCAACTGATGAATAGAGAAGGCAAAAGTAACTATCCTGTGTTGATGTCACTCCTTTACTCTCTCCAGTCTCAGATCTTGTGCAGTATTGTATCCTAAAAGAAGTGAAATTTCACGTTTTAAGCCTTAAATGGGGGGAAGAAAAATTGAAAAGGATTTCAATTTTTTTTTTCATACAAGACCAACATGAAGATTTGATCAAACAACTAAACAAAATTTGTCATAATAACACAGTTTAGTAAAAAACATATAGCACTGAAGCCAACTTAAGCAGTTTAAAATCCTAAGGATGAAGAAATGGCCTTTGACACCAAGACTATTGCATGCCAACAACTCAGTTGATACACGTACCACCACAAGCTGTGGTTAAAAAGGAACTAGTTTTACCTTGGTGACGAACAGAGTGACGAAAAAGACAAGAAAGTTGAACAGATTCTCAATTTATTTATTTTGAACTCAAAGAAATGTCAAATTTACCGAAAGGAAGTAGCAAAATTATGTTTTCAAAGCAAAAGTGACAAAATGGGCAAGAGATTACTTTTTACACGAAGTCAATCTATCTGGCAGAAATTTTACGTATCATACACTATACTCACACTCTTCATTGATCACACAGGTGAAACATTTGTTAACCTTGTGGGGGGGAGGTGGGAGGCAGTGCATTTATTCCAGCTATTAGGGAGGGGAGGGGGTAAGACAGTGCATTAATGCTAGCTGTCAAAATACATGTAATGAGCTTGCAGATTTATTTGCATTATCTAATAAAGGAGGCCAGAAGCCAAACATGTTTTAAAAGAAACCGTAAAGTTGTATCAACTGAAGATGCCATCTGCTCACACACTTTAAAGGAGCAGTGTCACCTATTTTTAGTGTCACTACATATAGCTGAAAAACGGTTTTGTTTTTGTTTTTTTGTTTTTTTTAACAACAACAATAATTTATTATAAGAGAAGACACTTTTTGCAATATTAGTTACCCACAATTAGCAAGGGCTATTCGAGGTGGGTAGCACTGATAGTTAAATACTCAAGATTCATTAAACAAAGAGAGAAAGAATTAAATAGGAAAATAAATGAATAAATAAATCACCTAAATGACTAGTTATTATTTGTTCCAATAGAATCATTAAAATAATGGTTGAGTTTCATTACCAATATTCCTACTAGTGCACAGAAGCTGCCATTTATCATGTTTGGCTGCAGATGGCTAGGATGGAATTGGATTGCAACTTGAAAAACTTGGCCAACTTTTTCAAGTTCTTCCTGTGTATTTTAGAAAAGTTACTGAAAACTGATTAGAGTTTTTTCATCCAAGGAGAAAAACCTTACTATTTCCTTCCCGGTGTTGAAAGAGCAATTTGATACATGTTAAAAACAGGTTCTTTGTCAAATATTTAAGCAGCTTTGACCAAAATATGGCAAAATCGCCGTGACAGTGCCCCTTTAACAACACAGAAGATAAACTGTGCCTGAAGCCACCCTCTAATATTACTATAAGCTACAATGTACAGTACTTTCAAAAAATTAAACAAACCTTGAAACTTCAAGTCTTCCATCGCTTCAACATCACCTTCCATCTACAAATCGAGTAAAAAGTAAAAGTAAAATCAATATACTTTTTCCATTAATTTACCTAAGTACCGGTACAATAATAATTATTCTAACATATTTTAGGAACGGTGCATTCCAGGTACCACTCCACTCACGTATATGTGCTGTGCCTTTTTTTTTTTCCTTTTTCTAAATCAAGGCAGCTGGCTGTGGCAGACTATACATGTCTGAGAGGTCGCTATATTTGGCCTCTTAAAATTTCCAATATTAAAAATCTCCAATTTTCTATTTCTCTGTGAAAGTTTATAAGTCAATTCAATTCAATTATTTTATCTGCCCATCTTTTTCATACGAAAATTATACAGTCCTATAATGAAAATACATGTATACTTGGGCAGGAGCTCTCCGCAAACCCTATAGGGCTTTTCAAGGATAGCCACTGGACAAGTTTTGTGCAAGTATAATTTTCATTTCAAATTACATTTCAGATTACATGGATAAAGTATATATTTATTACATACATACTGAGATTTACTCACTAAAAAGGCGCGAAATAAATTTCCATTCGCAAGCTAGTCTGAATATCTAAAAGCCAATCAAATGTCGTGTATCGCATTTTTTTATGTGTGGAGAAAACGATACGTCCAATCAGCAGCCACGTATCACCTTTTTTCATGCATGAGCCGTATCAAAGTGATTCTCATTCAAGCCTGAACTGGCAGCGTTTGACTTTTCAAACCATTCACAAAATTGTACAAATTCGCTCTCTGGACTGTTTCAAAATCGAATTTCTTAGAAAAAATGAGAGAAAAAAGATTTGTCGCTTATGAAACTTCAGTTGAGGATTATGTTGAAAGCATGGAGAACAGAAACATGAAGGAGAAGACAAAACGAGATGTACAATTGTTTGAAAAATTTTTGAGAAAGGAAAAGAATGATTTGCGAGGAAGTGCACACGATTGCGCCAGCAGAATTGAACAAGTATCTTGTGGAATTTAAATTCGTTCTGTTACACGTAAAGACGGAGGAGATTATGAACCCTCAAGCTTAAGGTGTTTTGTTTCAAGTCTTTAGCGGCCATGGCGCTGACCAACGAGGAAATCGACCTACTATACGAAAATAATGCTTGGCGTTTCTTCTGCTGAATCACTGTTAAATACTGTTTGGCTTAACAACACCATTCATTTTGGAATGCGAGGTTGTCAAGAGCACAGAGATTTGTGCTGGGGTGATGTCACACTTTCTGAGGACGCAAACGGTAACAAATATTTAGTGTACACTGAGAGACAAACAAAACTGACGTCTGGTGTTGATGCCTCCAACGTCCAAATGGTTTTGCAATGATGTTCTCAACTGGCACTGAACAAGACCCCATAGCCGTGTACAAAATTTACCGCAACAAGCGACCGAATAATATGATGGCTGACGATGCACTATTCTTATACTTGAGAAAGGGTAGCTCCAAAAAAATCTGATTCAAGGTGGCACCACTGGGTGTAAACAAACTAAACACAATGAAAACAATGGCTTTGATAGCAAACATCAACAACGAGCGTCTCATCAATAATCGTGCTCGTAAGCATATGATTCAAAAACTTAATGATAACAATATTCCGCCAACACATATCATTCAAATCTCAGTATGCACATAATGAACATAACACACCATGGAAAGTGTGTTCGTATGGTATTTACGCACTTGTTGGTTTGTATCAGAAATCTCACTCGTTCGCTGCGCTCACTCGTACAATTTTTGATACTTCGCCAACTTGTGCGTAGATACCATACGGACACACTTTCCATGAAGTATTCTATATATATTTTCCTATTTTTGAGAAGAAAACGAGTTTTGATTTTTTTTCCTAAATAAAGAGAATGACTTTATGTCTTTGATGGATTTTGTTAAGTCGTTCCATTCTCGGTTTTCACGTGACGTCACCAAATTCTAGAATTCAAAACTGGGAGGTGTACAAAATTTTTACCTTCATTCAAGGAAAGATTACCTAAAAATATGTCTGTTCACAATTTCTTAGCTCGATGTCGTGCTTCCTTTTGAAAATAGAACAGTTTCAATTTCCGAGTTTCCATCATGCGTGACATAAGGAGGACGGCCGTGACGGAGCTTTTCGTATGTTAAAAATGACTCTTCAGGTGATTTTCAGCATTCTAAACAATTTAAGTTTGACGAGAAATATTAATCTAAACATTCGAAAATTCACAAGGGCAAACAAAGCTCTTTTCTGGCAAAAGTGAACTCCAGATGTTTTTTCCAATTTCCGGCCGCCATGTTTGGCCCCTCAGAGGGACACAAACATGGCGTCTCCATACTAAGCTCTATAAATTTATGTGGAACATTTTGTCAAATAACTCGAGTACGGAATGCTGCACAGACCTGACACTTGGACAGATGCCTCATTAATTTATCCTCTATACCATGTCAATTTCTTGACTTCATTCATGGAATGGTTTCGATTTTTTTTTTCAATGGCGTGACAGTGAAAACCGAGAATACTAATATTCCTTTATGCTTAACTGAGTGTTTTTGGTAGTTAGTGCGTGCCTGAATTTTGTGAACGTTTGAGGATGATCTTGTAGTCTGTCCAGATCTTAGTTGGGCTTAATTTCAACTGGACATAGAAAGCGATACTTATAAACAGTCTTAAAAATTGGATTAATGCACCATAACTTGACTGGCGAGTAAGCTTGCTGAAACAAAACAAAAAAAAAATTTAAGCATTCTTGACAAAGGATCCGATATCTTCTCGATCAAAATATTAAGTTAACCTTACGTACGCTAATTGTAAGACGTATTCAAAATGCAAGAGCAAGGTTCCGTTAAATCCCTATAAAACCTTATAAAATGAGCATGACGTGTTGTTAAATTGTACTGCTAAATATATCTTGCAACCGAAAATAATCAAAAGGTTGCATGAAGCTATTGTAGCTCACCTTCACGTCGACGAGTCCCGATTCATCGTCGCTATCCGCCATTTTGAATTTTATTTAGCTCCAACGGGCATGCGTACAAAGGAAACCGCTGTCATTATGAACACGTCAGGCCACGTGGAAATGTTTGGCCCCCGCTCCTTAGGTTAAATGATATACAATGTAGATTTAAATTTCTTTCAATTTCTCTGTTTTTATTGGCCCAAATTGCACTTAGCAGAAATGTGAGACTCATGCACACAAAACACCTTTATTTAAGAACAGTTCACCACGCATGTTTTATAGCAAAAACTAATTGCAGAGGAACATTTATTTTCTAAAAAAAAGGAAAAAAAGAACCTTCCAATAGTATTTTATGATTTGTTGCCTTTTTCGTTTGAGGGGACAAGACCACTCGCCCCAAACACGAAAAAAAACAGGGACCACGTCGCGGGGGGAGTGGGGGTGGGGAGGGTGCTCTGGGGGACCAATAGTGCACTACCATTTGTGTTTCTGGAAATAAGTGAGTGAAGTCCATGTCTTAATTTACCGTTACCCTTTTTCAGAACTAGTTTTGAGTTATTCCATGCTTGAACCCTATTGTTCCAGAATAGTAAAAACCCATATCATTTTCCGACCAGACAGCCTGAACAGATCAATATCCAAAACTTAACATTTTCATACTCATTTTCAGACGAAACTGGCTTGATGCCATTCCCTTAGGCGCAAACACACATACGAGGGAGTTGCCCTCTCTAACAGATCTAATTTCCTTCTGAGATAGCAATGTACAATGTATTGTATTTACATACACTTCATGAGAATAATGAAAAGATAGTCAACGTTAAACTACTGGCTCCAGTTGCTCAAAGGGCGGATAACTTTATCCAGTGGATAAGTTACTATCCAGCGGTGCAAATGTACTCCAAGTAAAGCTTTTGGCAAGTTTTTCACAAAATCCCATACTTAAATTAGACAGACGCTTCTACCCTATACACAAATTATAGGGCTTTAAAGGGAAATTCTTGCACAAATTTATTTGCCGCATAGCGACCTATCCAGTGGATAAAATTATCCGCTCTTTGAACAACCTGGGCCTGGAGTGATTCAACAGTGCCACCGAACAGAACTATAAGGCAAACTGGATGGCTTAGGAAACCAATATTTAACATCTTAATTCAAACCCTTATCACTCTCTCATAAACTCAGTTTTTGAAGCGTGACCGTTATTGCGTATTTGTGTAAACATTGTATCTTATCTAATATGACCAGTCCGGACGTAAGTTTAGTTTCTTGTAAGTGTTCCTCGTTTAAAGATATAAAATGATACTATTCCAAAAACATAGTTCGCTATAAGATGTCTATTATAGGGAAGAATTAGTGTTCTGCATGCAGTACACATCTACGACGTCGCTGATCGTCGCAACGCGGAATTTGGTATTATCTCACAAACAATTAGACCCTACCTTGCGGTTGTTCATCTGCTAGATTTGTCATTCTCTAATAGAAAGACAAATCGACCTCGTCAAATGTTGATTATAAGCGTGGCTTGGTGTTCATCTATATAACAAAACCCCATCTAATTTGCGGTCGGCCATAATCAGGGGGATCGTTCTGTTATAGACCGTTCCTCAATAGAACTTGGCGTATTTAGCGAAGGTCATGTTAGCCACCAGGTTTCATTGACGTTTAGGGTGGTTGCACGAGGACATTTAATGACTAAACTGTAATTTTGTTGCAGGTTTTCAGAGCACGTCTGCTTTTTCCGCCTAGATTTGTTAAGCAACCTTTTTAAACATAGAGACTGGATATGGTTGACAAACTCCGATGCTTAAACTGTTCCTAACCTTCGCGCTATCGCCTCATTGAACTTTGGACATCTGTGTTAAAACAAAACAGAGCAAATGTGGTTTCTAATTATAGCATTTACCAGGTTTCAAGCACCGGTGTCGTTTATAAGATCAGTTTAATTGACCCTTTGCTAGATTACATCATCTAAGGAAAATGGTTGTTATCCGAACGCGTTACTGGCCCGTGAGAGGGCTGGTTCGGTGGATAAGGCGAGGGGGCGGGGGGGAAGGGGGGGGGGGGAGGAATAGAGGTATAATCTCTAAGAGTGGAATAATGTAGCACCTAATACTTACATAAGTAAAAAATCTCATCAATTTAAAGGGGAGATAAACATCCTCACACACGGAAAACTTGTAACAGTTAATTCTTATTTAAGAGGGGATTTCACTTAAACGCCATTTTTCCGCCACTTGACATGGCTTTAATAGACATATCTCGTTCACCTTTCAAGCAATCCAAAAACTCTATCATCATCCCGTGAATCTGTGTTGTGGGGTGTTTTGTGAATTTTTGGGAGATTTTTTGGGTATATTTGGGAGGAGATAATATTTCTAGAAGGATTAGTAATATTAAGAGAAATAAGAGATATAAAAGATTTGGTGAAGTTTTAAAATTAGAATTTGAATTTAATAATTAATAGACGGACACCAAGTTAGTCCACTAGCAACCTGGGGTGCTCTTGCGTGGGTATCAACTGTCTGTTGGTGTTCTAAAAATCATTTTCTTTCATTTATTCCTTAACCTCTTCAAATTTTATTCAAATTTAGGTGAAATCCCCCCTTAACTGTAAATATCCTGATGTGCTCCTTATATCCATGTATTGATGTTTCTACGGTGTGAATTAAAATGAAAGTTCAAAGAAGCAATAGTTTATTACAAAAGGTTTTTCCCCACTTTTTAGTTTAAGAGAATTAATTAAATCAGTGACGGTCAAGGGAATATACATGCCTTGTACTGAGACTTGAATATCAATTTTCGCAGTTTGAAGGGGCAGTGTCACCAATTTTTTTGTCTCACTTTGAATAGCCAAAAAAACATATTTGCATTGGTGGAATCATCAAAATAATGATTCAGTTGTGTTAGCAATAACTCTACTAGTGCACAGAAACTAGTATTAATTATCGTTGGCTGCGGATGGCTAGGATGGAAACGGATTGCAACCAATTTTTTCAAGTTCTTCCTGTGTATTGTAGAGAAGTTGCTAAAGACTGATTATAATGTGCTCTTTCTTGGAGGAATCCCTTAGTATTTTCTCTCCAATGCTCTAAGAACAATTTCATGTTAGACAAAAGGTTATTTGTCAAATATTTTAGCTGTTTTGACCAAAATACAGCAAAATCGCCATGGCAGTACCCTTTCAAGGATCACTTCATGCACGAAGAGAAATGAAGTGTTGACTGTTCCACATAGACACGAAATGAAAAACCGTAAAGAATCGAATGCGACTGAGTGTTTTGGTTCAGGTTAGAAGAAATTAGTTTAGCTAAAAGAAGTTTTATTGGAATAAAGGGCTTCGTCTCCTGTATGTGCTCTAGCAAGGAAGCTTTTGCAAAACCTGCTAAAAGTTAGGTAAATCAGAGAATACTGCAGTGTTTCATTTGATAAATTCTTTCATGGGCCATACGTTGAATGTGAAATTAATTTTGGGGCATTAAGAAAGCAATATACTGCTTTCACATAATATCGGTGCAGCGAACTTCAACCCAACGAAACCACGTTAAAAATGGCAGAAGTTTTTGAGAATTTGGGTGACATTCAGGCCTGGGTGACATTGTTGCTGTCTGGAGGAAGACAAGGCGGTTCTATGCATTGATAGCTGACAAATCGACACTGCTGTAAGAGTGTCCCTAAACTGATGAAAAATTTCTCCTTTCATTCTTTGAAACAGAAATATTAAATGCCTCAGTTTCAAGAATTTTCGTGGTAAAAGTCGTTTCAACGAGGGTCAGTTCTCGGGAAGATTCATTGTCCTTGTTGAAATTGGCATGTAAAAATTGATATGGCAGTCAAATTTACTGTGAGTAAGCGCCCGGTTATCAAAGCCCCAAAACTTCTGGTAGTTATTTTGTAAATAAATGGCACTATTGAGTGGATATTTAGTCTGACCCACAAAGAGGCCATCTTCCTTCTAGCCGATGACATGAAACAAAGACAGCAGGGAATGCTGATTCATACGAAGTGAATCAGTCATATTTTACACGTTAACTTATTCCGATGATAGCTTACCTATTGTTTCTTCCGTAAAGAAGAGCCATCACTGAATCTGACTAGTACCATTAGATGGGCTCTGCTCTTGATCATGATCCATAAGACTGATTATTTGAGTTCAAATCTTTCTTTTCGAAGCTTTGATTCAACCATGTAAATATCGACTTATATTACTTATACGGTTTTGTGCAGTTGACGCCTCAACGAATATGTGCGTGGTTTAAAGTATGCCATCTTTTCACGACAGTTATCAGAGGAAGTTTGAATTTATGACAGCAGTAACAGGTTGTACTCTATTATGTGTAGCAGCTGCCTAAATGAGATCGGGAGGGATGACTCCGCTGAGATCGCGGTTGGTTTTCACACGTTATGCGATTGTTTCTTGTGCGCAACTTTGATAATCGGTGTTCATTTAATTAATAAGCCAGAATACAGAACGGATATCTCGCCGTCTATCAACCGAGCAAGGTGATTCTACAGGGGCACCAACGACAGTTTTCTCTCAGATCCTTTGAAACGCTATTTCAAGCTATCTGGAGTGCCTTTAAAGCTCTGCATGTAGGCTCATTTCAGGCCGCGCTATAATATGTTTATCTGTTCGGTCGTTCTAGGGGAACTTGAGTCTTTTCGAAATTACTAGAGCATTTTTGTCCATTTCCCGAAAACCTTAGGTCTTATTTCCTTTCGGAAAATCTTAGCTGACCTTTTTTCGGTGTCCGAAACGACATTTTTATCAATCCGAAAACACTAGGCCTTAAATTTCCCATATCACGAACGTTTGAGGTGAAAATTCCCTTAAGAAAACCATAGGGGTTTAAGTGCCTTCCGAACAGATAATTTACCGAAACGATCCGTTGGGTGCCCCTGATTCTATATGTATAACTGAAACCGAGATCAAATTCTCGCCGATAAATTGGACTTTGTTCTGATCGGTCTCATTGCAAAGGAAACAACGTCAAATGTTGTCGGTGATCGATATCTAGGGTTGAGTCTATCTCAATAAAGGAGAACTTTAAGTCTTGCTGGTTATGAGCGGGTCTACAGGTGTTTTTATCTGTGAAAGGAAGAGCGTCAAATCTCGCGGTTTAAATCGATAATTCCGGTGAAGGTGAAATATTTTCAGCCTTTCTCACTTCGCACAGCTCTCATCCTCGTTGGGGGTTCGACTCCATTAGGCAAAATCTTTTCATTCTTTCTTCTTTTCTTCCTTGTATCATTGGCAATTCTTTTTTTTTAATTAGCTACTGTAGACCGTTACGGGCGCTTTAAAAGGCTATGAATCGAAGTTCCAGAAATTTAAGTCATTAATTAAATTTTCGACCAATTTCTGACTGAGCTCGATGTCTGTTAAAATTCTTTCAACCTCTTGGTTATCAATCAGACCTCCTCTAGATTCACCTTTCAGCATCGAGTGGATCTAACTGGCTGTAGATTTGTTGGCCTATCACTGACAAATCTAAAACTACATGAGTGGATCCATCAGGGTTCCCTTCAAACACTACATCCTTTCTGCGATTTTTGTAAAGTTTCAAAAGTACCGAGCCATAAGATAACGCAGGCAATTCCAAGAAATCAGGATAAATTGAGCCAGACGAAAGAGAAAAATATCGGAAATGCAACATATTGTGAACTTGGCTTATTTCATCTCCTTTTAAGTACAGCAGTGTGTTGAAATAGTTGCAAAGCACGTGTTTGACTGATCAATGACCGTAGAAAAGAAGATGTAATCTTAAGGAGTCAAAACTAAGGTGAACTAGGGAAAACGAAAAGATGCATTGCCGACACTTACAGCATTTCTTAGCTACAATATGACACGCTTCAGTTCTCGAGTAGATTGTAATTTTGTGAACATGCGGCAAAGTTGCCTTTACATCTTAATTCAATTCCTGTTCAGAAACAGGATCCGGTGGTAACGGGAGACATTCCTTCAGAACTTCGATTCCTTTGGTCACTAAATGATTTTAAAATTCGTTGGCTAACAGAATGTTCAATAATTCAGTTGCACCAGCTTTCCTTGACATTTGATGCGATTGCGCGATTGCAAATAGCTTAAAAGCAATGACTCTATTTCGTATTTGTTCCTTTTATATATGTCAAGCAACCAGTTTTCACAGACTATCAAAGAACATAAAAAGATGGTTGAGAAAATGAACTTTAGTTAGTACTTAACGTTTTCCAGATCTCTATGCGACAATGTTAAAAATTGCTTCACTGGACTTTGAATTGGATGTCTCTGTCAAAGACATAACGGGAATTATGATTTTCTAAGTACCTACCAGTTAAGCTGTAAGAAATTATTTAAAAGTTCAGTTCAGCTGACCTTTTGTTGTAGTA
Organism: Pavona decussata; assembly: GCF_977016875.1. NCBI lineage: Eukaryota > Metazoa > Cnidaria > Anthozoa > Scleractinia > Agariciidae > Pavona > Pavona decussata. Next base: position 517,684 of record NW_028145557.1, on the reverse strand, counting down.
CATAATTCAGGGAAAAAGGGAATATCAGGATGCATTGCTAGAATGAGTAAACAGTATATCCAAATTGAATTAAATATCTTGAGCTGAAACAAATTAAAAAAAAAGTGTAAAGAAAACTGAAAAAAAAAAACAGAAAATAGATGACTGAAAGAAAGGAAACAGGTTACAGTCATATTTCAACGAGGAATTGACTTATCCCTGCGTTTAAAAGTAAGAAATTATTTAGTAGGTCCGTTCTATTGATCCATGAGAGATTACTTCATCGGTGATGGAAGAGGGAAACAACAGGACGAATTCATCTCCAGAATATAAAGCATATAAAAAAATAGCAAGAAAAACAAACAAACCCCCTCCCCTCCCCCTGTAATGTAGATATATAAACTAGTAGAAATCAAGGATTAGTAAAGTGCATTCGATCTGTGGCGTCTCTACTAAAATTATAGGGGTTTTATATTGTTTTGAAGAAATCAGAAATTAGTTAACGAAAGTGGAGTTCAGGGAGTGGATTATCGAGAATTACAATGCCAGTATGACACTTCGTTGTTATGTAAGGATGCAATAAACCAATGTAGCAAAATTCAACACAACAATATGCTTTAATAACTCCAAATCTTGTATAGTAGTTCACTAACTTGATGCGTTTAGGGTGTCATAGCAAACTTCAACCCAACAATAAACCTTAATAACTTAATAAAATGGTCTGCATTCATCTTATCAATGCTTATTGGCCGAAGGAATATAATTGGTCAGGTATGAGAACTCTGTACACAGAGAGAATGTCTGTGAACAGCAGCTGAGTTGACACATCACAGCTCGGTATCGTTGCCGGGGAGAATTGTAACGTTTGTTTCCTAGAAAACACGCCACTACATAGCTTCCTGGATGTTATGGTAAGTAGCTTCAATCATATTTGCTAGCAATCGGTTCGAATAAATCAACACAATTGCTCTTACCTTGGGGAAAACAGCGAAAAAATGTACGTCGAAGAAATCGCATTTCGAACATGCACAGTCGCATACACATGGAATACCAACTCTGAACTTGCAATCTTTTCTCCGCTCAGATGCGCGCATGCTCTCACCATGCCACCGAGCCAACAGTAGCATGATGTCGAGCCTTATTTTTGTGAGCCTACAAACAGAAGACAGTGGTAATGTCCATATCACTATGGCTACCAATTATGACATGCGATCGAGATCATCTGTGCCAACCAGTCCAAGATGGCGTACAAAGCAAGAAGCGGGACTGATTTCGAAAAGTAAAAAAAGCGACAGGAATAGTTGGTAGCGACAAAATCAGATCTCAAATTGTTACCTAATCCTGCTTTACGAGACACTTTTTTTTTAAATCGCGTAATTGAACTTTCGACCTTTGACGGAAGACAAAACAAAGGAGATATGGTTTTTAAGTAACTACAAGTTCTCAAGTAAGGAATTATTTAGAACTTCAGCGCTGTACTCCAGGAAGAAGATGATCAGGAGGCATCCCCGAGATTAATCTCAACGAATTAAAAAAGAGGAACTGCAAAGTGAAACGAAATAAAAAAAAAGATTCCTGAAAATTATCAGATCACCAATTATTACCTAATCTTAGTCGATGAGGCAACTTTTAAATCGCTTTATTGAACTTTCGAACGTTGTGCCATGAAGTAATGGCTTCTAAGTATCTTGCCGTTAATTTTTTAGTAGTTCATTTCATCTTTTTAAGTTGCTGCACTACACTTTATTCTATCTTCTGACGACAGTAGCTCAAGATGCAGTCCACTACCATTTTGGTATTTGTCAAGGTAATATTGATTCAGTTATCGATTTCCAAAGTTTCTTGTCAAAGTCAAGTTGAAAACACCTGGTATAATAATACATACGAGGGATTGTCGAACCTTATAGCTATACCTGTTCATGCAAAGAACACTTGCGACGGTGCGGAGCAGCCCTTTGAATGCTACATGGAGCTTCTTACTCAATATCTTACAAGCTTTGAAAACTTTCTGACTAAGACCCAACTGAATAGAGAAGAGGAACTGAGCCAAGAGCAACTGGAGAGACTTTTTAACCTTGTTAGCGCTCTCACACAACCAGGATTCACCACGACCAAGATTGAGAACAACTTTAATTTACATAGCCGAGGGCTGAAACAGTTTCATGAGGACACGTTCAAGATTCTTATGACAACACTGCAAACTGACATGCATTCAGCAATTTCAACGACTCCTCCCGCCGGCTACGTTTTACCTTTGGAAAGGGCGTGCAATGCCATGCCAAATGACAGGTTCCGCGTTTTTTCAGTGATAGATGTTTGTCCAACTCTCGCAAATTGCAGCACCTCGATCTATGAAAGTACCACGAATGCTTGCACAGAGGACAACAGATGTAATGTTACTCTTGCGATCCCAATGATGATCGGTGTGTTCTTTTATAAAGTAAGCTTTGCCTTCGTCGACAAATTTTGTAACGAACGATGCGCTGATGGCAATCCCTGCAACAACATGGAGCAAGAATTTGCAAGGATTTCTAAAGATCTAGAGTTGATGAAGACGTTCTTAAATATCATGAACACCGATGAAAACGCGTTCGAAGAATTTTTCAGGGATGCCGTTACAAGGAGGGCCTACTCCGAGATAAACGCAGCCATGGGCATCATAGGCCAGAACGAGGAGAGATTCAACATTCTTCAGCCTTACGCCCATCTTGCTTGTCAGGAAATTAAGTTTGAGCCCGCTTGCCAAGTTGCAATGTTTTATCCAAATTACGTATTGCTGAAGAAAGTGAAGGAAAGAAGAAGTAACCCAGGGCATCCTGGAGATACGAGGGATCTTACTAGTTACGGGAATATGGACCATGCTAAAATCATCCAATTGAAAAGGGAAACTATTAAACACACCCAGCTACTGAGTGCCATTGATAGTCTTAATGATGAGTTGAAAACACACGTTCAGAAAATTGGTTCTTACTTCCAAGGAATCGCAAGTTATGATCAGGCTATAGCAAACGCAGATGTAGAGTTTATAAATGGGAAACTTGAAGAATTTAATACGAGGTATACCGGACTTGAAGACAGGTTGGGAAGAGACCTAAGGAACGCCATGTATGCCTCGCTCGCCTCATTAACAGCTCAGCTGGTAGAGGCATCAGTAGCACTCGCATTTAAAATAGCACAAGAATCAAATCCCTTAAAAGCGATATTCAGTGGGGTAGACGTTGCGGGAGTCCGAGAACAAGCGGTCGCCGTTGCGAAGGCCGCAGAACAGGAAACACATCAAATAGCACTCCTTGTACGTCTAGGCGAACTTGCCGACGATACCGCTGAGATTGGGGATCTGTTAATGAACAATACCAACCAAATAACAGCACTGAAAAAAATCGTCAACAAAATTATAAACAACCAGGCAAATGACATTGACAAGGACGCAGATACATTCATCGATCAATACGCCAACTACACACCCATGGTAGACAGAGATCGCCTGGCTGAAAACATTGGAATGTGGGAAGCATTCAAGGAATCTACATGTAATCTTTTAAATGGTGTAGAAGCAATTGGAGCCGCCATAGCAACCGCCGTAGCTAATGGGTTCGCTCTATGTGAAAACCTGGAAGGGACAATTGCTGAGTTCAATGCTCTGAGAGAAAATATTTTTGATTTTCAATTTGATTTGGTGGACAGTCTAGCCGCAGTCGTGCGAGGCAACGTAGCGAAAAAGCTGTCTGCCTCCATTACAGAAGTAAATGACGACATGTATAAGGCTGATCAGCTACTTGGCGGATTTCTCATGACTCAACTTTTTATCCAGTCTCAAGCCTGGCTGTATTGCGACAAACTTGAGTATCAAAATGAGGGACAGAGAGCTCAACCATGTTCACCAGTAACTGGACTCTTCACAAACAATGAACTGGATAATATCGTGGCCTTCGAATCCCATGAAACTTACGTCTCGATCGAGCGTACAGTTCACATCCCATCAAAACCTCAGTACTATGGAGATTTGGGTTTTATTAACATCCCCACTTTGTTGAGAAATAAAGCTGCGTCTTTCAGACTTCCTTTAAATGTAACATGGTTGCGCATGTTTGACTGGAGCCTGATTGGTGAATCCCAAGCTTCCTTCGTCGAGAACTTCCAATTGTTTTTGCCGAAGAGTGAGTACGAAACTGGCCCAGAAAAAGTGAAGACGTCAACTCGCATAGTAGTCACCGCCGACACGGAAGCAGGCAGCTACATTTCCACAAACCGCGAATCCGCTGTGCTGTACAAGTTACCAAAGAAGCAAAGCTCTTACGTTACAGTTTATCAAGAAGGCTATCGAAAATCAACTTGCTCTAAGGAAATCTCAAACCCTTACGGTCTCTGCAACAACCTTCCCAAGATATGCCACACGTCAAGCAACGTAGCAGGCAGTCGCGTTCTCCCCACCACATTATCAAGATGGACAGTCACGTATCATGTTCAGCAGGGGGATGAAGAGATTGATTGGTTGGCTCCCAACTCTACAACTGACCTATACTTCATAGCAAAGCTAACACTTCGAATGCTCACTCGTAGATCGGCGCAATATCGTAGATCGGAGACTGAACGGCCGCTTGACCAAGATGTGTGCTGCCAAGGCAACACATATCGCTCGTCACTGGTCAGCAGTCAGTGTGAAGCTTGCCCAGATGGGTCGACGTCGAGGCTAGGAGGATACTTTTGCGAAACCAACCTAAACACTGGGGATGAACCTAATCCTTCCACTGGTCAAAACCGTAAACCCCATTCTGATGAAAACCGTAACCCTCCATCTGGTGAAAACCATAACCGTAACCCCTCCACTGAATGCAAAGAGCATCCTGTTCTTCTGCATGGAGCCACTCGCACGGGTAAGCAACCCCAAAAGGGGCGTGCTCTTTACACAGGCAGGAAAATTGGATGGCCTAAGGGTCACCCGATCAAAGGTCAGGTTCGTCAAACCAACATTTAGCTCATGATTCCGCTCCAGTGTTGGCCTCCACCTACGCATAAATACGAGACCTCACCAATCAAGAATTCATCAATGAACCAATGAATCAAACACTGACTATCGATATTTAATCATTAAGTAGCTAACAATTCAATTAATCCATTGGTGAGTGAAACATTTGTCAGTCAGTCAGTCAATTTATCAAACTTATCAATGCAATCAGTTAGCAGATCAATTTATCGCCCGTTCCACCAATAAAACAAAGCAATCGATCAGTCAATCAATCAATCATCAATCCATCCAACCATTAGCCTCCCACGCAGACTTTCTCAGGGGTTCATCACGCGTTCCTGCCCCACGGAACAAGACCGCGTGACGAACCTCTAAGAACGTCTGCGTGGGAGGCTATCCATCCATCAATCAATAATCAATCATCAATCAATGCATCCATTATCCAATGAGCCATCAGTCAATGAATCAATCCATTCGTTGCGCCTCCTAAATGTAACAGGAGAGACAAATAATAACAGCCGAATAAGCTACAATTTAAGGACATAAGTAAAGATGAAGAAAGTGACTTGATTAATATGAGATCTGAGACCTCACTTAGTTAATATCTATTCATCTACTAAAGAAAGCGAGATTTCAAGAAAGAAGACAGTTCTAAACTGCCGTCAAGGCGGTAATTATGACTTTGCTACGACAGTACTATCCATTTCTTTCATGACAAACGTTTCCGAGCGCTGTAGAAACTCAAATGAAAGCACTGTTTGTGAGTTCCCAAATAAGTAAATGTTGTCATTCAAAAGATTCACCTAAAGATTTACAAATCACAGCTAAATGCTAGGAAAGAGGTTTGATTAACGTTGAATATGAAATGACGGGTGTTCAAACATCTTTTGCAAAGCACGTTACCCGAAATAGACGCTAGGGTTACTTCTATAAGATCTCGTATTTTACTTCATTATCTTAGCTATAAACAAAAGAAAAAAAAAACATATATTTATCGGCATTTATTGGAAGCAAGGTCTTCAAAGAGCAGCAATTAAAAGACACTCGTGTTTTACAAATATAATCGGAATATTTGATTCGTGTGCGGCAAACTCATTCGTTATGAGAAATTTCAATGAGAACCAAGAATCGAACGAAGAAAGCCGAAATCAAACTAACATTAGCCTCATGGCAAATGATTCACGCTAACCTTGTTTGTTTCAGCGGGTTTTTCTTATAACTAAAAATATTTAGTTATTTTTGGTGCAGGGTGCAAAATTAAAATATTTTAATACGTCGTAAAGTTTATCTCAATCAAACAAGTTCGTAACAAACTTAACTTTGTATACACCTAGGCGTACGCTGGACAAAGTATCTTAACAAACAATTTGTTCTTCAATTGAACAAGTGACTTCAGTTGCCGCGGGCCTCTCAAACACTGACCGAATTTCCATCGTAGCGAAGAGTTTGTTTAAGGCTCGCCCTCACTCACACTTTTCAGTCGAAATTCACATAATAATCAGTTCTACGTTCTGCGAGTCTCATTAAAATCTAGGCTTCTTCAAGCGACTTGAAACCTTTTGCAGTCTTTTGTTCAAAGTTAGGATAATTTCATCTTGATTAAGTTCATTTCTGTAACCTTAAATTGAATTTTTTTCGACAGAAACTTAGTTTGAATCAGTACACCCTGATCTAACGATTTACATTTCCCTATCGATATTCTGACCCGATCGCTGATATTTTCAAAATAACAAAATTTTGCACAAGTAAACAAACGAAACTTAATCTGAGATTCTTTTATTTAATGGACTCCAAACAGCCGATTTCATCTGTTTTTACATAACACAGATATTTGTTCTACAGTAAACCTACCGTAAAAGATGGTGACTGGTCCATTTACCCATAATTCTTAGCAAACGAAAACCCTCAAAATGCTCTGAAAAGCGCACAGAAAATCTCTCAAAGCTGCAAACTCAGTTGGCATTCACAATGTTGTTGGTACAAGGACGAATGCGGTAAAAAGCGTTGCGTTGTATGTGTCTATTGGTTCTGTTAGGTTCGCAAGATATTGTGGTAAAGTAAACAGCAGCCATCTTTTTCTGTAGGGTTGATTAAGTATATAATTTTGAGATAAATACGAGCTAGTTTGTAACCCTAAACTCATTTGTTACTAGAGATGAATCTCAGTATCATTGAAGATAACTTGGACGACTTCTTCTTGCTGTCAGTGGAGTGCCATTATCTTAAATATTGTTTCGTGACATTCTTATGCTAATGTTTTGGAAAGTCAAATGAATAAGCAACTTTAATTTCAGAATTTCGTTCAAATGCTGTTACTTCAAACCTCCCGCCCGCTAATATTTAGACATCAGCTTGAATTGCTCGTCCCGTTTTCATAAAGGGACTGGGTCCTAGCTTATTACACTGTTCAAATAGCCCTTTTCACGGTTAACTCTGCTCATTTGCATTACAGTGAAATCTAGCATGTATGTGAGGCAATTTCGGGCTATTTTGTAGTTTTAGCCCGAAATTACCTCGCATCCACGTTAGATAACATTGTAATGCAAATGAGAAAAATCAACCGTGAAAAGGGCTATTGCGTCGTACGAAGAAATGAACCCCTTCCCCAGGAAGATTACATAAAGAGTAGTAAGTTTACACAATCTGGTTATGTTTCAGTTGTGTATGAACCAGGCTGTGACCTGTCGCCCACATTCCATACAAATGTCTCTAATTCTGAGATGGCGTGATCCATACAAAGTCTCTATTTTTCTTCGATTTTTGAAAGGCTTCTTCATGGTTGCAACCTAACAACAGAACCTCAAACTTGGTAAACTGACTAATTTTTATGTGATCTTTCTTGTGATAGACTCCAATTTTTGATTAAATGAAATTTAAAAACTCGTTCCCAGTCTCCACTTGAACTTCGAAAAGGGCAATAGGCCTTATCACGGTTTTCGACGCCATTTTGACGGGTAGGCAAACAGGCTTGAAATAACAGTGTTTGTATGGAAATCCGATGTCAAATAATTCTCATAAAACATCGCTTCCGAAAAATTCATGAATTGGAAACTTTTGGCACTAGGAAAAGGATTTTAAGAACAAAATTGGAGGGATGTAGCTGTGACAAAAAGCGTCCAGTCGTATTTTGAACTTTCCATACATTTCCCTGTATTTTTTCACGCGAATTATTTTTAGTAGCAGTTCACGGCTGGTTCGGAATACAGACAAATGTATGGAAAGTTCAAAACACGACTGGACGCTTTCTGACACAGCTACATCCCTCCAATTTTGTTCTTAAAATCCTTTTCCTAGTGCCAAAAGTTTCCAATTCATGAATTTTTCAGAGGCGATGTTTTATGAAAATTATTTGACATCGGATTTCCATACAAACACTGTTATTTCAAGCCTATTTGCCTACTCGTCAAAATGGCGTCGAAAACTGTGATAAGGCCTATTCTGCTTTAAAATTAAAATGAATTACCACGGCCGGCAAACAAACTGAAAAACAAACACTCTGATCACTTGAACGAGCAAACCAAATATTGACGAAAAAGAGTGTTTTATCCTGTTATTTTAGGTGCAGCCGAGTTTCTTTAACCAACTTCGAGGTGCTTGGAAATCGGCATGAACCAATCAATTAATCAATCTCGCACCCAAAGTCCTCAGGCTCTTTGGCCAGCTGTTTGTCGCTAGGAGACGAAGCTCTGGCTACGAGATTGTGAATGAATGAGTTTGAGAAGGAGTGTATTATTATATGTGAAAATGAGGTCGATTACATCATCAGAGTTTAGGGTTACCAGACACCAAGAGACATTGTTTAAAGTTGTTTGCGAGTAATTTATCAAACACCAGGAAGTTCAATTGAGGCCTCAAGCTACTGTTCGTATAAAACGTTATTAAAAGTCCAAGATTTCGCCGATCAACGGCATCATCAGGGACAACAGAATATATTTTCGCGTACATCCCGATTTCAAACGCTGAGAAGTGGATTGCAAAAAACAAAACGCAGCCGAGTTTTTTAAACCACCTTTGCACGGGTCGTCGCATTAAGCTGAACCACTGGCCAATCACAACAGACGATTGCAGGCTATCGAACCAATCAGAACGCAAAGCAAATACATGTAACCGAGGCACTGAATTTGGTTTTGAGTTTTGATTCTGTTCGTTGGAAAAGCAGCGCGAATTTTGCTAACCAATCACAGGGATTAGCAAAACAAAACGAAAAGAAAACGTGTAATTACTTTCGACACTCAACAGTAAACTTTAAAGAGTAACCGAGAGAGTAGATTTATTCCTTACAGAAAAAAGAAACCGATTTATCCACAATGTCTTTACATAATTTTCATTCGGGCATACACTAGTTCTTGAACTTCCGGTTATGGCAACATCCGGCATGCTAGTTGACGTCATCATATTATATGGACGGAAACCATATGACCTCGAACCTTTTCGGCCTCCATTTTGGTTTGACACACAACCTGCTGCTTGATGTTTCCCTCCCAGCTTTCCCTTCCTTTGAGGCCATCAACGATACGGATCCCTTGTCCAGATGTTTATAGTATTACCAGCATGTTCTTCTGTATTAATCCTATGTTGAACAGAATGGCGGGTGCAGCCCCATCTTTGCTGACAACTTCCACGTAATTTTATGACTTGGATTGTTATTTTGTCCTCTCACTGGCCAAAGTTTGCCAAACCAGGGGTTTGTTTTTCCTAACAAAGAGACCCAGCAAACAAAGCTCGAAGAATACAATGCATTTTTGGATACTAAGGTCCAGTTCAGACGCCGAACTTTTCATGAGCCGAACTTAACTTAAACTAAGGTCGGTGCAAATCACGAAAATCCCGCCTTTTGATTCAGACGCCGAACTTAATTTACTTGAAGCAAAACATGTTCTCCACGAGAGACTGCATCTGAAATACGTTATAATAACTTATTTATTAGGTTCAGCGTATGAAAAGTCAGTACGACGTCTGAATCAAAGCCGTTCCAAAACCGAAATTCCCGGCTGAGCCGTTCCAAATCGAAGCAGCCGTTCTCATCGGATTCAGACGCTGAACGTTTCATGCACTTAATTCAAGGCATTAGGTTCGGCTCATGAAAAGTTCTGCGTCTGAACTGGGCCTAAGTGCATAAAATTGCCACAACTGATTTAGTTCTCAAGGCTACGTGAATTTCCTTTTTGATTTACGATGTTTTTGCTGCCTAAAGTAGCAACAGACAATCCAGCAGTTACCCAACGGTTAATTTCAGTGTATACCTGCTTGGAAGGCCTTTCATCGGCTCAAACAACAGACCTTTCTCAGGAGAATAAAAAGCTTTGTTTTTGCACGGCAAGCCTCGCACTGAATTCGCGTCTGGCCGAGGCTTGTCGTGCAAATACAAAACTTTTTATTCCCCCGAGACTCAACATGGGCGTCGTGTGATAAGGGTCTATTCAGATTCAGTCGTAACAAAAATCTGTAGTTTTCTTCGTCAGCTGAAAATTTCGTCTCACTGGAAAACCAATTTCTTTCGTTTTTGAAGAAGCAAACATGCCTTTAAAAATTTGCAAAAAGGACAGCGAGCATTTTCGTTAAACCAAGAGCAGCTATAGAAAGTTCGGGGAATAAGATCTCAATTCCTAAAACTTTGTACAAGTTAAATTTTCAGCTAAAGCATCCAAAGCTTAGTCTAAACATCGCGAAAACTGAGTTTATGGTGATTGGTTCTCCTCAGAAGTTTCTTGCAGAGAATTGTAGTGAACTTATATCCAATTAGACAACCAACCAATTAGCAGGGTTGAGCATGCCAAATCATTAGGATTGATTATTGATGACCGACTTTCGTGGTCCAGTCACATCAGTGAACTATGCAGAAAGATATCCTCGGCAATCGGTGCCCTGAGGCGCATTAGGTTCCTAATTTCTCAATCCACTACAGTACAAATATATAACGCTTTTATCCAACCTCATTTCGATTACTGTGCCCCAGTTTGGGATGGATTGAGTTCTTATCTATGTTACAAACAACAACAATTGCAAAACCGAGCAGCTAGGGTTATTTTGCAAGCCAACTGCGAGGTAAACTCAAGCCTGCTTCTTGAAACATTGAAGTGAGACCAGCCATATATCTTTAAGAAGAAGAAAGCAAAAAGCCATGATGATGTTTAAGTCCCTCAACGGATTAGCCCCAGTGCACTTGCATGAATTATTCAGTGAGCGACACAGACTATGACTTGGGTGATTCTTTCCGTAAGTTAAACCTACCCAAGCCGAGTACTAACTATTTGAAACGAAGCTTTAGCTATAGCGGTGCCTTACTGTGGAATTCTCTTCCTGAAGGTATTATGGCGATCAGATCAATTCGGCAGTTTAAGAAGGAAATCAACCGCGCACTTGAAACATTCGATTCCCACTCGTCAATCTTGAAATCAGTTTTTTATAGTTATTTTAATTTCTGCAAATGATTGTAATTAAAATACTATTGTCATTACTGAAGATTTTTAACCGAGTTTAAACAAAGAACTACTACTACTACTACTACTACTAGTATTTGTGCAACTACGAATTCTTCAAATACACAGAACCAGTGTCATTTTGGAGGGAAAACGAGATAGTCATCGTCATTTTAATGCGAGTATTTGTGAGAACGACGTAGCCGACAAAAACAAGTCCTCGAAACGTAGGCGATCTCGTCTTTTTGGAATCACGAAAGGGCTTAGCTATCGATCATCATTGAAAACAACTGCGTCAAATTGTCGCTCAAAAAAAAAAAAGTAAAATAAAGCTTTTCGGGATAAATGTCACGTGTAAGTACTTCGCTAGAAACGTGCGTGAAGTCAAATCTTGTTGTCCTAATCATACTCGTCCTCAATCTAAAAGACTCTAATAGCAAAAAGTTCCTGAGTCCGAAAGAAACAACCACCACTACTTCTAAATCTGTACTCTATGTTTTATTTGCAGTTTGGACAAGTGCTAAATGCAACTAACTTTGACATTATGCAATAGGACGGCATATATTTCATGGTAAGGTATGGGTGACTATATGGCGAGTTAGGATTAGGGTTCTGTGGGTGACTATATGGTACCTTACCATGAAGTACTTCTAGGACATTATCATGATGGTGTCATATGACTACAACGTACTTCCAGAATTCATTTCGTTTTCCTTTTCAAATTGAAATTTTGTAATCCCAGTAGAGAGCAAAGAGCAAAAGCTCTAATTACCATAAGAAAACAAAAAACCTGAAGGATTCTGGTAGTTGTAGTCAAATGTCCTATTGTCAGCTAAGTGCGTTGGCTAGTTATTAGAACCTAACATTTAAAAAATATTCTACAAGTTGGATACACCTAATTGAAATTTTTTTTCGAGTTAGAAGTATAAAGTGTGATCCGCAATACGCCCCTAACGGCTTTCTAGGAAACATCTAAACAACGAGCTTGTTCCTGTTCTTACAATCAGAAGTGTGCTATTAGAATTAACGCTAATTAACACGTGCTGATAAATCGGCCTGATATGGCCTAATAGGCGAATCTTTGCTGACGTCATTGTTTACATTTTTCCTCATTATCAAACGACTTAACTCACAGAAGCCGCCGCCGTATATATGAACTAAATGCAAAAGTTGAAAGAGCTGATTAAGTTGAGCACTTTGTGCAATTTTCATCTCTTTGCAAGCAATATTAAAGGAAATATCAGCCATCGAAAACTGCGAAATTGCTGGGTGGCAACAAAGTTAATGCGCCACACATTCTCTGTCAAATTTCGAGTTTTTTTAAGAGAATTTCTCCGAAACCATTCCATATATTGGACTCAAATTTTCAGAGAAAACTGAAACTGTTGTGCTCTTTCAATATTCTATTCAGAGTTTTTATTTTATTAACTTTATCAGATAGTGATAAGCGATAAGCATATGTTAATGAGGCAAAAAGTGTAACCAAAGATTCGCCTTTTGGACAATGAATGGACAAAAAACGGCCAAATTTATAAGAATCACAGATTTCTTGAACCGGGCCGAAAACGAAAACAAAAAAGAAAGAAAGAAGAAATCGCCCGACAAAATATAACGTGTAAGTTGGACCGTGCGATTGAATCTTGTAATCATCCGATATTTTGGTACGTGTACTCAATTGAATTGAGTGTCAAAAGAAATTTCGTGTTTGCTTTGGTTTTGCATTACTACGCTCTGTGATTGGTTTACCAAATTCGCGCCACTTTCTCTACCAATGGGAATCCAAACCAAAACCAATCGTGTTTTAGCCGCACGAGTTTGCCCGCGCTTTAGCTTGGCGCCAGTTACATGAATTTGCTTCGAATTCTGATTGGCTCGTTGTGTTGTTTACATCTATTGTTATTGGCCAAAGCCTATTTACTTTGGTTTTGGTTTTACGACACTCAATTGAAAACCGCTCTAAGCCTTCACACGCTTAAAGCGTATCCAGGAGATTAACTATGGAGTGCCAGAGGTATGGTTTGACTGTTGAAAACTCTGATACCACTATTTTTGCCTGCCTTACAACCCTTAGTTAAAAGATCGACTCATTGTGCAAACTGTTTGTATTTAATTTAAGAGAGCTGAATACAGATAATTGAGGGGGCACATAGATCTTATGCAAAGATGGCTGATATTTTAATATTCTTTAGTCTGCATTCAAATTAGCCCTACTAGCCTCATTCAAGGTAAAATACTCTTTTGATTTTTGAACTCAAGGAATATTTAAATGTCAACCGTTTTTTGAAAAGGGTGTATGCAGTTTTCAAAGGAACAAAATTTAAATACATCTGGGCAGTTGTTCAAAGGCCGATAAAGCTAATCCTGGGTTAACGTGAACTTTGATTTGAGTATATTTACTAATTCGTAAGGATTCGTCCAAAAGATTTTTGTCCCTTAGTTTTGCCTTAGAAATTTCTTTACCATTAGCTTAAAATCATCTTTAATGAGCGAGATGAAAACCTTGGTTAACTTTTAATCGTGGATTAGGGTTAATCGGCTTTCGAACAACCGGGCCCTGGACACAGAATATGCACAATTTTAGATGTTCCCATTTCCCACATTAGGTCACAATCGTTTATGGTTCATGCTTTGTTTTTTAATCGGTTGTATCGACATTTGGAAGACGGATTAGACCAGACACCAGATTTAACTAATCTCAAGCTTTCTCCAGTAGGCAGATGGGGTTCCTGTGAACCATCTCCAGATCCACTTTATGCCCGATTAAGTCCCTGATATTGGAGATCTTGTACTTGATCATGGTTGGTCTGCAGAGAGCAAATTCAATGAGAAACGACACAAAAAATTTACCCGAAGCAAAAGTTTGATGGGGACTATGAACTTTATGAACGACCAGAAGTGTTTTATCTGGTTTTAGACCCGATAAAACACGTGCTGCGAGTTTTTTGAACGGCTTCAAAAACATTCCTGGAAAAGCGTGTGTCACGAGAGTTCATAACAACTATGCTTTTCTGAACGTTGGAAATTAGCATACGAGAAAAACACCGCTTACTAATGAGGAGTGTTTTATGAGCTGATAAAACACCGCATACTAATAAGGAAAAGGTTTATCGATATACAGTCACTGCACGTGATGTATTATCGACCATTTGATAGAACGATAGGCTTATGAATTATTAATGAGTTTTTGAATACTCAAAGAAATTGCATTAAATGAAAAGAACTTCAGGACCCGCAGGTAGCTTTCAGCTATTCGAGGGAGACTGAAAGAAGAAGGAGATTTCAAAATAAAAGAACGAGAAATTCAGGTAACTCTAGAGGCAATCTTGGGTTAATCAGTTTAATTCACGCGAATTTTTTTGTGTGGTGTACTGGATCAGTAGAGGCACGCCACAAAACCAAACAAATATAGAAAAAAGATGTAAAAAATTGAGGTTCAATTGTTGGAAATAGTGTCCAAATTTCAAAGCGTAGTTTACAAGATGGAGATAACCTTTTAGTATTCTGAAAATGGGATTTTATTATCCGCCGTTTTAGCTTTTAAATTTCCCGAACGCTGCCATTTTGGATCTTATGACGTCACAAGGTACGACGTCATCGAATCTAAAATGGGGGCGCGCAGAAATTTGAAAGCGATAAAAAGACGGTAATAAAATCCCATTTTTAGAATACTGAAATGTTATCTCGTCTTTTTAAACGAAAGTTTGAAATTTCGACACTATTTCCAACAATTAAACCTCAATTTTTGTGAGAGTGGAGATTCCCCTTAAAAGCAATAGGTTCCTTTTGATGCATTAAAATTTAGCTTGACAATGAGGGCACAAACAAAGGAAATTGAATTAACGTTTTTGTTTATTTCTTTTGTTTGTGTCTTCTACACCTCGATATCAACTTAAATTTTAATATTTTGAAATGCGACTCTTGAATTTCAAATATAATTTCCCTGTTTTGTGCCAGTAAATGTTTTTTTTTAATTTATCGGACTTCGCCTTTGCCACTTAAGCAGGGGAGCCACTACAGCAAGAGCCAATAAGAGTGGTCCCCTTATAACACATAAAGCATGGGGAACACATACATTAATTAAATGAATGTAAATATATGAAACATACATTTTGAACTGCGGATGAAAGATCAAATAGAGGAAAAATCCTCGCAG
Organism: Pavona decussata; assembly: GCF_977016875.1. Taxonomy (NCBI): domain Eukaryota; kingdom Metazoa; phylum Cnidaria; class Anthozoa; order Scleractinia; family Agariciidae; genus Pavona; species Pavona decussata. The sequence continues at coordinate 502,167 of NW_028145557.1, read as the reverse complement.
TTAGTACGCAACTTCAGCAGTTGCGAAAAGAAAGCCTGAAAAAAATTCAGGCTTGAACGGGATTCAAACCCATGACCTCTGCGATGCCGGTGCAGTGCTCTACCAACCGGGCTTTCAAGCCAACTGGGAGCTGGTGTACCGGCATCGCAGAGGTCATGGGTTCGAATCCCGATCAAGCCTGGATTTTTTTCAGGCTTTCTTTTCGCAACTACTTAAGTTGCGTATTAACTGCGAGGATCTTTCTTCTATTTGAACATACATTAATTATCAAAAAAGACTAGAAACAACACGACGGTTGCCACATGAAACTGCGAGCGGCGTTGCATTTTGGGCAGATAGGCCACGATCTTATATCCTCCTGATCTGATCAAAATAGTATTCCATCAGCATTCTTTTGAAAGATTGAAGTTTCAGCACTACATATCTTGCACTGGCAAAAGCCTCACCGAAAACCATGACAAGGTATCGATGCAATCGAAATCGCGCGCACTCGCGTGGATCGTGGCACTATCCCATTAAGAGACCGGTCTTAAGCGAGGAGATCCGCAATTCTCGCGCTCGTTCGCTTTACTTTCCCTTCAAAAACTCATTAATAATTCAAAAGCCCATTGACCTATCAAATGGTCGATAATACAGCACGTGCAGTGACTTTATATCGATAAACCTCCTCCTTATTAGTATGCGGTGTTTTATCAGCTGATGAAACACTCCTCATTAATATGCGGGGTTTTTCTCGTATGATAATTTCCAACGTTCACAAAAGCATCATTGTTATGAACTCTATTGACACACGCTTTTCCAGGAATGTTTTTGAAGACGTTAAAAAAAACTCGCAGCACGTGTTTTATCGGGTCTAAAACCACTCGGCTGCGCCTCGTGGTGTTATAAAACCCGATAAAACACTCCTGCTCGTTTTTTAAACATGACTAAAAAATGAGAGACTGCTCACAGTCTGTATAATGTGCGTTTGGTTCTTACCTCTCTAAGGAGAGTCCCCATGCAATGACTGATACATCTTTTGGTAATCCCATAGGGATTAACATCTCTGGTCTGAACACTCCAGAATTTCCTACTTCCACCCACTTCTTCAGGCCTGAAAAAATGACAAAATCTTAGCTGCGAATACACCTAATTGCAATCGTTTATGACTCTATATTGCTCGTGTACTGAAGATAAAATAAAATCAGTGCGTGTATTTTGAGGCGCTTTGAGGCCGTTTTTTTGGTTCGAAATTTCACGTGGATCGTTATAACTGAAGAAATGTGTCTCAAAACGCCTACAAAACGCATACAGGCAAATCAAATTTCATCTTAATTACGCGCGTAATTTACAGGCAGAAACGTGTGGGTTCGCTATGTGTGCTGCAAGCTATGATGATCGATAGTTCATTATTCATTTCGGGTGGTTTTCGAAAGTTCACTTTTTTTATATATTTATATTTGGTAGTTTAGGGGAGTTTGTTTCACGGTTTTTGAAAGTTCATTTTTCATTTCCCGGTTTGGAGAGTTCATTTCGAGATTTTATATACATTTTGCGGTTTTCGTCTACATGGTCGTATTAATGGGGTACCTTTCTAAAGGAAAAAATCTGTTGGTATTAACAAGGTTTACAGATCAGAAAATTACTGTTCTTTTTTTTTTTTTTTTTCGGGACAAAAAACAGCAGTCGTAAAGCGGGCTCCCATTGTACTTAGAGCGGTTTTCAGTCGAGTGTCGAAAGTAATTACGCAATTGCTTTGGTTTTGCTTTAAAACGATCTGTGATTGGTTAGGAAACTCGCGCCACTTTTTCGACCAATGAGAAACAAAACCAAAACCAATCTGACTTGCACGCATTTTCCCGCGCTTGGCGCCCGCTACTGCATGCATTTGCCTCGAACTCTGATTGGCTCGTTTCGCCGTGTGCGTAACCTGTGATTGGCCAGAGTGATCACTTTGGCCTTGGATTTACGACACTCGATTGAAAACCGCTCTACAGCAGCTGAGAGTTCAAATTAATATGACACAAGTCGGTGTTTTACCTTCATGGTAGCTGAAGACCTCCATGCTTGGTTCCGTGTAAGGATTAAATGCAGGCTTGAACCTCAACTTTGTAATACCTGATCAACAAATTGCAATTCACGAAAGAAAATTAAAGCTTAAAGCTTTCAAATTCTAGGTAGAATTTTTCAAATGGAAGAACAAGTGAGGAAGGGTCTTGAGGTGTTGTGCTCTATAGAGGAAAGAACGCTGACGCTAGCCAAAACTTCCAGAGAAACCAACCACTGGAGATCCGAAAATCTGGATATTTTTTTACCTTTAAATCCCGAACAGATAATAATGAAACGGATGTAACGTCTTAGACGTTAAATTCGTCTGTTAGGTACGTCGTTTAAAACGTTTAAGTAGCAGGATGTTAAATGCGTCTGACTCAATTTTGATGTTAATATCGTCTCAAGACGACATTAACGTCTTAGCCCCGGAATTTAAAGCCTCTAGCATAAAGAAGACTGTAAAAGGTGAATGATGCATTTCGATCAGTATTTTATTAAAGGGGAAGTATCACGCAATTTGCTGTCATTTCAAAACCCAAAAATGTTTGTCTGTCAACAGAAACAAAGCAATAATTGTCAAGTTTGTTATAAATTATCACCCCAGTGCAATAAAACTGTCGATTAGTGCCTCTGGCTAGAGACAGAGTAGGTGGGTATGGATTGAAACTTGAAAAATGTTACGCTAATGTATTTCAAGTTCTCGAATTTTTGTTTCCAAAATGCGCTAGAACAGATCGCAAGTTGTTCCTTTTAGGAATTGAGTTGATTTTTTTCCTCTTCCTCTCATCATTCTAGAATTATTTGGCAGCTTATTGAAGGTCTTATTTCATCTTTTTTAACAAAAGATACCAAAAACCCCATGATACTTCCCTTTTAAGTCCAATGTTAGTGAAATGCGTATAAGATTGACTTTTGTTATTAAATTTAGCAGAAAAACTAAAGCGGAGAGATTTCGACGTTTCGATGACATCCTGTCATCATTATCAAGAAAGTACAGACCAAGTCTTAACATCCAATCAGACTCAATACGTGCCAAATTATTCACTTGACTTTGGTTTTCCTTTGTGTGAGGTCACTTGATGATTCACTGGCTTAGAACAATAGACTATTGTTTTCAGTTTAGTTTTGTCTACTTACTTATGTAAATTTTCTTCATTTTCTTGATAATGATGACAGGATGTCATCGAAACGTCGAAATCTCTCCGCGTTAGTTTTTCTGCTAAAGTTAGTGAAATGAGTCGGTTTATTTGGTCTGTTTTTTGTCTACTTTGCTGATGGCGTCGGAAAGTCTTTTGTAGATGCATGTAGCCGAGGTACTTGCTCTGAATTTAAACACCAGCTTTTGATTCCTAGAGAAATCGTTTTCAGTAAATTATTATAATTTTATATATATATTTTGAAAACATTGTAATCTTAAGTTATATTGTTGACAGAGGTAGCACGGCTCGCAGGAAGACCATTTGTTTGCACATGAATGTGATGCCGTGATTGAATAACGATGATGATGATGATGATGATGATGATGATGATGATGATGATGATGAAGGTGATAGTAGTCACCTATGGCTCAAGCAGTAGGTAAAACATTTTGTATAGTCCCAGTCGATTTTGAGGTTTGTTTGTGTATGGTGTTCAGCAATGTCAGACAACTCCAGCAAGCGTCCAGCAAGCGGCCAGAGCAAGACTTGAACCTGGGACGTCCGGATTTCAAGTCCGGCGCCCCAACCACTCGGTTATGCTACATAATTCCGTCGGTCGTGTTTTGAACAATTCTAAACCACATTAGCCTTGAATGCCACTCACCTAGCTTCTTGAAGAACTCGTACAGCACTCCAATCAGATCACCAAGAGTCAAGTTGTAATCGGCAACGACACCTTCGATCTGATGGAACTCAGCCAAATGTGTGGCATCGAGGGTCTCATTCCTAAACACTCGATCGATCGAGAAGTACTTGGCTGGCGTGAATGTTTCCTGGAAATATAATAAAGAGATTAGAAAGATTTAGAATTAGGTTTACGGTAAACGACAGCGATGAACCCGTGACCACGTTTATCCTACATTTGCCGCTCGTTAGCATCAAAAGTGAGAATTATTTTGGACTATTTTCATCTTTGTATTAACTTTTCAAGAAAATATAAACGACAATTTGCCGTTTGCCATTTGCCGTAAACGCGATTCTAAATCTAACTAAATCTAAATTCTAAGTTAATTAAAAAATTGACTGATTTCGAGGGTTTTTTTGTTTATCGGCATCATGGCAATATCAATTTTGCTAAAATATCAATGCTGAGAAACTTCAATCCAAAACCAAAAACTGGTGCAAAATTCACATCGATCGGTGTTGGAGAAGACTACTTAATAGCCGATTGAAAAAGAGGGGTTAGGTCCCTCAAAAAGAACTATATCGAACCACCTTACAATGCCTGAACTGGACACTGAACTTCAAGTAATATATCAAACACAAGAAGGTGTGTTTCATCAGATATCCAAACACTGAGAAAGTACGTGGAAAAAACGAGGCGAAGCCGAGTTTTTTTAAACGAGCTTCGAGGTGTTTGGATATCTGATGAAACTCACTTTCGAGCGTTTGATATGGCTTCTCAAATGAGTAATAATTCTTGGAAAAATTCAAGGCTAAAGTTGGGAAAATTTTATGGTAATTAGGATCACATATCCAAACCACGGTCACGGTAGTGATTTTCTTTGTTTTCCCTTGATGAATTATTTATGAGTTTGAGAACCTCTACTAACGAATTGCATGTTTTACTGCCGGCAATCATAATTACGGCGACAAATGACTGACGACATAAATACAGAAACCAACAAAGTGAATCGAAATTCGCTAATCACAGCTCACGAACAAGATCTTTTGACCCCGCTGAGCCAAATGTTTTTGTTTTATTAGCGGTCCGCTGTAGTGATTGACGGCAGTAAAGAGCAAAACGGTTGGTTGAAACTTCAGAGTCCGCTAAAGGCCCGTTTAAACGGTTTCAACATTTGCCCAACATTCGTTCAGCAAACGTTGAACGGATGTTGGGCAAATGTTGGATGAACGGAGTGATCAACCGGCTTCAACGACAATCAACATTTTTAAGAACAAAGGAAATGTTGAATGTAAGTTTAAACCAATTTAAATTTGATTCAACACACTTTCAACAAGCTTTCAACATTTTTTGCACTTTCAACAATGTTGAACGACCTGTTAAATCGCCCCCGACATTGTGTTGAAACCGTTTAAGGACGGTGCCTACTAATACAGTACCGAAGTATTTTTACGCGGTTTATGACTATGGGGGAAAAGCAGACCTTAGCAAGGGCTATTGAAATCCGAAAAGAAAATTGGGGGTAACCACGCATTTTTCAGAGATTAATAAGCAACAATTATTCCAAAAAGCAGTAAAATACAAAGTAATGTATGGCGTTTTTTTTCTTTCTTTCTTTTTTTTTTTTTTTTGTTGTTGTTGTTGTTTTTTTTTTTCAAATCGACGCTTTATTATTTCTGAAAAATGCATGGTTACCCCCAGTTTTCTTTTTGGACACCGAAAGCACTTGGTAAGTTCTGCTTTTTCCACATGGTTTTAAACCACGCTAAAATATCCCTGTATTAGTAGGCACCACCCATAGGAAACCCGAGTATCTCGAGATGCGCAGAACGTATGCGCAGTAACAAAAGTAGGCACCGTCCTAAAACGGGTCTTAAGACGCAAAAGCAAATTGAAGTAGTGGGTAAACAATAACTGGAAATCAAACCTGTTGAGCCAGTTTGTAAAGCATTCGAGCACTAACGGCTGTTGTGTGAGTCCTGAGAATGTTCTTCTTCGCTTCTTCCAGCTTCCATTCATACTGGTAGCTGAAAAAATCAAATGACAAGCAAGATAATAGCAATTCTTATACAAAGTCCAGCCCACTTAGAAGCTTCTCCTCCATGTATCTCCCCAGGTGGCCACTATCCTGTTGATCATCATTAATTTTGTGTTAAGGACCTCCCGCTAAACACTGTACTTAAATCCCCTTCAAAACTCATTAACAATTCATGACCCATTGACCTATCAAATGGTCGATAAAACATCACATGCAGTGGTTTTAAACCGATAAAACCTCCTCCTTATTAGTATGCGGTGTTTAATGTTTTCTCGTTTGCTAATTTCCAACGTTCACAAAAGCATCATTGTTATGAACTCTCTTGACACACGCTTTTCGAGAAATGTTTTTGAAGCTGTTCAAAAAACTCGCAGCATGTGTTTTATCGGGTCTAGAACCACTCGGCTGCGCCTCGTGGTTTTAAATCCCGATAAAACACTGCTGCTCGTGTTTTAAACATTACATCAGAAACTGGTCACTGGTAAATGATATTCTTGATTTTCCCCCCATTTTATTCATTTGTTATCTATTCTTCACCTCAGTATCATGCGATTTAACTTAGCACAGCTGTACATAAAGTTTTTGACGAATTTAGGCCGATTTTTCCTTTCGCTCAAACATGACAGAATTTCAGCTAATTTTTGCATATAGCCTTCAATTTCATCAGAGAACTTCGCTCTGTGTTTTTCCCCTCTAGTTTATGCTTAGTTTTCGAGTCTTTGCAAAGACTCTCTTTTTTCTCTTTTTGAAAAAGAGGAAAAAGATAAGCTATATGGATAAACAAAACAACAACAACGCGACGTTCTTTGATTTAATTAAAGGCCACAAGCAAAACTTCATGTACTTTGGAACGAAACGAAAAATCGACCTAAAATTGGACATAGACGGATACATGTATGCACTCAGCCGTTCAATTCTTAGCACGTTAACGTAAAGGTGAAGTATCATGGGGTTTTTGATATCTTTTGTCAAAAATGATGAAATAAGACCTTCAATCAGCTGCCAAATAATTCTAGAATGACGAGGGGAAAGAAATCAACTCAACTCTTGAAAGGAACAACTCGTGATCTGTCCTAGCGCATTTTGGAAGCAAAAGTGCGAGAACGTGAAAAACATTAGCCTAGCGTTTTCCAAGTTTCAATCCAAACCGGCCTACCCTGTCTCTGGCCAGAGGCACTAATCGACAGATTTATTACACTAGGGTGATAATTTATAACAAACTTGACAATTATTTCGTTGTTTTTGCTGACAGACAAACATTTTGGGTTTTGAAATGACAGCAAAATTGCGTGATACTTCCCCTTAAACTCAACAGTTATTTTTGTCTGTCCCTTACCCCTGTGAGCCGTGTCCTCCAGATTCGTGCATGGTCTTAACTCTTTCGATGTACGATTGTGGCATCTCCTCTAACTTTGCAAACTTAGGATCTGAAAAAGTTTTATATCAACAATCTAAAACATCAGAAATTTAAGGATGGTTCCTCCTAGCTAATACAGCGGTATTTTTGCGCAGTTTAGGACTATGCTGTAAGGAAAAAAAAGGCAGAACGTACCATCAGCCGGTATTATTATCGTTTCACTAACCTGCCATGAAAAATGTGTCATGAGCATCACGAGCTGGATGCTGCTGAGGTTGAAACAAAGAATCAAAATTCCAAAATGAACTCTCCACAAAGTTGTTCGTAGGCATCTCCGTGAACCTAAAAAATTAAAAGTAGTATTAAAGTGGATGATTTGATAACTGTATATAATCTTAGGCCTGTTCCAAACGTCGTGCTACTTCCGTGCCGAACTTAAATCAATTTGACCCGGCAGTGGCACGGCAGTGGTTTCAAACGTCGAATTTAATTCAGTCGCGCCAAATTCTAAAATATAGAAAATATAGAAAACGACAAAATTAACCCAAATACATTAAAATAATTTATGAATTTAATTGGGCACGGCAATAGCACGCCGTTTGAAACCAAGTCGTGCTACTGTCGTGCGGCACGGCAAGACCTGCCGTGCTAAATAGTCGTGCCGAACTTAATTCAGCATGCCGAACAAAAAAATGGTTTCAAACGTCGTGCTACTGCCGTGTTTAAGTCGAATTGAATTCTTGAAATAAGTTCGGCACGGCAGTAACGCGACGTTTGGAACAGGCCTAACTGCTCGAGGGCTTAGAATTCCTTAAAGTCCGTTTTCATTGGTCCGCTGCTATTGTTATAACTATGAAGCTAGTCTGCTTGGCCCTACATTCAAGGAAAATATTTTAATGAGATAGTTTGAGCAAATTTTAACCACTTATACCAAAGAATTCGAGAGATGGATAGACAGCCGTGGTGGTTGTTTGTATATATCAGAGCGAGTTGTAGAACTTTCTTCGTTTCAGGCGTGCGTTATTCAAAATTCCGAAAAGATTTCGGACCCGAAAAACTATTTTACATGCACTAAATTCCTTACCAAAACATCAATTTTTTATAATTTTGAAAGTAGAGTGGAACCTCGCCTTACGACGACCTCGTCATTACGACCAATTTTTTTGTGCCCCGAGCGAGTTGAAACTGCAGTCATTTCCTTACTTTTACATGTACAACCTCATTTATCCGACCACCCCGTTACTACAACCACATTTTCACGGTCCGAAAGTGGTCGTTTTAACGGGCTTCCACGGTATAAACATTTTTAAATGCTTTTATTTTTAAATGTTAAAACTCAAACGTTTTCCAACATGAAGAAACGCATTGAGTCAGTTTGTATGAAAATCAACCGACCATCTGTGGAAAAGAGACATGAAAATTACTGTTCCGTCCCGAACGCTCTTCGGAAAGTTTGAGAAACGGACATCAGATCTTTATTATCTATTTTATCAGTTGGTTGGTCTCGCAAATTTTGGGGAATGCAAACACATTCAAACTGGTTATAGAATTGAATAAAACCTCAAAGTAAGTGCTTATGGCTTCAGAGAAAACACAAAAGAAAAATACGAAAACTCAAAGGAAGCGTGGACGGGCAAACGTTGGCAAGATTAAAAAAGATTGCATTTACGTGACTTCAAAAACAGCGGACCAATTTTTTGTCCGGCTTTACCTCATTTTGTATGAAAGAGTCCTTAGTCCTTTGAGCCCCCAGTGGGGCATAGGGCCGCAGAAAGAGTGATCTATATTAAATGTTCAGAAATCGTCTTTATTTTGTAACTGCATTGAAACATTGTAACTGTAATTTTAAGTTATTAATATTAATTACCACGGCTCACAGGAAGAGCAGTTTTGGTCTTGTACATGTGAATGATTGTGATACCGTGTTTAAATAAGATGATGATGATGATGATGATGATGATGATGATGATGATGATGAGGACGGTTTGTTATGTGGCCGTGATTTCATCAATAAATGAATTTTGCATTGCCATTTTCACAGTTGCACACTATCAACCAAAACACCAGGACCTACATTGGTAACTAAATTAAATCCTCTTTTCACTACTGCCTCGGTAAAATCCTGGTCTGGTTACCGGCCTGTTCACTCACCCCATTTCCAAGAAAATCTGTCTGAACTGTGCTCTGACTTTCATCAAAGGATGGAGGTGACCTGACGTTGGAATAATTCCTTGAGCGTCAAAGTTATAAGGCTTGAATTTCATTTGCTTCCAGGAGCCACTAAAGAAGACAACAGATCCAATTTGTTACTGCTCATTAAGATGAAACGCTTTTTGCAAGAGCCAAAGTTGCAATTTGCCTTGTATAGTTAGTTTGTACATGTATATAGTATGTTGCACTTCAGCATGCTTAAGATGCCCCCCCCCCCCCCCAAACAATCCCATAATTCAACACGCATGTACTCTCACTCTGGATGGGGTACCACTCTTTTTAATAATATAAAAAATTAATAATAATAATAATAATAATAATAATAATAATTATAATAATAATAATAATAATAATAATAATAATAGTATCAAGTGGAACTGATTTTAAAATGCCGAATTTCATTTTTTTTAAAACTTCATGACATTTGTTTTTTTTTCTTTACAAAAACATTATTCCTTGAAAATATTTTTTTTGTTCATCGAAATGAATTGTAAATAGGTTTTTAGTAGCCCTTTTTTACATACTTTTAACTTGTAAATAGCAATTTGTGTTGAATATTTTAATGAAGAATTATTATTATATTTCAAAATAGTAATAATAATAATAATAATAATAATTTATCAACTTACTATAGCGCCTTTTAACATAAAAATGATCAAAAGCACTTTACAAATATTAGGAAAGTGGGCTATCATATTCTCTGCAACTGCTAGGGGTTTTGTTTCAGGCCAGACGCCAGACACAATGTCTGGTTGTTTGACGTGTAACATCCGGTAGTTCACACCCGGTTCACACAGTAGTTCACACACCAAATAATAATTTTTTTTAAGTGTGAAAATCGGTTTGTTTTGCATTCATTAGTCAAAGATAGAGTTTACTATTTTGCTCACTTATGTAATGCATACGATCAGAAAAAAGAGAGCCATTTCCTTCATGAATATATAATAAAATCATTATTCATCATTCCCCATCCCCTCCTCCCTCCCCTGCCATCTGTAAACCATCTGTCATATCCAGGATTATCCCACACTCTTTCCGATTGAAATCCGTTTTGGAATCTACCATAAAAACGGACAACTGCACGCAAACTGTTAAATATTATAATTGCCAAATCAAAATATTTCATTTTTTGTGAGCATTTTTTAATACCTTAAAAGACCTTCCCTGTTAACCAATTCCGGTCCAGGGAATGCAGGAAATTGCATTTTAGAGAGTCCAATTTTAAAAATCTCCTGGGAGCATGCTCCCGGATTTCCCCATAAGTTCATGCTTCCAACACTCAACATTCACGCCTTTGGCGCTCAAGTCAGAAGTCCGCCTGTTTAACCTCTGAACCCAGTACTTTAAAATGCTACTGAAAACCCTGCAACTGCACAAATTATGGCCGTTGAGAACAGGCCGTGACACTTGATTTGATACTCACCTTGTAAGCATGTCTGCTGTTAAATCAGCTTCTAGTTTGGTGGGTGACGTGCTAAATTCACTTCCTTTTGTTACATAAAAGCTCTTGATGATTCTAACAAAGGACAGAAATTTAATTAATAATTAACCAAATTACTGTATTATATGTATAGTCAAGTTAAACTTAAAAAACATTATTTAATTAATTCATTAATTGCAACTATAGCAAAGGTACAGCAAATAAATCGAAGCACGTAAAGTCTGAATGATGGTTGGGTTGAATAAATCTGAATTTAAATACTGCTACAAAACTGTCTCTGTCACTGTTTACATTTCCAGTGATGAGCTCTCATTCATTGGCTGTCTAGTAAAAGTAAGATCCAAGGAATTTTGAGTACAAAACGAGCTTAATATGCAGCTTACATTTGCATCCATTTTTCAATACAGTCAAACCTGTATTAAGCGGTCACCCCCTATTAAATGGTCAGTTGTCAAAGTCCCAAAAATACATCCTTTAATTTTGACCATCTCTCAGCTGATTTTTATCAAAATTACAGTTCGGTATCATAAGTCATCATTAGGCAAGGTACAGTAGATGTCAAGACTGCTTCATGACATGCTTTGTTCTGCAAAGTTTAATACATGTAGCTTCACTGATCACTTGTCTCTAAGCGGAACGCAGGACTTACTGTGTTCTAATGAGTTTCCTTTTCTTGAATTCTTTCATTTTTGCATCAGGGATGTCTGACAGCTGATGATCTCTGATCTTAATCAAAGCAGCTTGGACATCATCTTGGACATTCTCAGCCTGACAGACAAAATGCAAATAATGTACTTTATATTCCCGTTAAAGGGCTTACAGCTGAGGAAGGGCCACAAGTGATGACTTGGCATTTAGAATACAAGTTTTTCTTGATAACCTCTATTCTGACCCACATAAAGACGCAGTGTAAGGATATAAAAAAATGAAGTTTTGTGATGAATATTGTGAAGGCACTGGGAGCAAGGATAGCACAGTGGTGAGAGCACTTGTGTCCCACTAATGTGGCCCCCGGCTCAGTTCTTGGACTCAGAATTATAGAGTTGTTGTAATAATTTTATGTGGTTTTCATTTTACCCTTTATTTTACATCTAATTTATCCTTACAGCATCGCTGCTTGAATAAAGATTTAAGTCAGGGCTGAGTTGCTTGAAGCATGGTTAGCGCTAACCATTGGTTAAGAGGTATTAAAACCTATAGGTTGTCATGGTACAGGTGTATTTAACCCGGGTTAGCGCTAAAAATGCTTCGAGCAACTGGGCCCAGGAGAATAAAGGGAATAATCACCAAGAAAATGAAATGCCTTGATTTTTAGACAAAATCTCCCAACTAGTAGCATAAGAAATATATGAAGGAAAGTGAGGAGAATTTACACGCTGATACTGCAGTTGAAAGGGTTAATCCAATTTCTCTACCTGTCACATAAAGCAAGCAATGAAGCCACATAAATCAATTCCTTCATAAATATTTTTTGAAACAACATTAGTTAAATGTACTGTACCTTGCCCAAGGAGGAAACTCTTCCCAAAACCTGGTGGCTAGCAAAATATAAAATTCCCTGACTACTCACTGACTTTGAGGTAGAATTTACTATTTCCCTGACTTCATATAGAAATCGAATGTTTTTCCTTGACTTTTACCTCACCATGGCAGCCCTGAATAAATAATTATACTAAAATTCACACCAGCCTTGTAGTTCTATATTCTCACCTTCCTTATGACTCGTGGTCCTCCCTCTGCACTTTTATCCACCTGAAGCCACCCTGCTGACATTGCCTTACTGAAACCCACATTAGCATGAGCACCAAGTTTCTGTCAACAAAAGAAATGAAGAAACAGAACTCAAGATAGAGCCAAACATAAGAAAAATATAATCAGAAATTTCATATACATGTATGTAAACAGTGAAACTGACATTTCTTTTCACTCAAGAATACATGTAGAGTGTGTGCAAGGCGGCCATGTTGGAGGACTAAAACAATAGAAGATGTTTGCATAAAAATAGTATATATTTCCCAAAGGAAAATCACTGTATTGTTTTGGTCCTCCAACATGGCTGTCGTACACACACTCTATACACTGTAGCTGAGTCTGATATCAGCCTGCAAATGTAGTTTCCTATTATCACCATCTGACTCCCAGTTGCTAGGAACATTTTACAATGTACATGTATATTCTGCCCTGCATGAGCATACTGTTCCACTGTATTACAGTACCGACTAGAACTATAGACCCATTTGCCGCGTCGTTGCCGCGGGACCTACTCGCGGGTTTCCCTCGGGATTCCCACAGTAGGACGCTTTTTTTCCTCGGTTCGGTTGCGGTATGGCTCCAAAGTTGCCGCGGGAAAGTTCACCTGGGTAAAACCTCGATAAAGAAAAGACGCGGTAGAGTTTGAATACGCTTTTGTCTCCTTTGCTTTGTGCTTTGGTTCATCAGCTTCTAATGGCAAAATCGCACCAAAGAACATTAACTAGGGCTGGATGACGATCATGTGCGATACACATACGATTCTCGGCCCTTGAAGGCTTGAACCATATGAGAAAATGAGAATCCGTTTTCGAGCATCTGACCACATTTGAAAAATCTTTTGAGTTTGACTGAGGAAGATTCTGATTTAATATCTCAAAACTCGGTATACCCAAAACATTTGAAGACTTCTTGAGGACAATGCGCAATATCGAAGCTTCGAAGCGTGCAGATTTGCTCAAGAAAAAACAAGCAAACTTGAATTTTCGACACAGTCTGTGGAGTTCCGTTTACCAGACCTTTTAAAATCATTTATAAATTGGAAACAAATAATATTTCGGCATGTTTTGTGTCGCTCAGCGCCCAAATAATTGCAATTCCAACACATTGTCGGTCATTGTCACTCGGGCTCCTGACGTGACAAGCTATTTGATGCAACACGGCAGCGTTCCAGAATGTTAGTCCGCTGTTTACTTTGTATTTTTTGCCAAGTTATTTCAATTTTAAGTTAGGAGAAGCAAAAGAAAAAAAAACTGACCCACGAAATTTACGGATTATAAAACATATATTCGGCCGCGTGACGATGTTATAATTGTAACTTGAAACCTTTGTGTCGGCTTCGCAAATTTTGTCTCTTCGCTTGTGTTTACAGTCTATTTCAAACCTCTTTCTTTTAAAATGAACTTGGCACTGCAACAAGAATAATATTCCCTCTCAATATCCGAATTTTTAGAACACAAGCTTGCTCTAAAATTCAGGGGATATTTTTAGCAGCTGTTTGGTCGGACACGTACAAAAAAGGCTGACGAATCAGAAGCAGCGGTTCCCACAAGTGCAAAACAAAACGTCAAACTTGCTCCTAGCTCGATCCTATGCAAATTACGGTTAATTTAGACGTTTGCCCCATCGCTTGTATCAAAATGAACAAATTAAGAAAACTAAATTTAAAAAACAGGATGTTTTATGACAATTCAGCGAACTCTCTTTCGTAAACTTACACTGAGTGCTTTGAAAAGCAGGTAAATCAACGTACACGTATTTCACTGCGTATTTAGCATACCCTCGGAGATACATGTAACAAGCTTCTTTCAAGTGTTGGATTGTTAGTTACTTTTATTATCTCTGAAAAGACGGAATACAAACATTTGCGAGGCAAAGATTCAGGGTTTCAATATTTGAATTATTACGCGAACTACCCAACGCCATTTTGACTTCAAATTACTCCTTCGATTAAGCACCGATTTTTTGCACCTCAAACACTTGCAGTATAAATGTCTTCACTCACGCTAACGCTTATTTTAGAAATGCAACCCGTCCCCGTTGTTCTTTCCCGCGGCACGCCCTGTCTTTTCGCCTTCGGCAAATTTACCGCGGCACACTGTACCTCGTCTTCACCGCGGAACGACCGTGTTTTCACCTAGGTGGACGCGCGGCCACTACCCGCGGTAAAGACGAGGTATGCCCTAGTCCCGATGGGTCAATAGTTCCAGGCGGTACTGTAGGACTACAAATTAGGGCGGAAGCCGAGATTTTCCCCCCAGCTACAATCTTGGACAAAGCCAGTTAAGAAAAATGCAAATTTTGTGCATCTATATTTTAATTTCCCTTATAAGGAAAACACTAGTGGTCTGGAGAGTAGTAAACGTTAACATCCCCCCCCTCCCCCCGTCCCCCACTGTCCCCCTGACTCAGTCTTGCTTTGAAGCTGGACAATTACAATGGCAAAGCAACACTGATGAGGGGGAGAGGGTGGGGGGAGGCTGAGTTGTTGATGTATCACTGTAGTGGTGGAATTTGCAGATCAACAAAACTTTCCTTTAGTTAACAGTTTTGTACCCAGATTGTACACTGTAGTATGGGTTTAATTGCTGGCTACTTTGACTGGAAAACAGCATTGACGCTTCATTACAAAATATCCTTTGTAGGCCTAATTTTTTTTTTATTTCCCCAACTACATATGTCAAAATTTAGTGGCTGACAGCACGGATTAATTGAATATATTTAAACACAGGAGATGATGGTTTTGATGTGAAGAAAATTAAGCATCCACACGTAACTTTAAGAGCACCCCTAAGAGTATTAGAGAATCACGCTACACGACAAACAGCAAAATAATGGAAGAAATGACTACGTGACATTTTCATTAGCCTACATTTGGCCCTCACTGTTTTCAGTTTCTCAGTAAAATTGAGTAGTTTTGGGCTAGTATCAAAGGCAGAATTACGTTGTGCTATTCTCATCAAATTAAATGTTTCAAGAAAATATAAATGTGAATCTTATGTTTGCCGTTTGCTATAAATGCGATTCTACATGTAAATCTCTCAGTTGTCCTTCATAAACTGTACATGTATGCCAACAAAGTAGTAGTAATCATCTGGTGAGCAATTGCCAAACAGGGACCTCAACGCTACAAATCTCACAAATGTGACACTTAGCATAAAAAATTACCTTTGAGCAAACAAGAAAGTAACAGCTGAATACTTTGTTTTACCTTAATTTCTGCCTGGGGTAATCCTTCTGGGGGAACAGCTTGGAACACAAGAAATTCATGGCTTCCCTTTTCGACTATTTCATTTCCTTCCTCTGTTAGAACCCATCCATCCGCTTGGCGCTGCTCTACATTTATCACCTTGGAAAAACAATATTTAAAAAAATATTGACCTCTAGTTATTATTATTATTATTATTATTATTATTATTATTATTATTATTATTATTATTGTTGTTGTTGTTGTTATTATTATTATTGTTATTACTATAAATTCCTCTAGAAATGTGTCAAAGACTTCCCTTACTGAACACTGTTGTTTATACATGTAAAATATTATCCAATACAAAGAGATTACTGCACAGCTTCTTGCTTCTTCTACCTGTGGAAATCCTACAGTATACACATTTAAATGAATGTAGCATCGTTCCTTTTGTTTTAAACGCATCCTATTTGGGCACGATTTCCGTATGAATCCCAAGCGTTATAATATGCTTAATTGTTCATTACATTCACTATTTGCTTCCGAGACGAGCTTCCATGTACATGTCAAAGTCTTTGAATTAGAAAAAGGGAATTACACGAATCTTTCCCCTAGTTTATACTTCAGATCTCACAATGTCCTCTTAAAAAATTTCGGGTCTTTAAAAGACCACAGCCAGGTCTCGAGCTAAGAGCATGGAAATTTTCACTCACATCTCCAAGAGCGTGAATACTTTTCACACTTCCAACAACAGACTGATGGTCTTTTCCAAGTTCTTTGGAAAATTCAAAGGTTTCAATACTTCCTCTCTCTTCTAATGCTTCCAAAACCACCTTATCCAAGGAATGAGTCCCCATTTTACAGACGAAATTTTCAAAGCTAAAATTGAAGGTTTTCCTTGGAAAATTTCATCAGAAATTCAGATTCATCATATATGACGTAACTATCGATATACGTAAAACCCGCTGTGAAGGAAGTAGGTAATCGAGGACTCATAAGAGCCCGCGATGTTGCAGCTGTTTTCCCATGAAGTGATAAAGTTTTCACTTTTTCAACAAAATGGCTCTGTTGTTGTTGGATTTCTTCAATTTTCGCTATCACACACAAGGAACAATAGTCGAAGGTGTCGGCGATGAGGTGTTAATTGGTCTAGCATCGACATTAGGACTGATTGCATTAGTAAGCATTCTTTACAATACGCAAGGAGGTAACAGAAACATACACCCTTTGCAAGAAGAACATGTACGCTTGGTGCGTGACAGGCTAGGAGTAGGGCAAGAAGGAAGCGATAACGCTGCCTCGGATGGACCTGTACTTCCCGATCCGCCGCCTGTAACTTATTCTAACGATAGGAGATGCCCTGTTTGTCTCACAGACACGCAATTCTGCACGACAACAAACTGCGGACATGTATTTTGCGGTACGTCATCGATTTTGTAGATGTAAATAACACAATGATCAATGAGGGATCATGAATGCAAAACAATAGTAAGATTTAATCCTTGTCTGATGTGCAAACAAGAAACGATTGCACGGTGTTGGAAGCCGGCCATTTGTCATGAGGATTCCGGAAAACCAACCCAGTGTGAATCATTTCTTCAAAAAATCTAATTTCCTGTAGTTGATTCTTGGAAATTAAATCAGATCAGCTTAACCTGGAACTAGGATAATGTAAACACAAGCCTAGGCTTACGTGTACTTGAAAAAATTATTATGTCTGCCTAAGATTTGCAGGAGGACCGATAAGTTTCAACATGCTTTTTTAATTTTTGTACAAATACTGAAGTACGGCACGTGGTTAAAAGCTATCACAGCTTTCAAGTTTATTTATTTGCTATACACAAAAGAAATAAAAATGTGCATCAATGAAAGAGAAATTAGAAGTGGAAAAAGCAAGGGGGTATATGAAGAAACCATGATTCTTATAACATCAGGTCCCCCATTACAATACTTATTTGCTATTAAACATCATGTTATAAACATGTCAAACATTACCTTACATGTAACTGTGGAATTAATATAGGACGTTATGCCAGGTTGAATAGTTTTTAAAAAATTAGTTTTTAATTTTTGATGTAAAGGAGGAAAGAGGGATTGAGTAAAAGATATCATCATCCAAGGAATTAATTTGATGCTATTAATAGTTTGGTCCTTGATAGGTCAATCCAGTGCAATGAATTTGTGTAGAAACTATAATAAATTTTTTCATCAGATTCCTAGTCTCTTGAAGAGCTTTTTATTAGGGGATGATATTTTGAAAATTCAATTTGGTCCATGTATTTTTTATAAGCAGTACCAATCTCATGCCCAGAGTCTTCTGGCTCTTTGGCTTCTGAGTGGTTGGTTGCTTACTAGGGATACCATGGAAATAAAAAAATTCCAGTAACCCAGACTGTCTCCAGGCAACCAACTGCTGGCCAAAGAATCTGACCCTCTCCAGGGGCATGAAATTGAAGCTGTAAACTCATGCTCAGTCTACAATATCAATTCAAATTACTTATTAATGATTGACTGTGTTTAATTCATTCCTAGCTCCTTGTATTATAACTTACTGGAGACATGGAAGATGGCTTGGAGCAGTTAGTTGTCCTGTTTGTAGACAACAGGTGAGAGCACAATGATGCATGTATAAGACATAAAAGATTGTAATACTCTCAGAGCAATGGGAGGAAAATATTAAAGTGCTAGTGTATAAGGCAACCTTTGTGTTGTTCTCATATGAAAAGTAAGAAAAATCCCTGTCAATTTTTTCTGCACTTTTACGGCATTTGAAATTGTCAAATTTCTCTCCCAGTTGGGTACAATACCATGCAAGATGGGCGACTGGCAATATACACTGCAAAACAGCATATCACAAATTATAACCCACTGATTAATTTCCACTTGCTCTCATCAGACAATAACAGTTGTCCAATTTTGTGTCCATTGCCCAATTTTTGAGACAAGAAAAAAAATCCCCACATATTTTTCATGTGAAAGCGGTTCTAATCTAGTTGTAGTATCATCAAAGAACTTGAAAAAAAAAATGGCCAATTTAGTCATTAAGTAATGGCAATCCATTCTACCCTGGGCATCTGTAGTCAAAAATACTAATCATGTTCTTGTTAAGTTTTCATTTGATAAAAATGTTGTTGGCTATTTAAAGTGACACCACAGCTGTAGTTAAAAATAGCTGATAATTTCACCATGTAGTCACAAATTAAAGCTTTTCTCCAAAGAATGTTCACAGTGGATGATTATTGATGCTGGTTTTTGTTTTTAACAGGTAACAATCCTGTTTCCAAATTTCTCCGATGAGGATAGGGCATTACCAGAAGCTGTGCAATATAGACGTGAATTAAATGAATACAATAGAAGATATTCTGGAGTCCCTAGACCAGTAAGTATTGAATACGCCCTGGAGGGGGATTCCCCTATTTACCTTATTATAGGAAATTAACGCTTGTGTTAATTAAGGTATTCAAAATTAGCACGACTTACACCAATGTAAATTAACACGAATTGAAGAAAAAATTACTCTCCAATAAAGGAAATTAACGCAAAAGGGGTGCTAGAAATTCAAAATGAGGGAAAGAAATGCGACCTACACAAAGAAACAAAATTTGCTCAGACAAAAGGAAAGTACATGTATAAAAATCCGAAATGAAAACAATGTGCATGGAGTTTTGCCCAAATGTAGGGTAGCGATGGAATCTGGTCACTCTAAGGATTCTTCACAGTGTCCATGATACCGGCAGATCAACACCCTGATAAAACAATGCTTTTTTTCTTTCTGGAGTGTATAGAGAATTTGCGGCAAAAATAATGGAAATCAAAGTCGCGGGAATTGACGTGCCACTTAATTAATGACGCAGAAATGAAAGTTAACAAAAAGTAACATGACTTAAATTAGCGCAAATTTTTTTAAATTTGCATTAATTTCATGAACCGTTAATTTCCTACGTTAAGGTGAGTACACCCCTGTATAAGCTACACGTATATACCCCAGGGGGTACTCCCCTATATAAGCTACATACCCACAGGGGGAGGGTATTCCACTCTTATAAACTACAGCTGAATATACACTTGTATCCCCAGGGAGGGGGTAGTCCCCTTCATAAGCTATATACATGTTCAGTTTGTAGGTATGTGCATGTGACCTCAAGAGGTGTGGTTTTTGAGCCGTTTTGGTCTGAAAAATGGGTATAGGTTTTAACAATTTTGGTCTCAAAGTCTGAAAATGGTGTGAATTCAGTACAGAAATTGGTATGGATTCTAGGCAGATGTCCAAATGTATGAAAATGAGTATGAATTTTAGAGGCCAAGTATGAGAAAGAGTACTGGAAAATTACATAGGATCAGGGTTTGGAGAACCAAGCCAATTAAAGCCATAATATAAAGTCTCTGTCTCAGATTTTATGACCCATGTCTTGGTATCCTGGCAAATCTTAGTTTTTTTTACTATAAAACGCCCCTGAGTGTCATTAAACTCATCAACAATAGATGAGCTTGGGAGCTGGTGCCTAAAAGGTTGGTGGAGCCAGGGAAGGAGGTTTCCATGTCAACCCTATGAGTGGCCACCACCACTGAACCCAGTATTAAGCAGGCTAAAATGGCCTTACTCATTGGCCAACAAGCAAGCAAAATAATGCAAAGCGAACCATGAGGCGCCCCCTGCAGAGAGCTCGAAGGCCGCCCCTGAGCTGTGTAGAGAGATGACCGCTTACTGGCGTTGTCTCGATTTAACCTTGGCTAAATTACAGTTAGCCACATTTCAACATCCCTGAGAGTCAACTATTTTTGTAATAATATTAGGGGCCATTGCATCCTACAGGTCTATACCTTTGGAACATTGTAGATCTGTACACAGTTTATTGATTTTGATTAGTAAATATCTTTTAGTTATCCTACTAACAAATTATAAATAATCTTACTTTATTTTTCTTTCAGCTGATGGACTATATCTATGACCTGCCAACACTTCTGCGGCAACTCTGTAGTGAGCTGTTTTCAGTCGGTGGACTTGTCTGGGTTCTTCGACTCAGGATCATCTTGTGTTTTTTTGCGGCAGCCTTGTACTTTGTTTCGCCGCTGGACATTATTCCAGAGTCAGTGTTTGGATTCCTAGGTCTTTTGGATGACGTTCTCATTATATTATTACTGCTTGTGTACATTACTGAAATGTACAGAAGAGTGATTGCTACTAGAGCTGAGGAAAACATGTGAAAACTGAGACACAAAGAAAATTAGAAAACAAATTGCATCACAATAGAGCGGTTTTCAGTTTAGCGTTGAAAGTTAGTTATTTCGTGTTTGCTTTAGTTTTGCTTCACTACGCTCTGTGTTTGGTGTACAAAATGTGTGCCATTTTCTTAACCAATAGGAAACTAAACCAAAACCAATCTCAACTTGCTCGCTTGTGTTAATTTTTCCTTTGCTTATGTCGGTTGTATGTATTATTTTTATTTGAATATTTATTGTGATTGGTTCATTGTACCCTTTGCACATGCTGTGATTGGCCAGAGTAATTACTTTGGTTTTGATTTTACGACACTCGATTGAAAACTGCTCTATTTGGAGTGTTTGCTGCGAGAATGGCATAATTTTCAAACTTTTTGGGTAAAAAGTGAAAAAACGCTCACAACTTGCCCAGTTTAGCATGGACTGTAGATTTTGTGCATTAAATTTGAGTCAATATTAATAAATTATTATTTGCAAATAGAGAATGATTTTTTTAGCTTGTAAAACATGTTTTAGCGTGTTCAAATGCCATTGTGAGTTACAATGGGTAATGTTAAACTGCACAAATGTATATTTCAGAGAGTGATAGGTTAATTAACATTTAAAATTTACAATATGTAAATTACTAAGAAAACTAACGATTATGATACATGTACATACAGAAAGAGGTGTTACACAGACAACAACAGATTAACATGTTTAATTAACTTGTTTATTACACCCATTTTGAAATCACTGGTGATCCTTGCAATCTGATTGGCTCTCAACAGTGCAATTTACTCCCAAATTGCACCATTTTTTGCCCTAAATCGAATCCTTTCTTTAGCCCATCAAAATGGAAATGAAGTAACAAAAATAGAATATTAAAATTGACAATAAAACTCTGCGATTTCAAAATAGTTGTAAGAAAGTGGTAATTGAACTTTGTGTCGTGCAATGTTGGTCTGAAATCATACTTGTGATTTCAAATCAAACTCGCGCTGCACGCTCGTTCGATTTTGAAATCACGCGTATGATTTCCGACCAAATTGCACTCCACTCAGTTCAATTACCATTATTAATAATAAAATGTGTACTAATAATAAAACACTTATATAGTGCATTAACCATAAAATGTTCTTATGTGCTTTACAGTGTAAAAAATCAAGCAGAGCCTCTCCTAAATAAAAAAGTTTAAAGAAAGAGAGACTTGTAGTAGACCAATGATCAAAGGAAGAGTGTTGAATTATTTAGAAGCGGCAAACATAAATGCCATGCTTTGTATTTTATGGCTGTTTAGAATAATTGTTACTTAATTATCTCTAAAAAAAATGCGTGGTTACCCCCCCCCCCCCCCCTCCCGATTTTCGTTTTGAATTTCTATAGCCCTTGTTAAGACCTGCTTTTCCCGCATAGTAATAAACCGTGCAAAAATGCTTCGATATTAGTAGGCACTGTCCTTAATATATCGAAATTGGGATATTTATATACCGATTATTGATAATTGCGATTTTACCCAATTTGACAAAAAAAAAATAGTAAGTGACAAAAACTGCAAACCCTCAGGATTGCGCCTTGGGTTCACAGGATTTTCCTTTCAATCAATTTTCACGGTCTCTAAAGCGACAAAGCGGTTGGAAGAGATACGTGCACGTGTATGTAGAATCTTCAACAGTCAGGCTTCCAATTTCATGAGAAATTACATTGCTTCAGGTCACTCACCATTTTTAAGTCCGCGAAAACCAGACATATCTCTAGTAGACAGACATATTTCAGGCTGCACGCTAATGCACAGGAAGAGCGGCTTTTAGAAAAAAAAAGCGAAACTGGAGATTAGTTTATTTATATACATTATTTAAACAGAAATTCCAGTTCAGCGTAGCTGGTTTAAATGGAGATCTGTATAAAATAATAAGAATAAATAATCAAATATAGAAATGAAAGCAAAAAATCATTCAAAGAGTTCATGAAGGTGAGAAATTAACTAAGGTGATTTAGATGTTTCTTGACTCTCAGTTTAAAACTAGTGAGAGACTGATCATGACGTAAGTTACGAGGAAGAGTGCTCCAGGATTTGGCGGCATTGTACTTAAAAGATGTTTGAAATTTATTAGTCTTGGCAAGAGGCAGGCGAATAAGGTCTTTGTTCCTAGTGTTGTAGTTATGGATCTGCTCCGAGGAGTGGAAGTCATCTAGCAGATAAGCTGGGCCAAGCCATTGATACACTTATAGACCTGTATGCACTTTTGGTATTCTCTGCTGCATTGAAGGGATGGCCACTTCAATGTTTGCTGTATATCGGTGTCAGTAGCCTTGCGACCCGCAATTATTCCCGCAGCACGGTCAAGGTAGATCTTGTTTCCCTGACCGCAAACATCCCACACAACGCAACAGTAATCGAATAACGGTAGAACCATAGCATTAAACAGAGTAATGCAAGCTTCTTTTGGGATGACTTTCCGGGCTCTACGAAGCATTCCAAGGCGGGACGAGATTTTATTTCCGATATGATCAATGTGTTCGTTCCAATTTAGGCAAGGATCCAGAAACACGCCCAGATATTTAAATTTGTATACCCTTTCAAGATCTGTGTCATTAACACTAACTGCGAATGACTGGACTGAGCTCAATTTTTGGTGAGTTCCCAAAAGCATAACTTTGGTCCTCGAGTGATTTAACATGAGATAGTTTTGGTTCAACCATCCGACAACGTGGTCGAGGTCTTGGGACAAAGCAGCCTCAATAGCTTGCACAGAACTGCTTTCAAAAAACAACAGGGTGTCGTCAGCGTAAAGATGGACTTTACAGTACTTTGTAACTGATGGTAGATCGTTAATATACATTATGAACAATAGAGGTCCCAAGACAGACCCCTGGGGCACACCATATAATATGGGTTCAGCGTCAGATTGCATGCCATTAGTGTGGGGATCGCTCTTCTTTAAGGATGGTGCCTACTAATACAGAGGTATTTTTGCGCAGTTTATGACTATACGGGAAAGGCTATTGAAATTCATAAAGAAATTAGGGTTCAAAATCAAATTTCAAAATATCCCTGTATTAGTAGGTACCACCCATAGGAAACCCGAGTATCGCGAGATGCGCAGAACGTATGCGCAGTAAAAAAAGTAAGCACCGTCTTAATTAAGAATTGGTTCATGCTTAGCGTGTGTATATCGAGTTATGAATGAACGCAGGAAGTTTGGAGAGCACGAGAGACGCGTTAGAGTTGCTCGAGGCGTAGCCGAGAGCAACTCTAGCTTCTTGAGTGCTCTCCAAACTTTCCAAGTGCATCCATAACTCGATATACGCAAAGCTAAAAGCATGAACCAATTCTTTTACAACATAGTGAACATAACAGCGAAAGCCAGGTTTTGTTCCTGATTAACTACAAAATTCTCTGAAAAAAGAGGTGAAAGTGGTTTCTCATATCGGTTTAATCTTAACGTTTCATTATTCTTATTCATATAAATGTACCTTTTTTATGGTGTTGTCTCTCTGTAAAAAGTTTTTTATAACATAGCGCGCGCATGCTTCCCCCATCATGGCCGTGCGTACGTTGAGAAATGTACCATGATGACGCCAATAGGAATTAGATTAGGATGCGCGCGCGCTATGTTATAAGCCTCAATGGAACGTTGTCTTACAATCTGGCTTGATTGCATGTAGCGTCATGGCGGCCATGTTGGTAGTATGAAACAATAAGATTTTTCTCCTCTGGGAGTTAACTCCATTTCTATGGAACTATGTGAGCAAATTTTCAAGTTTTGTTTTTACCACCAACATGGCGGCAATGCAATCCACCTCTCCATAAAATTGACTTATCGTTAAGAAACAATCCCGTGCATGTGTGAGGCGGATACAAGGAAGACGACTCTTTTGCGGTCAATCAAAAAATAATTAAAAAGAAACTTTAAAGAAATTAACTTTGCTAGACTGCAAAGACGGCAGGGACGAAGTGAGCACGCTTGTATTAGACTGGACACTGTCCTAATCCACCGGCCGGTTTCTCGGATCATCACGAGATGCGCAGAACTCATGCACTGACTGTTCATTCTCGACTCCAGGGCTCTTTCCTTTTGCGCATGACTGACGGCGGATATGACGTAATCGAGCCGAGAGGCTCTGGGGTCGAGAATGTGACTGTTAAGCGAATTTTTTTACAGTTCAGGGCCGTTCAGGGCCCAGTTGATCGAAGCATGGTTAACGCTAACCCGGGTTAAATACCATGACAACCTATAGGTTTTAATACCTCTTAACCAATGGTTAGCGCTAACCATGCTTCGAGCAACTCAGCCCAGGTTTTTCACTTACGAAAAATTAACATTCTAGTGAACATGTATATCAAATTAGGAAAACATGCCACCGTTTTCTTTTGAAGCAATAGTTTGAAATTTCGACAGCTACATACCTATAGGTCATATTTTTGGAAGTTAAAAATACCCACTGATTTGACCGTTTACAAGAAAAAATAAAATTTAGTTCGCCCAGGAGGGTGAGTCAGGATTAAGCGGGTTAGGTTTTGGCTGGGTATATGCATCAGTGCCTTCCAATTTGGACCCTGCGTGAAGGATTTTAGGACATCATTAAGTCAGTCTGATACGTATAGAACTTTATTTATTTATTTATTTATTTATTTATTTATTTATTTATTTATAGACATTATTTATACAGAAATTCCAGTTCAGCATAGTTGGTTTAAATGGAAATCTGTATAAAATAATAAGAATAAATAATCAAACATAGAAATGAAAGCAAAAAATCATTCAAAGAGTTCATGAAGGTGAGAAATTAACTAAGGTGATTTAGATGTGTCTTGACTCTCAGTTTAAAACTAGTGAGAGAACCGAGTAGCACATTTAAAATCTTGAACAAGCAAAACATTGTGTAAAAGAACTGTGTTTATCTCGGCAAGCAATCTT
The DNA here is from genome assembly GCF_977016875.1 of Pavona decussata. Classification (NCBI taxonomy): domain Eukaryota; kingdom Metazoa; phylum Cnidaria; class Anthozoa; order Scleractinia; family Agariciidae; genus Pavona; species Pavona decussata. The sequence goes on along the minus strand of NW_028145557.1, from coordinate 476,205 downwards.
TCCCTTGTTCCCTAATAAAGATTTTTATTGATAGCATCGCCCAGAATGCCCATTGTTGTCGCGACATTTACTTACAGTGTATGAATTATTTTAGGTATGTCATATTGCGCATTAGTATTCAAACAAGCATAAGCGGGACGAATTTCATTGGTTGAAATGAGCTGAGGTTGTCCTCCGCAGTGAATAGAGATTTCCTCACGACTAGGAAGGTGCGGATTATACTGGAGCATGTGGTGGGGAATCATGTTACCTCGTGCCATATTCCCATTTCTGGTTTAACTGGTTTGACTAGATTCAACTTCCTCGAAATCACATGTTGGGAAATTTCCCCAGTGTGTTGAGGTAGACTTTCGCTTTCTAAGCAAGAGGTGTTGTGGTAAGTACAATAACTGGTAGTTCTCCTTTTTCCACCACGTCTAAATTATGAACTAAAAGCATACGATCCTTGAAAAAAGTAAGAATCCTGAAATAGCGACGACGAACGACCATCTGCTTATCATAGCGCATCGTTGTCGTCAGGTACTGTGTTACTTGGTTCCGAGAAAAGGAAGTTACATATGTTTTAGAATGTTTTAGAAACTGAAGGTGTAAATATAAGTTAAGGTAAAACGAACGGAGACCATTTCCAACCATTTCAAAGGCTCTGTGAAACTAACAATTCAGAAATATATATGTTAAGAGAGGAAGTTAATTTTGTTACGTCTGAAAGTTAAATCTCAATGGCATTGCATACGATTAAGGAAAGATTTGTGTTTTTCAGGTAACGGAATTTTTTTTAAAATAGCATAAATCTCCAGGAATTGTTTGTTGACTTTCAATTGTTCTCTATCGGAATATTTTTGATTTGGAAAGTTTTCAGCACAGCCCCTTACATGTAAATTTGTACTTTGAACCTCGCAGTTGTTTGTTGTTGTCGGGTTCGCGTGACCTTATACTGTCAAAAATAAAAGTCACGCGAAATGAATCTGCACTAAAGGAAAAGTCACATGATACTCAAATCACGTTCTGTGGGCTTTCTTGTTTTCAGGAAAGGCTGAAGTTGTTGCATGGCATACTGTTATTGGTTCGTTGAATGACAAGTTGCAAGTGTTTCTCATAAAGTGGCGTTTGAGATGATGAGCTTGCATTAAAGGTCAACTATTGTGGATTGCAGTCGACAGAGGAAACTTGGCGTCTGACCCAGTACAGCGAAAGTCCCGACTATCTTCATGCACGGCTTGTATTTGGTTTCTTTTTGATCGCACAAGGTGAGTCTCTTTTGATTACACTAGATTTTACCCTCTTTGGTGAACTACCAGTTAACGATTTTGTGTTAAACATGTTACGATCCTGACTTTTGTAACTAATAGCAAGTTTAGAACGTTTAACTTTAATCTTACGAAAAGTTCTGCGACAATTCGAGCGAAAAAAGGAGAAGCGGAGACGCCCAATCATTTCTGTTTTAACGTGTTCCATGTCGTTTCAATAGGTTCAAACAATATTTGGTAGATCCGGCAATTTAGAAAGACTTCGCTTTGCAAAAAAAAAAAGGAATTGTAGCTCTTTGTTGTAAGTATTAAAGGCCTGCAGGTCTATATCATGCTGCAAGAGCTAAGAACGTCGATAGCTTACCAGGAACTAGGAATTCAGCTAAAAATACTTTCTATTCCCTTTCGCAACAAAGAACAGTTTGTCTCTCTCATTGCATAACGTATAGAAACAGATGGCGATAGCGAAACAGTTATAAACTCAGTACTTAGCCAGTTTCAGTGAAGATGCTGCCATAAGCAAGATGAAAGTGGTGTTGATTTAATAAAAGCTTACTTGTCTCAGTTGTAATGATTGCACTGATCGTGGCCTGTTATTTAGGGAAATATTTAGCTGGAACAATTACCATATTCAATTTGTTCCCTTTTTTTCTTTTCAGGTAAAGTCTCTTCTGTCTACACCGATCACACAAGGTAAGCCCTTCTCGATTTTTAATTTGAATTCCACTTTGAGAGTCTGTGGGAATCACGTTACCACTCGTGCTGCCCTATCATTTCTGGTTTAACTGGTTTCAATCAGTTTCAGAATAGTTGAGACATTTCCCAATTGTTGGGACACTCTGTGAAACTTTCCCTTTCCAAGCCAAAAGCCTTGTAGTATGTACAGTAATTATTAAATCTCCTTTATTTACCACGTTTAATCTGAGGCTAAAAACGTGCGATAAGAATCCAAGGCCGGAAAGTGACACATTGAGAAAAGAGTTACTTTTTGCTGGTTCTTGGTCCCAAGGTGTGATCGGTTGGTTTCAAGGAAGCGAGGGAGATATTTTAGCTGTCAACCGTTTATAAATATTCTTTTAAGATTTAGAAACTGGAGGTGTAAACACATGTAAGGTAAAACGAATTTATCTTTGTTAATAAGTAAACATGGGACTCATTTCCAATTCACCCTTTGGCCCTGAGAAGCCAGAACAAGTTTGTTAACAGAGGAAATTTGGAAAGTTGCGTCTGAAAGTTAAATCTCCGTGGCATTGCAAGATATTAAGGAAAGTTTCTTTTTTTTTTGGACGACGGAATTTTTTCCAAGAAGCGTAACTCTCCGTGAATTGTCTTGTTGAGCTTGAAATGTTGTGCGTCTGAATATTTTTTTTGGAAAGATTTCCGCACAGCCCTTACATGAATTATACATGCACCACGGTCATACAATCCTTCTTACGCAAACAGCCAGTATTAATACAGGTAAAGTCACAAAATTTATACCGATAATGTCTGGGGCTGTGAGGAAATCTTGACGATTTTTGTCCATCCAGACAAAGCTCCTTTGTTTGGAGAGGAGTTTACGCGTCTTACTCGCATGTCTTCATTCTCAAATGATTCCCAAGGAAGCTTTTAGATAAATGTAAAATTGTACTTTGAACCTTGCAAATAACTGTTGTTGTTTGGCTCGCGTGACTTAATACTTTAAAAAATAAAAGTCACCCAAGAATTAAACCTGATACTCAACTCACGTTCGTTTGTCTTTTTTGTTTTCAGGAAAGGCTGATGTTATTGCTTGTCATACTACTTTTGCTTTTAATGGAATGAGAACTGGTGAGTGTTTATCAAATAGCGGCGTTTTAGATGGTTGCATTTCAATCGAAAGAGGAATTGAACCTTACTTAATAAGGACCACTTGTCTGGAAAAGGGAAAGTCCCGGCTGTCTCCACTGATTACTTTTGGTTTCATTTTGTTAGCACAAGGTGGACTCAAAAACCTCTTTTGATTCCACTTGACTCTATCCCTTTTTGTTGAACTACCAATCAGCGATTTCGTGTCAGTAAACATGTTACGATCCTGACTTTTGCAACTAATAGGTTGATTGCACGTGACGTCATAGCGGCCACGTTGGTGGTTAGCAACGATAAGATTTTCCTCCTCTGGGAGTTAACACTATGTGGGCAAATTTTCTTTTGTTTTGGCACCAACATGGCGGCAATGCAAACCACCTATAGCGAGTTTAGGGCGTTTAATCTTACGAAACAAATCATATCAGGCAAGGAAAGGCGAAGTGGCTGACACCCAGTCATTTCTGTTTAAACCTTTTCCTTTGTTGTTTCAATAGACTCAAACAAAGAAGGGGAAATTCGGCTATTTGGAAAGATTTCGCTTTGCCGAAGAAAGAGGCACTGTAGCTCTTTGTTGTTACTATTCTTCTTCTTTGATTCGACAAGGCCTGCAAGGCTAACTCGTGTGAAAGAGCTAAAAGACGGTCGATTTCAGAACAAAGAACTGTTTGTCTCTATACTATATCAGCTGCTACTGTCAGGAAACTGATTATTTTTTTCAACATAGTGTTTGAGTTTGCTTAGCAAAATCACAAAAAATCGACTAATTGACTCAAAAAAATCCTTCAATGTAAATTCCAAATTTGATTTGAAAAATCTTTCGAGGCAAAAGCCAGTACGCGTTTTCTTTGTAATTTGGACTTCCTGAGAACTCGGTCATCAATGACAGAAGATCATTAAAGTGGCTTTGCTATGCTGTTAATTTTTTCGCGGAACGGGCTTCATTCGCACTCCAATAGAGATCTATGACATGAAGTCAAATTGGAGAAGAATCTAGAACAGCCTAATATAGGCTCGTTTTTGAGACTTGGTATTCTGATACCGAAACCTGGAATTTTAGCTCCAGTTACTTCAAGTCACTGTCTCTGCTGAAACTGAGGAAGGCTTTCAACGCATTTTTGAAACCATCCATACAATGTGTTTAACTTCTATTCACAGTATAGCTTGAGTTTAAGATGGTATATAAATCACCATTGTGTAGCTGAGATCTCGAAACGAAAAAGTGCCGTGTTGAAGTTTATGCGAACGTTGAAGTTTCGTGTTTTCAAAGCTAAGTGTTCAAAATGACTCATTTTCATTTTGGTTTCTTTCGTGTTTTTTTAGAAAAAGAATAGAAATCAATCATGGACGCCATCACTAAGGAAATTGGTGTCACACTGCTTGTTGCAGATGTCTTCCTAAAAAGTAAAAGTGATGTCCCTCAGGCAATCGAGTTATTAAAGGGATGCTTAATTCTTCTCGCCAATGAAGCCCTGGAAAAAGAAGAAGACTTGGTAAGATCAATTTCAATAGCCATTTATGAGAGAATATTACAAGGTTACCTTCTTATCGAAGATAATTCAAGTGGGATAGAATACGCCACAAAGTATCTGGCTTTAATACGAGGTTGCGGTAAAAGAGACTTAGAAGGTCCTGTACTGGTTGCAATGGGGACATTTTATAAAGGCCATTGTAACTATCAGAAAGCAAAAGAACTTTACCAAGAAGCACTCAGCATCGCGTCAGAAATTGGTTCCAGAGAAGGGGAAGCAGCCTGTTACTTGCTTATTGGAGCTATTCTTTTCAAAGACTATCAATATGTCGAGGCTGAAGTATACTTTCAAAGAACACTAGAAACCGCTGTTCTAATTAATGACAGAAAACTTGAAGCACTGTGTTACTGGAACCTTGCAGGAGTCTTTAGATCTCTCCATGAATATACCAAGGCTGAAGACTATTATCGAAAATCCATCGGAATCAGAAAAGAAATTGGTGACAGGCTAGGAGAAGCAAAAGGTTATAAATACCTAGGAAGAATGTTGCAGTTTCAGGGTAAACATGTTGGGGCTGAGGAATGTCTTCAGAAATCACTTGAGATCGCAAAAGAAGCTGGCAACCAGGAAATGCAAGCAGAACTTAATTTAATACTAGGAAATGTATTTGAATCTCGTGGCGAACTTATCAAGGCTGAAGAACATTTAAAGAACGCAGAAGTGATGCTTGATGTAGTTGGTAAAAAACATTTAAAGGAAGCATGTTACAGAAATCTAGGGAAAGTGTTTGTATTTCGCAGTGTATACGACAAGGCTGAAGAATATCTTCAGAAAGCCCTCCGAATCGGAAAAGAAATTGGCGACCCGGAAAAAGAAGCATCATGTTACCATGAACTAGGCAGATTGTTCATGTCTCTCGATGAATATGAACAGGCTAAACAGTTTTTTGAGAAGACGCTAGCAGTAACACAGACGATTGGTGACAAACAAGGACAAGCAAACAGCTATGGAAGCCTAGGAAGTCTGTCTTGTTCTGCCAAAGAATATGATAATGCTAAGAAATATTACCAGAAAGCACTTGAGATCTCAATAGAAACTGGCGACAGAAGAGCAACAGGGAGAGGTCACGGAAACCTAGGAACGCTGTTTCATTATCTCGGTAAACCTTACCAAGCGGAAGAGAACCTTCGCACAGCAATCGAGATCGCAGGAGAACTAGGTGATAGACCAGCTGAAGGCACATATTACAATAACCTCGGACTTGTGAAAGAATCTATGGGTGAGTGCGTCACGGGTAAAGAATGTTTCAGCTATGCGCTTTCAATAAGCAAGGAGACTGGGAACACGGAACTGGAGATTGTAGCACTTTTTAATCTAGCTCTAGCTTCAACAAAGTCGACAGAAAACAAAGAGGAACTTGAAGAGCGTCTTTTTGCAGTTTTTCGTAAGTGCGAGGATCTCCAACGTTTTCTGAAGGGCAGTGAACGAATTAAGATATCTGTCTTAGAAAAACACGTTTCTACGTACAGATTGCTCAGTTTGTGCCTTTTTGTAAGAGGTTCACTTAAAAAAGCTCTACGCGTTGCAGACCTTGGACGGGCCAGAGCTCTAGCAGACTTAATGTCAGGTCATTCCCCCAGTGAAGAGAAAATATCAGTTGATCAGCAGTCCTTGACTGGTATTGAAAAGATCATAAGCAAGGAAAGTAACTGTGTCTGTCTGTACATTTCCTTTTTCATTCAGTGGATGTTTTTTTGGGTTCTTAAACCAAACAAGCCAATTCTTTCCAGACGAATAGACGTCAAAGATTGTTTTGGAAACGAAAGAGCGGTGGAGAATCTGGATGAGTTTTTTGAAAAAGAGCCCCTCAGAAATTTTCACATTTTGCCTCAAGAACGGTGTGAAGATCGATCGTTGTTTCCTTCAAGCCATCTTCACCTGGTCGTTCAGTCTCAAGAAGACGCGCAAGCTTTTCGTCTTATAGAAGAGGAGGAAGACGAACACCAAGGGCCTCAACCAAGTCTTGCTCTGTATCACAAACTGACCATCGCTCCTGTGGCTGACCTACTTGACGAACCTGAAATCATCATTGTTCCCGAACGCTCCTTGTACAAAGTTCCATTTGCAGCGTTAAAGGATGACAGTGACAGGTATTTGTCAAAGACTTTCAGGATTCGTATTGTTCCTTCTTTGGCGACTCTCAAGCTCATTCAGGATAGACCAGCAGACACTGATAAAGACACGAATGCATTGATAGTGGGTGATCCTGATGTAAGCCACGTTTTTTTCTTGAAGCAATTGTCATGTGCAAGAAGGGAAGCAGAAATGATTGCAGGACTGCTTAGTGTTAAGCCTTTGTTGGGACATGAAGCAACCAAGCTAGCGGTACTTGAAGCGATGCATTCAGCAAGACTGATACATATTGCTGCACATGGTGATGCTGAAAGAGGTGAAATTGCCCTTGCCCCTGTGCGCCCTCTCAGAATGTCTTTGCAAACAGAAGATTACTTGCTAACAATGTCCGACGTTTCTAGAGTTCAACTGCGAGCCAAACTGGTAGTACTTAGCTGTTGCCATAGTGGACGTGGACAGATAAGAGCCGAAGGAGTTGTTGGCATCGCTCGAGCGTTCCTGGGATCCGGTGCACGCTCAGTGTTGGTCGCTCTGTGGGCCTTAGAAGATGAAGCAACTGAGCAGTTCATGAATTGTTTCTACAAGCACCTTGTGCGTGAAGAGAGTGCCAGTGAATCTCTTCACCAGGCCATGAAGTGGATGAGATCCAACGGCTTCTCTGACGTGAGACAGTGGGCTCCTTTTACGCTGATTGGAGACAATGTGACGTTCACTTTTTGAAACAACAGGTTAGTTTTCTAAATTAAAGCTCCGTTGATTCCAAGTCCCCTCCACCCCCCCTCCCCCTCCACAACCTCTCACCCCTCCTAAAAGCGTATTTGATCGTATTTGAAGAAAAGAGAAAACAACAACAAAATAATCACCGAAAACCTCGGTGTTTGTCGTTGCATTACTAAATCGTCACTGGTAAGATTCTCTTTTAGAGCGGTTGTCAACAGGAGTGTCGTAAAGCGCAGGAAAGCATATGCGACCAAGGCACGATTGAGTTTCGTTTGGTTTCCCACTGGAAATAGCGCGAAACATGTAGTGACAATAATGCAAGTTTTAGCTAACTAGTCACGGAGCGCAGAGAGCAAAACCAAAGCAAATCAAAAATTAATTTTAATACTCAACTGAACTGACTGCTCTATTGATTGGATTTCATCTTTTGTGGTTTTAGTTGGAGATGACTTACCAAGATATGACAAAGAAGACGGGCAACAGTCCATGCTCTTTAACCCTTGAAAGATATGTGGACTTTATGTTGGTGCTTATATTTGCTAAGTAACCAACAACAACTTAAGTAACTACCAACCTACATTTCAGGTGTCCTACCTCAATTAATGGGACAGTGTCACGAATATTTAGCTGTATTTTTGCAAAAAAAACGCTGAAATATTGACCACATAGCATTTTTTTTAACATGCAGGGTCTCAGAGAACCAAGAAATAGTATTTGATATTTATGTTTTAGGTTAGAGTTCCTGTGAAGCGTTGTTCATGGAAACTGAAAACTGACAGCCGATCTTTGCATAAGCTTCAGTGTGATACTGTACTTGTAACATTTTGTGCATGAAACTGGCTTATTCGGCTTATTCTAAAGAGTAAAACAACATTTTGTTATCGATCTGATCGAAAAAAAAAAAATGGATCTTAGGCACCGTCCATCCGTTTAAAAAACATCTACGTTTTGATATGTTCTTTTTATCGTCCATACTAAAATTAAACATACGAGAACGTTGATGAAAAGGGAGACGTTTTGAAGAAGCTGCGTTTTCAGTGTGAAAATGCAGGTGAGAAGGAAGACTTCGAGAACGGGGATGTTGATGTTGAGGCGAGTATCTACACAACCCCAAGGTCATAGTTGTTTTCATAGTTTAAGAGGATTTAATTTTAGTATGGACGGGCGAAAACAATACAGCAACGTTAGTGTAGACGAAAATATTTTTCGCAACGTTTCTGGAGTGGTGATAACGGAGGCTTTTGAAAATGCACTAGTATGGACTATGCGCAGCAACTACGACGACGGCAAAGAGAGCGTCAGAGCAAATTAGTTTAGCAAAGTCAGCAAAGTCTCTGGCACCTAGTCAGTTATAGAATAACGTTCGTGTGAAATGACCAAATTCATGGTTTCATAGCCTGTGATAAGGCTCCCAATTGGGGTGTAGGGAGAAAAGAAAAATCGGCGAACTGGGCGAAACGGCGGCATCAAAAGAATGTCCACAGGCTACCTCCCTTTCTTTCTCTTTCCCCCCCCCCCCCCCCCCACACCTTTGAGCGCCACTTTTGTCTTCGCCCTATACCCCACTTGAGAGCCTGTTCACAGGCTTTGGTTTCATGGAGAACGCAAATTTCATACAGTAAATTCACCTTTCCCTTAGCGTCGTCGTCGAAGCTGTTTGAAGTCCTTAACGTCTTCTAAAAGGGCCCCTTACGACAGAGGACATCAGTTTTATCATACCGTTTACCGCGCTCCATTCTGTGATTTTTCTACGCTGTAAGTCAAGTGGCCTTCTTTGACTTAGGCAAATTTTTTGAAGTTGAAATCCCAGATTTCACCCCACCTCTCCGGGGTTGGCAGGTGGGATATAGTAGCACAAAAACGGAACAGTGTATTTTTTATTTTTTTTTTCAATACATAGGATACAGTTGATACCCAAATAGAATAAAGTTCTTCACTGTTAAGGTGGAACTGACGGAAGGCAGTGTGAGTTTCATTGAGCCATGGCGTCACCTTCTAAGCGATAGAAACAGTGAGTTGACAAGTTATAATACTGAAAACAATAGAGTCCGCAATATTAGTGGGACACAGTATAGCGAATGCTTTGCGCTTTGGTAACATTTGGGGCGGCTAGCTGTCAAGATCACAGGCGTGGTTGAGGCAATTTTCAAGGGTGGTTGCTTTCTCTACCGAGTGGACAATCGAGATAAGCAGATTACAATTGTTTCCTTTCCAAGCAAGCGGTACTACTTGATCAAATATAGAAGTAATGAGAATAACGGAAATCATCACCAAAGATAAAATGCGTCGATGCATAAAGAAATTCTCTTTACTAGTAGCGTAAGTAATGCATGGAGAATATTGAGGAGAATAAACAGTTCAAATCGGGACTCAAATCAGTTTTGACTCTGTTTGATACAGTCTCCTGAAGGCACTATGGTCTTAAATTTTTCCAATCGCTGATACCAGACCAGATACTGAACGATTGGTCTGGAAAATTCTGATGCCTCTTTGGGTCAACGACGAGGTAAACTCAACCAATTCTGAAAAGATAACACCGTTGAAGCAAAAGATTGCCCCGTTTTTTAAAATAATGGACTATTTCAAAATTCACACCCTATCGAGAATCTCCCGGGCCACGTGATGGACTAGCACCCCCATCCATGGACGAATAGTAATACATGTACAGTGGAACCCCGATAATACGGTCACCGAGGGGCCAAAAAAATTTGGCCGTATTAACGGGTGACCGTATTAACGAGGTATTTCTTTTTACAAGAAAATGTATGGTGGTTTTGCCGTGCGGCCAAAAAAAAAAAAAAAAGTGGCCGTAATAATGAGGTGGCCGTAGTCGGGGGTCCACTGTACTCATAAATGCTTCGTGCAACAGAAACCGGATTAAGTTCAATCCGGCTCTGTGGGCCCCCTGCGACACCAGACAAAAAGATCGCAACCCCTATGTGTCTAACAACCCCCACCCCCTCCCGTTCGCAGCAAAGTTGACAGTGCAAATTTTTAGGTTCTCCAACTAGAAACGCGTGCTTTTTTTATTTTAAATTTGATTAAGGGAGAAGGGGTGCTAGGGCTTGTTCCGTCAAGCGTGTCTCGTAGATTCGAGAATGCCACTTACCGGGCAGATAGCCTTTGTACTAATAGCGGATAGAATAATCACGCCAGCCACTGAGGCTACCTCGTAACCAAATCATCACACCTCTCTTAGCCTCCTTGGCAAACGTTTTTTGGCTCGTCACGTCACGCATCACGCACTCGTTCGTGCTGAGGAGTGCGTGACGAGACGAGCCCAAAGAACTTCCGCTACGGCATGCGAAGGCTACACCTCTCTGTACTGTGACCATTACCAAAAGGTTAACGACGAAGAACAGTGCATAAAAAAATGTTTAATTTCTCTGTTACGCTATACAAAAATAAATATAAAAACAAGAAAATTCTTGATGTTAGTTACTCCTAAAATATTGCTTTGATACCTAGTGATAACGGTTTTCATTGCGCCAAAAAAGTGAAATAATTGCCAAGAAGAGAAACAAGACCAAATGATGGGGAAAATTAAATTGGATGAAGCGGGAGGGTTGTCCGCGAGAATGTAAAGTTTTGGCGGCGGAGTCGTCTTGAACGGCAAAAGTCGCTAAAACGCTATGAAACGCCGCCTTTTCCCCATCCCCCTCGCGGTTTGGCTGCTCGTTCGTCCAACATTCCGCCATATTCGCAACCTAAACGGGAATAGGACCCGCGACAACGGGACCTCTACTAATCGGGGTATCCGATTTTCCCGTAATTTGTTCTGCTTCTCTCGTCGGGCATATCAGAGTTTTCCTTTGTCAAGATAAACAATTGTTCGCAATGTGCGGTACGTATTCCCACACAGTTTGTATGGTTTAAAATAATTGTATTTATCTGTTACAAAACAACATACAATAATTTACTTTATTTTTAGAGCGGTTTTCAATATTGAGTTTCGTAAAAGCAAAACAAAAGTTATTACTCTGGCCAATCGCAACAGATGTAAACAACACAACGAGCCAATGAGAATTCGTCACTGGCGCTAAGCGCGAGAAAACGCGTGCGGCCAAAACACGATTGTTTTTGGTTTGGATTCCCATTGGTTGAGAAAGTGGCGCGAGTTTTGTTCACCAATCACAGCACGTAACAACGCAAAACCAAAGCACACGCGAAATTACTTTCGACACTCAATTGAAAACCGCTCTCTAAATAAAAACCTTTCTCGACTAAAAGTTTTAAACAAAACAACGAAATGAAAAGTTGCCCTGCTTTGTCGCTATCAAAGCAACACCACTTTTCATCAACAAAGTTAATGCTTAGTTGCTCGCATTTCAAGACATAACGCCTTGCGAATTAAACATGAGAGAAAATTCCTCAATCTTGTCTTAAAACGTCTGTTCTTCTATAATCTTAATGAAGGTTATATACAATATATATGTAATTTATGCCTTGTTAAGCATTAACAAGGCTTAATTGTAATGTTTTATTCGTAAATAATTATGTCAGAATGAATGATTACAATTACCCAATTTTTATTTCAAAAATTCAATTATACTTCTTGCATTTTGCTGCAGGCTTTTTATGCATTGTACAACTTCAAAACTTGAATTTGTAAAAGATTGAAACAATTGCTGGCAACCAAATGTATTACATGTATGCCATGTACGCTATTTATACGTTTTATTTCTTGAACACTCCAACACAACAAATTTTAGTGTAGTTTTGTCGTTTAACCAAAACCAAAGTAATTTTTTCTGACCAATCACAACCGACACAGCGAACACGTGCGAGCAAGCCACGGATTTTTTTCTCCTCATTGGTTGAGTTTTACGAGCCAATCACTGAGCGGCTTTCTATTGAGTCCCGAAAGTATTTTCGCGTTTGGTTTGGTTTTGCTTTACCACACTTTGTGATTGGTTAGAAAAACCCGCGCGACTTTTCTCCACCAATGAAAAGCAAAACCGAAACAAATCACGACTTGGTCGCATGCGTTTTCCCGCGCTTGGCACCGGTAACATGTATTTGCTTCGAACTCTGATTGGTTTATTGCGCTGTTTGCATCTGTTGTGATTGGCCAGAGTAATTACTTTGGTTCAACAGAAAACTGCTCTAAAGCAAAACCAAAGCCAACGCGAAGTACTTTCCAAGCTCAATTTAAAACTGCACTAAGCACACAAGGAAATAATTTCTCAGGACTGAAACGCTTTTAGAGCGCATCTAACACTGACAACGAGATAACTATCTCCTTTCTTTCTATTTTTCATTACTTTTACTTACCAGCCAGGTAAAGCTAAAAAATATTTTTACACGTTTGTATAGTTACAATCTTTAGTCTTGAGTTTTCTTTTAATAATTCAATAAATAAACAAAATTTATAGCAATTCAACTCAACAAATGCTACATTTGATTTCGGACATTTCGCAACCCAAAATTAAAGGAACTTCTGTTTAGACTGACATGTTGTGCTTGTGGTTGCCATAAACAACACTGCGTTAAGCTTCGAGTCTGTGGATGACTTCCCATAAATAATTATTATGGTGTCTATTAGATAAAAGATACCGAGTGGTACTTTTTTATGATGCTGGTTATGATGCACAAGGTGACGATTTTGTTGCTTTCTTCTAGTATTTTGAGTCCTTGCATGAAACCCTAATTTGCATCCATTAAGAATTTTAACTACTGAACAGTACTTCCCTGTGGTGCTGTTTATTATGCTGTACAAGGTGGTTCTATTTTTTGAGTCTATGGATGAAATCCTAAAGTGTAACCATTCATATGAAAGCTACCATGGTGCTGTTTATTATGCTGCACAAGGTGGTTCTAACTTTTGAGTCTGTAGATGAAATCCTTATGTGTGGCCATTCAAATGAAAGCTACGGAGCAGTACTTTCCTGTGGTGCTGTTTATTATGCTGTACCAGGTGGTTGTAGCTTTTGAGTCTATGGATGAAATCCTTATGTGTGGCCATTCAAATAAAAGAAGCTACAGAGCAGTACTTTCCTGTGGTGCTCTTTATTATGCTGTACAAGGTGGTTCTATCTTTTGAGTCTGTGGATGAAATCCTAAAGTGTGACCATTCAAGTGAAAGCTATTGAGCAATACTTGCCTGTGGTACTGTTTACTATGCTGTAAAAGGTGGTTTTACCTTATGATTCTCTGGATAATATCCTTAAGTGAGCAGCACCTTTTTTGTGGTGCTATTTATCAAAGATGCATTTTATCCTTACGAGTCTGAAGACGAATTCTTGCGGCGGTCAATTCAAATAAAAGCTGTCAAATAGCACTTTGAAGTGCTATTACTTTATTTTAATG